>NW_008794853.1:971198-974898 GCF_000699145.1 Aptenodytes forsteri | reverse complement strand
ACTATGAGAATTACCGGAAAGCCACCATATTTAATTATGAGCTAGATTTAGAAAGTCTATAAAAGCACAATTTTAAGAGTCCTTTCACCCTGCAATACATTTTTCTTATCAAGAATTTCTTACTATGCAGGAAAACAAAACGCATTAATAGAAAAAGTTTTAGGAAAGTCATACTGTGGCAAAAGCTAAGGTAGTTAACTTGATATGGACATGGACAGCAACAATTACCCATGCAGATATGAGAACATATACAGTTTTAAACTGTACTGCAATACTATAGAATAATTATATATCTATAAATAAAATTACTATAGAATATAATTTAATTATATGGAAGAAACCAGAATTTCACAACTAGGGGCCTACAAACAACACAGCACGTGGCTGAAGAACTTCGGTAAGGCGAGAACTTTCAACAATTCACTCAGTTGTAATTTTGCAGAAATACAACACCAGTTGTAGAACAAGCATTTCCTCTCCAAGGCCAATGGCTTCTGCGGACTACAGGATTTAGCCTATGAAAAGTTCTGTTGTTTTACCCATCCATAACAAAAGGAAAGCTATAATGAAGGCTCAGCAATATCCAGCTTTCTCTGTGATCCTACTAATGCATTAAAGATGTGATCTGCTGCAAGACCATCTCAAGTAAGCAATGATGTTAGCTATGCAATTTAATAACTAAAACAGTCTGAAGTTTCCAAACTCTCCTGTATTTCTAAATTTAAACCCTAGTCAAAGGTTATGCATCATGTTATATAATCTGCGCTCTTCACTAAGAATGTTATGGCTATAGGCAAAGTAAATGAAAACATCAGCTTCTCTGGATCAATCGTGAGCCATGAAGCAAAAGACGACCGTATGACAGATGCAATTTTTCTTGGCACAGTATGGGCATTACAAATTGATGATAATCATATGTCCATGCTGGCACCCCTCCACAGCGGATGTGTGAGAGTGTCACTACATCTGGATGGTGAGCGTACTAGGGTCCCGAGGCACTCCAGACCTACTGAAACCAGAGGGACAGCAGCTGCACTCAATGAACACCATGGGAGCTTCACAAAGTGATGAAAGGACTGAATTACCACAAACTGTAAATACAGATTTATTTCATTAAAACACTAGGTAACCACTGCAGTGATCCCCTCCTGAAATTGATTCATTTAAAGTATAAGCCAGTTATTTCAAGGATTCATTCACATTTCTCCCCTGCAAAGACAACATAAAAGGCAAAACCAATAATCTTTTGTATCACCAAGGTTGATAAAAAAACATAAAGCTCATCCCCACAGAAGCACTGGAAGAAAAGCCAAAAGCACACGACACTATAATCACATTAGCCAAGAAAGGTCCTTTTGCTGCACAACTAACAGGTCTTCAAAGTTTTCAGAAGAGTAAAACAGCAAGGTAAACTGTGGATTTTTAACCTAAGAAGGGCATCTAACATCATAGTGTGGTTAATTCTTTTCAGCATTGTTTCAAACATGCCAATCAGAATTGGATGTTACTGTCTGTATTTATTTTTTATATATACAAACACTGCTGTGTAATAGTAAGCATTACTTCTATTAATGCAAGTCAGTTATCCCAGGAAAGAAATAAGCCCCATGTTCTTCGTGCAGAGGCTGCTACCTGATCTACTCTTCCACTTCATACCAGACTGACCCCAGCAAACACTTCTCCATACTGCAGGAGGCTCTCATTTCCTGCCTAGGAGCCTCAGCTGTTCCCATTGCACCCCTTTAACTATTCCCCAACAGCTTCACAAGCAGAGAGTTCCATTTCCTTAGCAAATTAGGACTTAAAAAAATATTGAAGCCTAGTAAACAATCCCCCTTCATGGAGGTTTCTCTAGGAGGCAATTCGAAGCACTGCAGTTAGGCCTGTGCTCCCTCCCCATTGACTACAAGCATAAAGAAAAGCTATTCTCCCTGCTTTCCCGGCACTGAAGTCAGCTGTTGTGATTACACCTCGTAGTAACAAATTTCCACAAAGTGGTTGCCTTCACAGAGCTCTCCAACCTCCACCTTTAGAAAAGGCTGCCAACTGTTCTCTTGAACACAATACAAAAAGTTACATTAAAGTGTTATTTTTCAAAAAACTTCACTGCTCGTTTTGTAGAAAAGCACTACTATAACTAAAGGCAGAGCATATGCATCTAAAGGAGCTAACTTACCTTTCAAAAAAGTAAGATTTTGTTGCTACAATAAAGAAGTATTAAATTTTAAAGCCATTCTTTTTAACTGAACTTTAGCATGACACCAAACAAGAACAAAAGAAAAAAACAACAAAAAATTATTCTCCAACTCGTGGGGCTACTTCCAGAAACCAAATTTAGTAAAGAGTGTAAGGGAGTAAGGGATCTTAATTCTCTAAAAATCAGTAAAAGGTAGAAATACCTTTTACACTACCACATGGAATTTTAATATATTCAGCTATAGGTTAATAAGACTAGAGCATTCCTCCAGCTAGTATCTCTGAGAGACAGATCAGCATAATAATGACTGCTGAAAGAAAAATTAAACCAAAACACAGACTTGTAGGGGATTTTAATGGAATGAAAACAAACCAACCAACCTGTAATACTTCTCATCAAAGAAAGTACTTACCTGACATTTTTCCCTTGTTCTCTCAACATCTTCACGAGATCAGCTATAGGGTACTGAGCTTTTGCTGCACACAAACCATAACCTGAAAGAATTTCCAAATCTTAAGCTATTGTGCTGTTTCAGCGCAGACAGAATAGTTACAGACATAAGTATACTTTCCACACAAACAGAAGCTCTCATAATTAAAGATAAATAGACAAACAAATAATCTCTCATATACGAGATACTCATATATTCCCAGCAGAGTTTCAGCCTGACCACTGTAATTCATCTCATCTTTTTGGTCTCTTGACCACTAACAGTGTAGTGGTTTGACCAGTCAAACTACACAAGTAACTTATTTCAGCTTCACAAAAACACATGTTCCTTTCTCTATCAGAAAAGGATGTTTCAGACAGGTTCAGTGAAAAATTGATAAAGAGGCTACTATCAAGTTACTTCACCACCATATCCTCAACAAAATTTTAGATTTGCATAATGCAAGTCTAGTAGTTGAACATGGCTTCTAGCAGCAAATAATCTTTTCAGTCTTTCTGTCTGAATTAATGCATCAGAGGAATAATGCCCAGAAGGAAAATGCGGAGTATAAATTATTAATGGTGTCCTCAAGGTTTGACCACAGGAGCAAGAGGCAAACTCCTTGAAGATGTCTCCAAGCTTTGTTGGAAGCAAAGGTAACTTCCCAAATTAGAACCCTACCTCACTGATGTTTTCATTTACGCTGAAACAAAATGAAAGACAACTGGTTTTTAACATTATTCTCATTCCAATGCTAAAATAAATCTGACACAATAGTTGTGCCATTCAGTTGAAGGAAGATAAGTCTTGAGCTATTCCTTACCTGACCTCTCCTAAGAGGCAACGTGCTTGTCCTGGTTTCGGCAGGGATAGAGTTAATTTCTTTTCTAGTAGCTGGTACAGTGTTTTGGATTTAGGATGAGAACAAAGTTGATAACACACCGATGTTTTAGTTGTTGCTAGGTAATGCTTACACTAGCCAAGGACTTTTCAGCTTCCCATGCTCTACTGACTGAGAAGGCTGGAGGTGCACAAGAAGCTGGGAGGGGGCACAGCCAAACTGGCCAAAGAAA
>NW_008794853.1:940209-971130 GCF_000699145.1 Aptenodytes forsteri | reverse complement strand
TATTATTATTATTATCATTTTATTTCAATTATTAAACTGTTTTTATCTCAACCCACGAGTTTTTCTAACTTGTGCTCTTCCAATTCTCTCCCCCATCCCACCGGGTGGGGGGGGAGTGAGCGAGCGGCTGCGTGGTGCTTAGTTGCCGACTGAAGTTAAACCACGACAGTGCTATTGAACCATATGAGCCTACAGCCAACATAATAGTTTCAGGCAACTCAGGGTTTTGGTTTTCAGGTTTTTTTCTACTTTAATTCCAGTATTTATTGTATTCTAACTAAGTTTTAGATGTTTTTCTGCCTTTTTTTAATAAAACAAAGCAGAATTGAGCAAGTAGATGAGAAGCATAAACAAAATCCTCTCTTTCAGTAACTTAACAGACAGCTATTTTGTTATTGGTACCACTGGTACTGTGGTAGTGCTTGGAAACTCACACCACAACAGCTGTACACAAAATTAACTGTAAACATAATTTACAAAAGACAGTCTTTGTCCTGAAGAATTTAAAATCTAAATAAATGGGACAAAGTTTGAAGAGACACACACAAGGAAAAATAAAGTGGCATACACAGAGGAATGATGACTGACCTGGGAACAAAAACAGATCCCACAGTCAACATTTGACACGCTGCTGCTATGTTGCAACTGCAAGACAGGCTATGGTTTTTTGTTCTGTTTTGGGGTCTTGTTTGTTTGGTTTTTTAATAATACATCCTCTGAACATCTTGCTGTATGAGTCAAGAGTGTCTTACCTGGAGTAATAATGATATTATTGGCTTCCTTTATCATTTCAATTGCATTGTCCACATTGATTTCTGTGTGGGTTCCAGTAATTTCCATGGGCTTCCCACCAGCTGTTGACGTGGTGCCATAGCCCCCTAGAATCACATTTGCAAGGGAACGGTTCATAGCCTGAAAGACAAGAGGTTTTTGATCAGCTAAACATGAAATCCAAAAATAAAGGAGAGAAGATGTCCACAAAGAAAACTTACGAAAATATTAAAGCCTTCCTGACAATAGTCTTTACCTGCTAGTTTTGCCTGCTTACAACTCAAAACTTCTTAAAAGAGGCTCCTTAAAACAGAGACCCAGATTAACACAACAACAGCCAAGTATCAGCCTCTAACGCATTACATTACGCATGTAATGAGAAAGCATCAGCATTTCCCCAAGACAAAGAACAAAACAACACAAATAACAAATATTGGTCTCTTTCTGTTCTTAAAAGGCAGGGATATAAAAGAATGCGTATTTGATGACAGAAATTTTTTTTTTTTTTTTACATATATATATATACACACACACACAATTTTTGCAAGGTATTTTCTTAAGCTCTTGAGCAATTCAACATGTAAGCACAGAACTGCTATATGACAGCATGGAAACCATGTAGCTCTTACAGGTAGTACAGAAGCAAAGCTCCTACAGCATCAAGACAGGAAAGAACACAACAAAGCTAAGTAGCCACACAAAACTAACCAAATGCTAACTTCAACACAAATTGTAATAAACTGAAGGGGGCCATTAACTTACTGGCTGAGCACCAAAGGGGAACAAGAGATCTTAAACTAGGAGCTTTAAGAGGAGAACACATCCTGAAAATTTGGCTGTTAGATACATAGCCAGGAAAAGCCACTGGCTAAATGCTTTCACTGGCATGTCTCATTGTGAGTGTGGTCCCAAAGCAATATCTGGCAATATCTGGAAGCAGGCAAAACTTGTAATTGCAGTAAACAAAACTTTAGAAGCAGGAAAGAAACAGGATAAATTGCTTCTTTAATTAAACATGTGTGTCATACATCTGCTGTGCTAGCTCAGAAACCACAGCAAAATTTAAGAATGGATCTGGAGAGGCACACATACAAGCAAGAGGAAACACCCACACAAAAGTATGCCTCCAAGTGTCCATTTTCCACTGACATTTCAAATCATGCAACTCCACAGGGTTTTTGCTGTAGCCTGAGGAGGTATGCCATTCTGTGAAATTCATCATCTAGCAAATAAGCACAACAAAGATGTTAGAAGAACTTTTGTTTATCCTGATAAATCATTACTGTTTCAGATACTGTAAGGAAGGCACACAAATGCAGTGAAGTCAGCATCTTTCTACCGTCTGCAGTAGTTCATATCCTCTAAGAACACACTGCCTTTGACGTGTACCACAACATTAAACCATCAAACAGAAAAACAGACTACTTAATATATTACAGCAGTTAAGTGTCAGGTAAGACAGCCTAGACAGAAGAAAAACCTCTTCAGATATTGCTCATGCTAAGCTTACAAGAAGCAAAGCACTTTCTACACGTATCTAAACCAAAAGACAACAGTAAGACCAGGACAAAGGAAAAAAAGTTCAAATATTATTAGAAATCTGAGAATCCACACAAAGCAAGCATGAGATTGAAGCACCCTTGCCTGGCTCCGCACCAAAGTGCCAAGGAAAGAAGAGGGAAGTCTGGCAAAAAACAAAGGGGGTGGTACAGAAGGCTTCAAAATGAGCCAAGACCTCATCAAACAACAATTAACCAATACAGCTAAGACCTACTCAGCACAGGGACAGTGTGGAAACTCTTCTTATAGCCTCTTTCACCTCCTTTACCACCACAGACCACAAACATATATGAATAAAGTGCAGGCTTCACCATTCACAGATAATCCAACCACCAGGAAAAAACCCTCTATGCTGTGCATACACAAGTGATACTGGCCAGGAGCTTACAGCCTGGGGCAAACCGAACCCTTGATTGCCGAGAACTCCAAGTCCTTCCACTGTGCCCACAGAAACTGCACAGCTAGTACAGGTGATGGGCCAGCATACAATTTATAAGACTAACACAATTTGTCCCTACTCTTGCTCCGTTTCATCACCCCAGTTAATGGTTCCTCTTCGACCTGAAGCATTTTCCCCACCCCTAAGCACACTGATTCTAGTACTACAGTTGCAATCGTCAAGTACGGTTAAACATTGGAACAGGCTGCCCAGGGAAGTGGCTGAGTCCCCATCCCTGGAGGTATTTAAAAGACGTGTAGATGAGGCACTTAGGGACATGGTTTAGTCGGCATGGTGGTGTTGGGTCGACGGTTGGACTCGATGATCTTAGAGGTCTTTTCCAACCTCAATGATTCTATGATTCTATTCACTCTGCCAAAAAAAAAAAGGGGGGGGGGGGGGGGGAAGGACAGCCTAATAAAAAAAAGGTTTCCGAAGAAGACATGTGTTCGCGTTTTAAAAGAAGTCAGAATTCACAGCATGAGTGAACAGTACAGGCCTTTGCTTTTTTGTTCTGAAGTTAAATTCTTTGTCCTTAACTCACTCTACTAACAGGCACAAAAGAGGGATCGGTGGAAAGTCAAGCAGATATGAGTGCAAAAACTAAGTGGTTATCTGAATACACGTTGGCCAATTTTATCAACTCAAGCTTTAAGAGATAATCTGGATAGGCTTTGGATGATTAAGCTACAGTTTTATCACAAAAAGTAATTGGAAATGTTGTAAAAAGAAGGTTTCAACCATTAAGATGTTTCCACAAACACCACCTCATTTGTACTAGCTAAGCTTCAATAAACATACTGCTTTGGATGGAAGTCGTACTTGGCGGGGGGGAGGGAAAGGAGGGGAAAACTATTGCTTCATTAGCACAGGTTGCAACAGCCTAAAGCAGTTTATTGAAACTCTTGAGCATTTTTTCTCCTGAAACGCAGCTTCAAGACAATGATACTGAATCCCCCGATTATAACAATACTTTTAGAAGTAATGACTTCTATTAACGGAAGTAAAGCAGAGAAGTGCTGGGCTAGAAACAAGTTATTCTGCTTATTGTGCAGAAATTATATAAAATAATTTTAATTTTACTGGCTGATCAACTTTAATTGTCTAAGCTTATGTAAAGTAGCACAAGATTTCTAGAATACTACCTCAAAAACTAAACTTCCTGAAATTTGAGAAATACATAGAGGAACTATGAACTACATCTTAGCAACCTGATCTAGTTGAAGATGTCCAGGCTCATTGCGGGGCGGCTGGATTAGATGACCTTTGAAGGTCCCTTCTAACCCAAACTATTCTATGATTATATGAAAGCCACTCTGTCACTGCACAACAATTACTTCCCCAGGCTTCCTATTTACCTAGATTCCTCCAACCAACAGAGGCAAGTATCTCAAAACTGAGTGCTGAGAGGAGCTAGCAATAAAATAAATAAAAAAAAAGGAAGGGGACAGTAAAAGAAAAATGAAGGTATAGAATGACTATACCTACTGGTAAATACGTACCCAGCAGATCATATTTTCACCAAGACTTACATGACTTGGATATTTAAAGAACATACTTTTCATACCTGTGTTGCCCATAAGCTTCATCTTTCTACCGATATGGACTAAATTGCTGACTGTATACAAATATATACGTATATGTATTTATATATAAAAAGATGTCCCATGAGCCACATAATCTGATTTGCTTTTGATAAGGAGATACAAAATGTTCAAGAAAGAACAAGATTCTTTAAAATTCATACCTGGGATTGTTCATTTGAACTCGCCTCCACGAAGCTGCACAAAAATACTTTTTTAAGCTTTCCTGAAATTGCTCCTCAAGAGAGATGAAAACGAATTATACTGAACATTCCTAACATGGTAACAACTCTATTTATCAGCAGAGACGATAGTAAAAGACGACAGCCAGGGCTGACCATAGGAAAACATTAGGACAGGAGAACAGCGCACTGATCATACAAGAACACAAGGGCAGAAGTGAAACAGAATTACATAACAGAGCATCAGGAGGTTGGCAGCTGTTGCACTACAAACAGTTTTCTTTAAGTCATTACCTCTCCATCTCTGAAAACAAAAAGGAGAGAGACATGGGAAAACAAGAGACTTCTGTAAAAATGTTTCAGGGAAAAGGAGACCATTACTAATAATGCAATATGATTTACACACAGAGTTGAAGCTCAAGTTTGCTCTGACACAGACATTAGAATTAGCAATACATTAATGCAAGCCTGCTGCCACCCCGTGGTATTTCAAAGTAGCTGCTCTGAAGAAAGTAGCACGGTATTTCAAAGTAGCTGCTCTGAAGAAAGCATACTTTCCTACACTCAAAAAACCAAACTTTAAATTACTCTAACTGAACCAAACTTTTTTTTTTTAAAGGAACTCACTACTTAAAGTACCTCCTGCTGATAAATTTTAATTTTAGCTTAAATTTTACACCACCGCAGAGTGATATGACTAAGAAAAACCCAACCCAAACAGCTGAGCACAAGTAATCATACCTATCTGAGCCCAGATTCAAACCCTCAATGCTCAAGCCAATACAAGGGCTTTCCTCAGTTTTGGTTCGGAGAGATACGTACTTCAAAGAGAGATGACTGACATCTAGTCCAACAGTTTCAAGCAAGAATTTTCTAGTCTATAAACACCTAGCAGCTTGATCTTCCAATTGCTTATCTTCCTAGCAAACATGCTGAATAACTTTTTTCATTACTTAGAAAACAAGCATAATTTCTGCTGACTTCTTACCACACACATGATGTAAGAGAGGATGGCCCCAGAGGAGCCAATGAGTGCACCAACAATGGTCAGCAAGTTGTTGTTCAGTAGGAAGCCCTCAGCACACAAAGCCCATCCAGAATAACTGTTCAGGACAGTAATAACTACAGGCATGTCAGCACCTCCAATAGCTGCTGTTAAAGTGACACCCTGGAAAATAAAAGAAAATATTTCAGTGTAAGCTACAACTAAGGAGAACATGCAGAGAAGACACGCTGCCTGCAGCACTGAAAAATAAGTATCAAGTTACTTAATTCTATTCAAGTATTTTCAATGTAGAAGACATCAAGCTGTGGCCTGAGGATTAGACTTACCGATTCTGCCTTTTGAGAGAGGACAGGAAGGCACTCCACTGCCCTCATCCTACGCTTAGTCACATATTTTTACTTGCAAAAATATCCTATCAGCTCCACGGAACTGTTTATACCATTAAAGGATTCATACTGAGCAGTCTTTGCAAGACTCAGTTTACAGAATGGCAATATTCAGGGTAAATTTTGGAACAGCTGGTATGAGCGAATGGGGAGAAGTTACACATGGGGATAATCTCACTAAGTTATCATGATAACCTATAGATCCAGTGCTCTTAAGTATTTTAAGGATAAAACTTTTTGTAAAGTCTTTTAAAATACCAGTTTGTCATCCAGAAGGATCCATTAAGTCATAGCTGCAAAAGTAATTATATACATACATGCCTGTTCTCTGGAAGAGTTCTGGTTTACAGCTAGATTTAGGAAAGTCAGTTGCTACTTGCTACTGCAAGTTAGCATACAGGCACTATGATGATAGTGACTCAGGATGGTAAAATACAGTCATTAACAGGAAACTTGCAAAGCTGAAGAACAAACTGCTGTTTAATTTGTTTCACCTCCTGCAATTCCCCAACTTACCATTATGGCTGAGAGAGCTGACACAGAACCTAAGCAAGTAATTCCCGTAGTGTAACTAGGATCGATCATGTATGGAACCATTCCGCCAATGCTGGCAGCCAGCAATCCTGCATTCAATGCATGTCGACCAGGCAAGAGCAGTGGCGCAGAATTCAGAATACCTGCAATCAAATGCATATTCAGAGACTGACACATACGTGCAGGAGAGCCTGTCTCTTGCCTTCAGAGAAGACTGAATACCTCAGCAAAAGAAAAATTAAAAAAGGGAGGGGCAGAAGATAAAAGTTAGTTGAAGCTGAGACCTTGTGCTGACTTAATATTGCAACACATTCAAACTTACTCCAGATTCTCAAATACTCCTGTTTAAACTCGTTTTACTTCCTAATCTTGCTGAAGTGCTTCAGAATAATCACAAAAATCTCTTCTCCTCTTGAAAAGCTTTTTTTTTTTTTTTAATAAAAAAAGTACTTGCATTCTGGCCCCAAGTCTTTGCATGTTGTGTATGATGCTCTGCAATAGGAAGCTTTGAGCTGGAACTTCTTAGTACAGGTATTATCTCAGTCTCTCAAAAGCTGTGCTTAGAAAAATACGACTGCACAGATAACCCCAAATATAAAACACTCCTGCTTTCAAATGTTTTAATTTCACCAGTACCCTTACTCACACAGACTTCCCACAGCTTTCCATGCTGGCAGAGACTTGAGGGGAAAAGAGGGTTTGGTATTTGTGTGATTCAGTTTAAAAAGACAATTACATATTTATTTTCACCCTAGGATTTTTTTTTCCTCCAAACTACACAGCAAAGAGTAAAAATAATGGAAGTTTATCTGTTACTTTTGGTGTAATTACTTACCAAGTGTCTCATTTAAATGTAGCTGAATTTAAGGAAAAAAATGAACTGTGGTCTCAGGACTAGGAGTCAAATTATGTGACTTACTACCTCTAGTTCAATAGTAGAGACAAGCTTATTATTATCATGCTGATATGAAAATGCAAAAGGGGGGGGAATTAAAAAAAAACAGGAGAGTGGACTGAAACAGGCAGTGAAGCTCACCAAGGACATGCTCACAAATCACTGAGGGGGTAGAGGGGGTATGATGGAGAAGAGAAAAAAAAATAACCAAGAAGAAATAAATGAGTAACTACTTAGCAGAAATACATACTACTGACAAATCCTTCAAAAGATTATTAGAGAAGACAGCTTTCCATCCATGTCATGCTTCCTCCTTCAATGGCTGGTCTCATAAACACTGAAGAAAGCAAACAGATGTTTCCCAAAGGAACTATTGCAAAGCTAGTAACAGGATTAGTAATAGGAAGCTCTTAGCCGGTCACTGAAGAAAGCAAACAGATGTTTCCCAAAGGAACTATTGCAAAGCTAGTAACAGGATTAGTAATAGGAAGCTCTTACTCCATACTTCTTAGTACAGGTATTATCTCAGTCTCTCAAAAGCTGTGTGCTTACAAAACCAAAAATAAATGCAATAAAGAAACCTCCAGGTGCATAAGAATCAGGAATTAGTGAGTATTTAATTTAGAAGGCATATTTACTAAAACAGTAAGAAGTATGGAGCATGGAGTTTGTACAGTAGGTAAATAGCAAACTGAATGGTTTAAAGTGTGGCAGTCTTAACTGATACTGCAAGCTACCTACCTAAATGAAGCCTGCAATGGTAAGAACAAAATCCCATAAATATTAGTGGTGCTCACTGAGTCCAGCAACACCAGGGTTTCAATTAAAATGTCTGCTCAGGAATACGAAGTTGTGATCATGAAAGTTCAATAAAATCAATTAGAGAAACAGTGTCAGGTAGTGTCTTAACAACACTAAAGCAACACTTACTTCTAGACAAGATGAACTGAGGGAAGCTTACATGACTTTGTAATTAATAGCAGTAGTATGTCCAAGCACTAAAGACAAACCTTTCTTAACTAAAGCTGCACACAAGTTAAACAATTAAAAAGAAAAAAGTACACTCATAAGAGTTAAACATATAAACTTTTACCTGATGGAAAATACAAGGTTTCTTTCCAGTTACACAGCAGTCTAAAGGCAGAGCTAAACCCTGGGGGAAAAAAAACCTTTAACAAATATTTAGTTCTGAACAGAAGGCCTCACCTTGCAGTTTTCCATAAGCAACAAGAGAGCCACTAAAAGTCACTCCACCAATGTACGTGCCAAGGTATGCCACAACCTTGGTGAGGTTTGCAGCTGGATCAGTAGCGAAGTGAGGATATTCAATCATGTATTCTGCTACACAGGTGAGCACAGCAGCCAAACCAACCAAACTATGGAAAGCAGCCACTAGCTGAGGCAGATCTGTAATCTGGATGCGTTTAGCAATCGTCAAACCTATTGAGAGTTGAAGACAGAAGTGAAGTCTTACAAAACACAACCAATCTCTGCAGCTAGAAATTAATGCATCATGGTTCAGTGTGCACTGAATACATGCACACACATGCCTGTTCCAATGGAAAAAATTGTTCTACACTAGAAATTGCTATGGCATTTAACTGAAAGCTGCATATGTGTATTTTGTGCAATGAGGGTATCATGGAAATTAGAGAGAAGATTAAAGCATATCATGTTCTTAGAAGCTTCACTAAATATTGAGAAATTTAACATTTTCCGTGACAAAAGCACAGTGTGAAAAAGGGAATTTGGCAGCATTCAGTCAGGAACTGAACAGAAGTATGAAGTTGGGCAAGTTCATTCACCTCTGCATACCCAGTTTCCCTAACAGAGATGATGTGCTCCTGCTTTTCCACCAGCCTCCCCATTCTTTACCACATTCTGATGCATTAATAAAAGCCCTGGGACTTAACGATTCTTTGTTCACATATTTGCAAAATAACATACACAAGCCATAAATGTAAGTTAGTCAATTCACCTGTGAGCTATACAATATTTTGTGCATATACAGCCTGCATAAATGCACATGTAGAGCATACAGTAAGTTTATAGTATCATGCACGTACCTATGGTACCACCAAATGCCATAGCACCTGACATCTGCGCCAACAATTCAGGTGAGGGTTTAAGGCCTCCAAGAGTTGCTGCTAAACCTCCTGCAACACCAATCATACCCAAAGCATTTCCAAGACGAGCTGTTCCTTGGGTAGACAGACCAGCCAGGGCACCAACACAGCATAAGCCTGAGCCCAGATACATCATCTTTAAAACAAGAAAAACATCAATATATATACATGAAGTAGAGACAAAGCCCATAATCATTACAAAAATCTTTCTGATTATTAACACAAAAGGGCTGATTTCTCCAGAATGTGTGTAAATCACAGTTCATAAGCTAAGTCAATACTCTTGACTGTGAGAAACTGTTGTACAGGGTGTGATTTTGGCCAATTAATATGTGATATCTATTAAAACTTCTTCCCCACTTTGTGACCTTGGTTTATCTGCACTGTGAATACTAAACTTGAGTCAGGCCAATTTTCCTCATCAGTTCAGAAGCAAGTTTTTCTTTAGTACAAACCCAAAGCTGAACTGTCCTGTTCATTACAGGAATAGTTTCAGAATTTGCTTATGGCACGTCTGAACTCCTGTTTTCAAAAGTATAAAACAAACTTAAATGAAGTGAGCTGTACATGTCTAGATAACTGAAAAAACTCAAACATATTACAAGCCCCTGGCATAAAGGTATGTGTGGATTCACTTTTTCCAAACACAGAAGGCAATACACATTCATTTTTCTTACTAATAAAACAAATGCAAACAAAAGTTTACCATAAAAGGTGCTATAGGTACAATCCCTGTACATCCCTCTGTGCTGAAATCTCATCCCATCCAGATGTCACGCCCACGTTAACTGTCACACCAAGTTAAATTTTCAGAAACATGTAAACAAAGACTGATTTCCATAGTCGCTCTAATACTTAAGCTGTAATTTAGGAAAACTGTCCAATAAATAACAAAGTAACTGCTGCTTTACAGGAAAAAACAACCCAATGCTTTTAAAATTTGCAGATTCAGCATTTGGGGTACAATTGCAAACTTAATCAACTCCAGATTGGCCTTGTGGGAATACATAGCTGATGAAAAGACCATGGCGAATTTGCTATTTACTCCTCAACACAGTAAGCAGTGAAGGAGCATACCATGCTGTGAACAGTGGGCTAAGAGCCACAAAGGTATCTTACCTGTTCAATATTATAGCCACCATTGAGAGCAGCTGCATAGCCTCCTACGAATACACCACCAGGAAGTAGGTACAAGTAGTTGTACTCAGGAGGATCTGTGGGACGTTTGAACATATCCAGCATTCTCTGTGTAACTAGAAACCCACCTGGCCAAAGTAAAGGAGCGATTTTACAAAAATAAAATCTGAAACTAAGCATATACCAAGCTGTAAGAGAAATATTTGGTTAAGCCATATTACCACACAAAGTTAGTGACTGACATGAATAAAGCCTCTGAAAAGCTAGTAATCTAGAAAACCACAAGGAAACAAAGGTATAAGCAGGGTGAGATCCTGTTGTCTTTAACCTTTGGAGGAAATTCATAAAATGAGGAGTTGGAAAGCCTGGAGGACTTGCTCTGGCTCCATACTCTACGCTGACTGTAGGATACAGCTTAGTTTATGACTGTGTCCTTTTCCCTATCTACTCTAGCAAAAAGCAGTATTTATAAGTCACATTGGTCACTTTCTTATCTTTTTTATTCGTGAAACTGGCACTGCTGAAGCTCAAGCAAGCAGAATTTTGTTCTATGCCAGTGGTATATTTTTAAAGTAGGAAAAGGAATACAAGGACAAACGCAGTACCATCTTGGGATATACAGGAAAAGATATTTCATATTATCAACACCCAAAGGATACTGTAAAATAAAAATGCACATTTAAATGCTTCCCTAAAAAAAAGGTTACACCACAGGCTGTGCAAACCAGATACAATAACTACTATGAAAATTTGGGAGGGGAGGTTCTTTATTGATGGATGCTCTCAGATCCTATTCCCAGAACAGTATTTCTGGCATCTATACAATTAAAGAGCTAGAAGAAATAATTACGCAAGTGCTTTAAAGTTACCCTCAGGAGAAAACCTAACATTCATACCTGCAATATTGACTGAAGAGATAAAGGCTGAAAGCACTGCTAGACTTTGAGGAGTGTTTTCAGGGAGATAGTTTCCTCCCATCAATACCAGCCCACCAACTGCAGTTAGTCCTATTTAAAAGAGAAAAAAAAGTGTTACTGAACCTTAAAAGGCTCTATACCTATAGCAAGTTTCCTTTCAGCTGTCAAACAGATACCAGTCAACTCAAATTTTGACCCCTACTCTACACATTACTATTTAAACAAAGACTACCGTGGTCTTTTTCAGCAATATAAACATGTTTCAAAAGAAAAAAATTAGTGTATGAATATAGTTTTGAAGTACAGTGCCTCAAGCACAGAGTCAGCCGCCGAGTACTTGTTTGATAAAAGAAACTTTGCTTTTAACAGTCAAAGTAGATCAGACTCATGACCTGTCACATATATACACACAGATACATAAAACAGTACGTATTTATAGAATTATGAATCTTACAGGTCACTTAGGAATTTTTTCTTTTTCTCCCCTCTCAAAACACATAGTTTGAGGAGAGGAAAAAAAGAATGCAGAAAATATGAAAGACAAGTTATTTTCAGGGCAACGTTTTTGAGAGATGGGAGGAAAGATGTGTTCTATGAAAGGAGAGACTGCAGCACTCCAAGTAAAACAAACTTTAAAGCAAACAGGTTAAGAGTGAAAAATTAATTATGAAAATTGAAGATACACAACACCACATTTGCCCTTTTGAAAAAACATATTCTCAGAAAGAGTATGTTTCAGGTGTCCTTGCTATTTACGAAAGTAAACTCAGACATGCGAAGTAGTACTATGCCCTTTGGCATTTTAAAAGGCTTATCAGCAGGCTTCTGCCTTAAGTTCAAGTAAAACGAGCTGTGCCTTCAATTTGTATACTTCAAATGTGCCTCCATTTGTGTACTTCAAATGGAAAATAAGCAGTTCGTGACACCTACTTACCTGAAATAGCATTAGTCACTGACATGAGTGGAGAGTGAAGAGCAGGAGTCACACCCCATACTGTATGGTACCCGACTATTCCAGCTAGGCCAAATGTTGTCACCATTTGCGCGAAAGCAGTATTAGGAGCTGCAATGCCCAGTCCTAACATGCTGGCTAAACCTAGAAGAAAAGCACAGCAAAACTCTTCTATAACTTTTCAATGGTTTCTTACATTTAAACTCTGTACAACAGGAGTCCAGTGTTGAGCTAAAAGCAAAATGGAGTTTTGTGCATGGACTTGTTTCAAGATCAGCTGGATCATCCTTGTTAACTACAAGGCTCTTTCAGTGCTCGTGCTTCTTTTACAATAGAAAATAAAACCATAAATATAATACACACATCTTTGTTACGCATGCACACAAAGTAGCAAAGATAGGTTTCTACACCAACCCTGAATCCTGTCACTCTCCTGTTCTATAGCAAAAATGTAGAAGAGTCACAATCATGTTGAGATACTACCCGGAAGACTCAAAGCATGCATATGAAGAACAGAGGTTAAAATTAAGAATACTCAATTCATTAATTACCTCATGCAGAAGTTCTGATGCACACAGAACACCAAATGACAAGAAGAGCCAATATTTATTTGTCAAGACAAAAGTCCTGTTCTCAGTACTTCAGTAGACTTTGTACATTTAAGTGTCATACAATACATTAAAGTTTGAAGAAAGCAATGGCATTGAATTGATTCTGCTGCAAAGCATGGGCACAGTCCCCAGCAGGAATCCTTCAGAATTTTAAGTATTTTACTGATATTTAAATAAAGCCAAACACGCATACATGTACACAGCATGAGTCAGCACTGTTTGAAGTGTTAATACTTTCAGTTAAATTTCTAAAATTTTATTTTCCCTCTCAAGAGCAATTATTACAGTATGCTGATTTTGCACTAGGATACACCAGCCAATCAACTGCTCTCTCAACTAGTTATTGAATTGAATGAGTACGATGAGGAGTCACTTAAAAGCATTAGCCAAATGAGGAGCACTCTACACTGATTCTCCAACTCTGGAAGTTGCCTACCTGTTGTGTATACAGATGCACTAGTCATAGTTTTTCTAAAAGGTGTAATAGTAGCTGCTTTTTCCGCTTCCAGCTCTGCTACAGTCTTCTGCTTCACAGGGGCTCCTTGAGGAATGTTATTTGGTGGAGGTGCTGGGAAAATCACCTTGCCATCCTGACAAGAGATATTTACAGTTATCCCTAACATGGCAGATGCTTCATAGTTAGAGGAGCCTATTCTTAATCCTGCAACTCAGGTAAGTCTTAACATTCTACAGCCATGCCACAAGAACATCTTCCTTTTCTGCATCAGCAGAATTTTGCAAGGCTGGATGATCAGTACAGCCTGACCAAGTTAATCATATCAGTTTACACATTCTTCAGACAAGATTTAACATCAGTGTCCAAAAACATCTGGTGGAAGCACAGCATAAGGCTTGAAAGCAGAAACCAAAACAAAGAGGTAAAGTTCCTTAAATGGAAAACATTTATGCAAAATAAAACAGGGTCTTGGAAATAGCAAAATCTGCTACAGATCTGAACTATAATCAGAGCCTGCCCAGACCTCAGCTAGGTACCAAGCATGATGTCTCACATTTTTTGCTGTTCTCCAGGCCTCTGGAGGAATAACTGCTGGAGCTGTCAGACCTGAGTTGCACATACCACTTTAGAGGTCTGGGAGGGCTGAAATCAATGCAAGCCTCCTCCAGAGTAGGCATCATAAGCGTTACAAAGTGTTGGCAACGTTATGCAGCAAAACTCAACAGAAATTAACACCTCTTACCTAAATAGTAATAGTAACTTCCTAATAGTTGCAGGAGGAGAGCCCATACTGGGCCCATGCCCTAAGTTTGTATTTTATTATTTCCTAATAGAGCTTAAAATATACTGCGTATTCTAGTTCCACCAGTTTTTTCTGAAGTTACTCTTATAAAAGCAGAAACATGTATTTATTTTAAAAAAAAAAAGAATGTTTTTCTGGCCCTGTAGTAATGTTGCAAACATGTTTTAAATAACTATGCTTTTATCACATGAAAACAACATGAAAATTTAATCTTTCTCCTATTTTTCAATAGTAGACATAAGGTTTGTTTAACCATGACAAGACAACAAAAGCAAAGAGGTTTCCCTTCACAAAAAGGGACAGAGGAATATTCAGCTGAATACAAACAAAATACAACTGCCCACATTGTCCATCAAGCTACATTTGGTCGAATGCATTTTAAAGAGACAACACTGATAAATATTATCTTCTTAATTTGAGTACATACTTTTATATTTATTGACTTAACTTCATGACTACAGTTCCTCTAATAACATGATCCAAAGTCCCATAATCAAATTCATCTTTTGGATCAAAGTAGAAGTTCTCCTTGTCAGGACTAATAGCCTTTAGGAGTTTTATAATATTATTGGAATACAGAGTACTGGCCTGAGTAGCCATTCTGCTAGGCAGGTCTGTGTAGCCAATGTGTGTAACACCCTGAAAAAAATTCAAGTAAAATATTAAGGATTAGTTCAATCTCTGAAGAAGCAGCATCTCTTCCAATATATCCTTCTGGAAATACATATCCAAACTGTTTCACTTATTTCTGTTTTTAACCCCAGCTAAAACTGTTACCTGCAGCTCTAACATTATTAAGTCGGGGGAGGATTACTCACAACAGTTACAAAATTGAACATGATCAAACCCAACACCTTAAATGCTATTAACAACAAGCCTACACAGAGAGGAAGATGCACTGACGCAAGAGGTTGTCCTCTCCAAATCCTACCATTCCCTCAGAACTCAGCTGCTTAAAGCAACCAGGTAACAGATTATCCTGCCTAATGCTTGGCATCTTCTCAGTCCTTCTAGAGAGCATGCAGTGGAGGCAACTTTCTATACGACACAGGAGTGAAGGGAGCGTCCTCAGAGCTAGGCAGTTGAGCAAGTAATATGCCCAGGTTCACATTTATGTAAAGATGTAACATAATATATCCACACTGTTTAAAGAACAAATGTGAGTATACCTGGCTATCAGGCTCTTGAGCTTTTGGAAGGTATGGGAAGCTGAGGCTGGCATACACTCTTCATGTTCAAGCAGGCTTCTGTTAAAACACTGCTCCCGCAACTCACAGCTAAGATCTATGCATGCTTCCAGGAACTCTGGCTTCTTAATGCAATGCTCCGGCACACTGCTAATAGTTCTGCACTGCTGCTCTTTTCCACAGCTCAGTGCCAGTACGCTATATCCAGGGGTGACACACCCCTGACTAAAAGCACTCCATATAAATTCTTCATGCAAGTATCTGCTCATTTCTGTTCTACATACTCTAATTTCAGTTTTTAAGCAATGACATCAAAAGCCCTAGGAAACCACAAAGCCAAATACAATGAGTGACTCATGATATTATATACACACACACAGCCCTGCTTATATAAATGACAACCATGGAAGCAGTATGTCCTACAGGCTTCCCTAATAACAGCATTATGTCCTTACATTACCAAACAACCTTGGAAATCTGCTACTTCAAATCTTATCACCCAAATTGCTATAACTGCTAGTAGATTTTTCACAAGTACCAAGAATAAAACCCAAAAAGCAGAAAAACAAGCTCTCAACTGAGCCAATGAACACTGGAGCAAAACCAAAGTAGTTAGTTCAGTCCAGAGCAAAATTGCTTACTTTAATGAACCAATTCACGCTACTCCTAGATTGGGTTACAAGTGGTTTGGATACTCTAGGGCAGACACACTCATGTTGGCGAAGTTAAAGACATACAAAGGCAGCACCCTCATGAAGCTGCAGTTGTATTGACCTAAGCCAGAGACTTTGCACTGAGGTAAATACTGACATAGTCTGAACCTGCTTAGCTTACCTATGACAGGGACTGTTAACCTCCAGTTCTGGGAGGCGATGGGCAAGTCAAAGAAGCTATTGCTACTGCTGTCTCTTTAGGTAGACCAAGAAATAGACATCAAACCACACCCACAACTCAGCAGAGACAAATCACTGGACTTGGGAAGTCTAAGTAGTAACACTTCCATAGTTAACAACCAAATTAACACTATACAAAAGTATTTGTTTCTTTACAAACCTTCAAATTATTATACATAGAGATGACCACATGCAAATCTAAAGGATTACTTAAGCCCAAATAGCAAAATCAGCTACTCATTTTCAGCATACAGTTTACAAAACACAATGTGAATTCATGCAAACTGAGAATGATCTGCAGATTAAAATGCTCACCTTATGAACATACATTTCTCCAGGCTTTGTAGTCTCAATGTTTCCCCCTGCTTCTGCAGCTAAATCCACAACAACTGAACCTTCCTTCATTGATTCAATCATGTCTTTCTTAAACAAGATGGGAGCTTTTTTGCCTGACAAGACAAGGCATAGTAAGTTAAACACAAAATACAGCTTTTTATCTGTAGAGCTCAGGAGATCCGTTCTCCCCTTCTCTCTATATGTATAAACTTTATTTTTCTAAGCAAAATTTTGAAGTAATTGGTACCTAGGATGGAATGTCACAGAAGGTTTGTTTATACAGGCAGAGAGAAGAGATGCTAGAACATCTTGCTCCCAACCATCTACAAAAAAGTATGCATGGGTAGTCTACCAAAGATGCTGGCAAGTCCAATTTTGTCCTCAGTAAACTGACAACATCCAATCTTACAATTCAAGTCATAACCAAAAAAAAGAAACACCACACCATAAGTTATGGAGAGACAGATGTTGTGCAATACAAAGCACTAAAAACCTACGCTCTACCTTACTATGTTTCAAATAGAAGAGACAGTACTGTTTCAATTGGACTTGTTTCAGTGCACAAGCTGGATAGCGGAAGTAGCAGTGATGCAATAAATATGCAAGACAATTACATATTCTTACTTTATTACTATCTACTCCTTGTTTAATAAGAAAACATGATACTATTGAGTCAAAGACTGCTAGTTTGTGAAAACAAAACTTGTAAAAAAAAGTACACACTTTAAAAACAGGCATTTATCAGGGAAGGGAAAAGGTACATGCTCACACAGATATAATTCATTAACACCTCTGTTTTCACTGCAGGCATAGCTCCGAAAACATGCTAACTTACACAAGATAAATGAAAATTAGCATCTTGCACATAAAACATACCTGGAATAAGTGCTGTAGTGATGATAATATCAACGTCTTGGCACTGCTTGGCAAAGAGTTTCATTTCAGCTTCAATAAATTCTTTGGACATTTCTTTAGCATAACCACCTTGTCCCTCTCCAGATTCCTTTAAGTCTACTTCTAAAGGCTCAGCACCAAGAGACTTGAACTGTTCCAGAGCTGCAGCTCTAGGAAGAGAAAATTGCAGGGGAGGAAATAACCACTACTTTAAAAATCCACCATGACTTTTCTGGTCTTTTTAGTAGCAGTCTTCAGACAAGAGACCCAAAACTTATTCTAGGATTAAGGAGACCATAACTAAAGTCCTCAGCTTTCTATATTTAGTGAAAAAAGTAATTGCATCACTAAGTTTAGGTCCCTAATGAAGATACTTGGATAAGGAATGAAGGCAGCCTCCAGTTTCGTGTATAGTCAGCACAGTTGCTCCAAGAAAAGGCTCAAAGCTAGGAGCTTAACTGTTGACTAACTTCGCTCACCCATTTCTCGTCATGACTAGGTAGATCTACAGCCCAAACTTAGATGCCTAAGATAGGTGATGAATACACAACCTGTGGCCCTGTCTTTAATCTGTGACATGGGAAATACTAGTAAGTCTTATTTTCACCAGGGAAAACTGGTTGGGGGGGATGGTGGCGGTTTGGGTTTTCTGGGGGTTTTGTTTGTTTGTTGTTTGGTTTTTTGTTTTTTGGGTTTTTTTTTTTTTACAGTTAACCTGTAAATCAGTAATTTATTTTGCATCATGTGATATCACAGTAAATAACGAGACTAAATTTCAGTGTTAGGTGAATTTTCACAACATGCAGAGGATTTAACACAGAAATTCAGGCACACCAAGATAAAACTATACAGGATGCTTAAGAAGGGAATTAAAAATATCTGAAAAGTTTTAGACAGATTTTGATCATGCTTTTATGAGAAATAAATTCTTTCCAGTTTGTTTTAAGGCATATGCAGATTTTCTAACAAACCAGAGTGAAGGTTTTTTTCGTATTGCACATCGTAAATCTGGAGATACGTTCATTTTTCTTCTTTCATATTAGATATAGCTAAGTAGCACTAGATGCCACTTCCATATAAAAACAAACATTTATAAGTAATTTTAATGCAAATACACTATTAAGCACATAAAAATTCAATATAAAAAGGCCATTTATTAGAAAAAAATGTAATGACGTTTGCAGTCCCTGTAGCTGTAAGATGAAAAATGTTCGTGCTCTGTAATTTTCCCAGTCTATTGCTCTAAAAAATGGCTATGGGACAAAATAATCCTTCCAAACATAACAAAGAGACCTGAGAAAAGCAGCATTTAAAGTAGCTGCAGTTTCTGTTCTTTCATCTTGAGTTTCATAAATAAAATAACTTGATCTCTTTCTCTCCTTCAGCAGATTGAAAGAAGTGTCTCTCCAAAGAGTTCCTAACTGGCCTCTCTGGGATCAGGAGAGTAGAGGTGAATGAGAGTATGCAGCTATGAACCTGCATCAAAGCAAGCTATAAATGAGGGCATAAAGATTTTTTCTTTACTGTTTTCCCTGTGTCCCCAAGAAGAAGAGAGACATGAAATTCTGGATAAAAGACCTAACTTTCTCATTTTTATGAAGCAACAATTTTTTATTCATATAGTTCTGAATGATTTAATGAGAAGGACTCTGGAAGGTTTGCTTGTTTTGAGGTATAAAAAAATGGAGGAGTAATGATGGAACAAAAATGGTAGGAAAGGAATTGTGATTCAGTGCAGTACAAGTACTTTCACTGTAATACAGCTACAAACTACTCAATCTTAAAATAATTTCAGATTGCTATTACCATTTTCACACACCTACCTAGTATCAAATCCACGAACCACTGCACCCATTGATTTAGCTGCTCCTGCAGAAGCCAGGCCAGCAACTCCTCCTCCGATGATCAAGACCTAGAATGATACCATCATCATGCTTGGAGCATAAACTAAAACTGGAGCTGGTTAGAAAAGCAGGAGCATTGTACTGCTTTCACAACTGCAGATACATCTCATTAACCAGCCATTTAAACAAGTTACCTTAGGACACAGATCCCAAAATGACTTTGGTAAAGCTGCCCTGTAAATCTAACAGTTTAAAAGCTATAACTCCTAACTTCACTTATCTGAGAGCCAAGTCACTTACATAAACTGTTAGCTATAGATAAGTACAGGTCTTCTCCTTAATTTTTCTTCTTTTTTTTCCTTCCCTAATTCTACTTTCATTTCTGTTCAACCCAATCCACCTGCAATTCCAATCAAGCAATCCTTTCCATCACAGCCTTCAACACACCAGAAATCCCAACATCTGTGACTTTTCTTAACTGCTTCCTTGCCTTTCCCCATCTGGGAAAAAAAAAACCATCCATGTATAGCTAGTCTGATGTTTAAAACTAAGCAAACTTAAATTATTCTATTGTTCCCCAAAAAAAAATGACACTACAGGTAGTGAACAAAAATTGGTATGGGAATAACTATAGGGATTTCTGAAGTCTCTAGAACTAGCCCCAAGGCAGGAAAAAAAGCCTTTTAACACAATTTCAGCAGTGGTTAGCTGTGCTCAGGAACTCATGTATTCTTCCGCCACGGTATCTGTTTAATTGCACATACCTTTGCTGGAGCAACTTTACCAGCAGCTGTGATCTGACCCGTGAAAAATCGACCAAAGTGATTTGCTGCCAGTACCACAGCCTTGTAACTGTCAATTAAGGATGAACACATATCAGTATTTTCCCAGGCTCAGTACAGTTACATTTATGACAGAAATGAAAAGGATGAACAGTTAACCATCACATGCATCAGATAAAGCAAGTGTAGTATTTTACTACTGAGCACAAGTCTTTGTTCATATTTCTTGCTTTTTTTTAAAATCATGGAACGCATTTTCAGCCAGAATTTTTGCACTGCAATATACTGGATGTCCACAACTATTCACTCTCAAATAAAATTTTACCTGAATAATAAATGCATAACTTGCCAAAAGTTACCTTTGTGGTCTTTGAAGCTACCTTCAAAGGGTGTAACCTGAGGCTTGTTAGGGAAGGAAACATGAACAGGCAATTGCAAAACCCAGAGTAGTTTTGCAGTAAGCTCACTTACACAAGCAAGCACACGTTCAAAAAAAGATACTCTGACCCTAACTCTGCAGTGCTATATGGCTTAGGGAAAATAGCTTAACCTTGCTACTTCTTTTGCCCCATCTGCTTTGCAGTCATCCAAGCATGGGTGGCTGGACACCAAATTAACATCAGTAGAGCTATCTGAAAATGGAGATTAATGTGTAATTATGTCTTTTCTTAACAACAGTGCACATTTTCTTACATTTTTACTAACAGTGCTGTGGTTCAACAGTCCCATTCCACTCTCTTTCCTATTTCTAGCAGGTACATACGGAGGTCTGTATGCCGTAAAATTAGTTCCAATTTGGAGTAACAGCTTGTAGATTTTATACCTTTAAATACATTATCAATTTCTGTATTTTAGTAAAATTACACAGAATGAAAACAGAGAGATGTAAGCAAACATGTAAGTGGATGTATACTGCCAGCGTCCACAAAATCTGGCAGCCTTCTCCAAGGCCTACTATGCCTCACAGACATCATCAAAAAAATAAAAAGCAATAAAGAACCTAATAATAAAAGTCAGCTTGACAACAACATTTTAGTTCACTACAATACCAGTCGCAAAGCATGAAGATGTCTGAGAGTATTTGGTCTTTTGTTTATATCTGCCATGGCAATTGCATTCATACCGAGTGGTGTTTGGGTTGGTTAGCTCCCAACAACATCAGATCCCAATGACAGACAATCTGTGTTCACGCTGCCTTAAGGCTATCTTTGAGCCTGCTCTGATCTAGTTCAGACCAAAAAGGCACTAGACAAAGCAGTCCAGGAATTAGAAGAACTGCCTTCAGTTTTATTTAGTTTTTTAAAAGCCTTGCTCTGATCTGCTGCAAAGCTGACCATAAGAAACTTAAGAAGTTGTTTGGCACCTCCAACAGCTTCATCCTGCTTGAAACAACTGTATGAAAATAGAGATGCAGAATTTGTTTATATAGACCTAATATCAAAAGTACATAGCTTTTAATCCAGTTATACTTACTCAAGCTGGGGGGGAGGGGGAGGGAAAAGTATTAAGACTCATACCCAGCAATGTTGGCCATGGAGCTAAGTGCATCATATCCCTGAGCAATGGTGACCCGTGGAACCTGATCCATAGCCAAGACAGTAGTTTTTTTTTCTGCAAGCTTTTTCAGGAGGTCTGGATTTTGTGCTGGGTAGATAAAACTAATCAGGGTAGCCGCCGTCTTAAAAAGATCTGCCTCATGTACACCTAGAGCCGAGTTATGTATAGGAGCCCTCACCTGAAGAAAGAGAGAAGTTTCCAAATTAATCAGAAGAAATAAACCAGAACACACTCCACTTACTTTCTCCCAGCTTGCAGTCTGTCCATTCCCCTCCATAAAGTACACAAGGAAGGAAGTATATCAAAGGCTGTTTACACTACTGAACCGAGTAACTGCACTTCTTAACTGCAGTCCACATATTAGAATTAGCTCTTAGTGGATTGGTGACAGGGCAGTAATAGTCAGCATACACCTTCAGAAAGATCTGAGGGCTTCTAACCAGCAGTTACTGGCTTTCATGACAGACAGCTGCCCCAAAACCGGCCATTTTTAAGCAAAACAATTACTGAACAGATGTGCCAATGAAGCTCTACAGGCTAAGAATC
Source organism: Aptenodytes forsteri (assembly GCF_000699145.1). Classification (NCBI taxonomy): domain Eukaryota; kingdom Metazoa; phylum Chordata; class Aves; order Sphenisciformes; family Spheniscidae; genus Aptenodytes; species Aptenodytes forsteri. Next base: position 948,733 of record NW_008794853.1, on the reverse strand, counting down.
ACTAATGAGGTTGCAATGCACCATTACATACAGGGAATTTCAAGGATGAAGTCCAGCAGATACTCATCTTGATCTGCATTCACTTCTTTTGAGTTTCTCACTTCTCTTCAAAAAGAAACTTACTTAAAAGGGTTGTTCACAAACTAGCTCACAGAAATTCTATGTTCAATCCTGACAGGATAACTTCAAATACAGCAGTTAAAGGAAGCCTCAACATCAGGTTTAAGGTCTTTCTTTTTTTCTTCAGGATTCTGCACAACCTAATACCTCTCAAGCAACTTCACTTTTAGCAGTCTTTCCAGATCAGCTGCAACTCATCTAGTTACAAATACTTTTGAAACACACTGTTGCTGTGGAATTGTTGGATGTCTGATTGCGAAAAGTTAGAAACTTGCATCTTCAAAATTCCAAGCAACTCTCTCTAAAGAGTAACTTGAGCTGTATGTCACTAATTTTGGAGCGAAGGTTTCTTAGAGCAGGGATCTTATCTGATTAGAGTCCAAAACTAGTCTATGTCACTCTAGAAAACACAACTCCTCCAAGGTGATTAAAAACTTGATAAATTATCTTCAGTTTTTTCAATGCTGCCATTTACTAGTTTATTACTGTAGGTGTACACCTGAGCTATTAAAAAAAAAGACAGACTAAAATTGAATCAGAACACAGAACTGAAAATATTAATTTAAAGGAGCTTACTTACTGAACTTTCAGCAGACTATTAGAAAAAATTGACCTGTATGTTTCTCCAAAAAGAATGTAATAGGAAATTTATTAATAAAGCAATTACTTTGACAACCAAATCAGAAGCCAGGACTTCCTTGGTCCCCTGGATCTTTGCTCCAACTTCTCTGTAATGGTCATCAGAAAATTTGGAAGCTTCTCCAGCACCAGATTCCACCACAACATTGAAGCCTTGTTTAACCAAGGCTTGAACTCCAGCCGGTGATAGAGCCACTCTCTTCTCATGCTCAAATATCTCCTTGGGGACACCAACAGTCAGCTGTTTATAAGGAATTCCTGTAAGAGTGGCACATAAGACAGCATTAGTTGCACTAAAGATTAATTAATTGATATTAATGGCACTTTTCAGTGTTGTACAGACACACGCAGACATGTCACACTTAGCAATTCTCCCTCCTAAGGGATGAGGAAGCAGAATGGTATTTTCTAGCAGTGTAGTTTACGTTTCCTTAAATTACACCATCTTGCTAGATACCTATTCTCTCAAGAATCAGCAGGTCAGCACAATCAGCCACACAAGCAGGAACAAGTGTTTGGTGCAGTTCATACCCATCTGAATTTATACAGTTCTGATTGTATAAAACAGAATGCCAGTTACACAATACATGGTGTTCTGGTGATAACACATTCTGCCTGGGGCAAGAAGAATTTAAATCCCTCTCTAGTCACTTCAACTTTATTGTGAAGAAACAAACAAGCTTGAACAGCTGAACTGCATTTTAACTGAACTTGTTTTTAATGTCTATCAAATTACAGTTGTCTCAGATCACTATTAATGAATGTAACTTACATACCACAAAGTACATTGAAAGGCACAACTACATCGATAAGGTACTCTAAGAGTTGCTACAGAAATGAAAAATGTGAATTCAGGAGCAGTTGAAGAATAATGGAATATCCGTCTACTAGTTCGTTCAATTATACTTCTCTTCAATGTTATCTCCTTGTCTTAACTTGTTCAAAGCTCTACTAAATAACACCAGGAAACTACAGAAGCTGTAATTTATCAGTTTTAGCTTAAGGTTTCAAATCACAAACATCTAACTTTGTTCACGTACAATTTGTGGGCTTCCAGTCTAATATCTGAGAGTTAAACTTCTCCGATAAAATCAAGTGTTTAAATACATTATTTATAAATACACAGACTCAAGCAGAATAATCGTATATCAAACTACCACGTTTCTTCAGTTACAGTAGACAGCATGCAGTCCAGCACATAGGCCCAATTCTGCACCAGCTTTCACTGATGTCTATCCACAATTTAAACCTGGATTGTGGCATTTATACACAGGACACCTACACCACATATATATTAATGAAATATAACTTGAGCAGCCTAAGCAGTCACTCACATTAAAGATCAAGCAACCAAACAAAAAAAACCCCAAAACAAAAAAAAAATACCAAAAAAAAAGGGGGGGAGGCGTGGGGTAAAAGGCTTGTTTTAAATTACAAATCTGCATTTAATTTGGCCACCAATACTATGTATTGTGCTACAAAAATTGTACCAGACTAGCGAAGCGTTGCACATTTTAGGAAGGCCTCCTTTCCACTTCTTTATTCTTGTTTGTTTTTTAAGATAGAAACAGGCAAAACAAAGCAAAAAGCAAACCATACTATAAGAGATTTGAGGAACTGAATAATTTTGATATTTTTAAATCTAAATCTATCTGTGAAATAAAACTAGGACTGTAAGGTGCTTAGAGTTGAACATCTCAAAGTGTTTTAGATTAACAACTTTCAAGATACTATCAACTTACAGTGTTCTGAAAATACAATACAGAGTTGCTAAGAACTGGTACTTAAATATTTACCTGTACTCATCCGTCTTCTAACCCATAAAAAAACTGATTGAACACATCCAAGAAGAAGACAGAGTGAAAGATCACCAGACAAAGTGCATTTCTTCTAATTATTTTTACCTTTTTTTTAATTTTAGATTTCTCTTTGAAATTAAACTAATAAAATGCTAACAAATAATTTGAAGACACAAGTGTTTTGATATTTTATATGTTGGAGAACATTTAAAATTCTTCAGATTACAAGACAAAAATCAAATTCAGAAAAGCATGCCTTAAAGGAACGTAAAGTCACAACAGGAGCGAGAATGCACATCTAAAACAGATCCACAAAGGTAACAATGCTTTGCAAAGATTTGCTTCATCAGCATACATCACATCTAAACATCACTGTGCAACTCAGGGCGTCCCTATCACAGCAGCACTAACCGCTTGAAAGCTATGGTAACTGTTACCGTCATTCATACAAGCTACCCTTGTCATTTGAAGGGAACTTTCTCCTCCTCTCTTCTCCTAATTACTACACAATAAAGTCCTGCTTCTGACTTTCACTATATCAGCTCAGTGGAAATGAGCTCTCTTGTCTTTTAGAAGCAGAAAGGAAACCTAGAAGATTGAAGTTTGTTAGAACAACAAAGACCAATCATAAATTCAGAAAGGAAGTAGCTCTAGGATAGAAGGCAAAAAGCTCTTCAAGAAGCACTGAGGAAATAAAAACTGGAGTTCTACCTTCCCTTTCTCCTTTTGGAAGTTTTTGCAGCACACAAATGCAAAGGAAGGAAGGAATAAATTACAGCATACAGGGGATAGAAGGATGACTGCGAATTTAAAGGCACACAGACACTTGACTAAAGCTTATACACTTCTCAAGCAAAAAATTTCTTTTTTTTTTTTAGCTCCTAAGGCCCAAGTTCAAATGACAATTGATGCTTCTGATTTCTTTTTGTTCACTTGCTTTTGTGTGGGGTACCGAAGTAGAAAAGTAAATGGCTAGGAGGGATGAACAGGAATATGCACTGGCTACATGCCAAATACGTTTCCTCATTTCTTTCTTTCACATTGCTACATCTTGCATGCAATGAAAATAGGTAAAAATTTTTCAGATAGAAAGTATTTGCACCTTATTCAGTAAGCAGAATGATCAGAGATCAATACTGAGGACTATGCCCTCCTCCAATGCTTTGGGAGATCAAATCCAAGACAAACATTCAACAAGTCTCATTTGCCTCTCACCTTCTTTTCTCCTCTGTCCCACTACCAAATTTCTAGCAACCAGTGAATATAGAAGCAAGTGAATACAGAAGCAAACAGATGTCGGTTTGCCAGCCTTTAGCTAGACCAGGTATAGGACATTTTTCAAGCAGAGTACCCTGAGCTATCACATCATTCCTCACCACAAAGGATCAGATATCTGCAACTGCAAAGCGAAGATCTATGTTAAAACTTCAGGACAGGGTATGATAAATACTATGTTTGAAGAAAGCTATACTAAGAACACAGGTTTGGTTTGTTGAATTCAGCAATTTCATCCAATTAATTAGTTTTGAAAGGTTGAAATCTAGAATTATAAACTTAGGATCTTGATTTAGGTTTTATTTTGAGAAAGCACATCTGCTATCCTTGCCATGGGTTTAAAACTGCATGAGAGAGTGAAGCTTCCACATTGCCTTTCCAACCCTCCACGTCAGATAATCTCTTTAAGAACTGCCTTGAGTATGTTTTAGTAACTTACTGCTTTATGACATCAAGAACATTTTCCAAAAACAGACTGATATACACACATCTTGAGTACCTTTTTGAGTCACATGAAGATTTTGAACATATTGTTCATTGAGTAGAAGATACACAGTACTTTTTATTGATATAAAGAATCAACACCAAAAGGATTCTGCCACTATCAAAAGTAGAATCATTAAATTTCACAGGCCTTAGAATCTTAGTATGGAATGTACATAAATTAGAAGGTAGAAAAACTAGGAAGAAGCCACTCTTTCTCATTCCCTTAACATAATCTCAACTGTGTAATGAGGACATATTCAACGCACAGTCTCAAACTTCAAGTAAACAAAGTAAGTAGGTAGTCTACATCTCCAAGCTTCAGAAATCAAACAATTTAAAATAACTATAAAAGCAATTTTATTCAACGCACAGTCTCAAACTAAACAAAAACAAAGTAAGTAGGTAGTCTACATCTCCAAGCTTCAGAACAATTTAAAATTAAAATAACTATAAAAGCAATTTTCTCCATTTAACTTTCATCTACAGGGTGTTTAAAGAAGATCCTAAATTAAAACTATCAAGAAAACTCAGACATTTTATGTAGTGAAAAACAGAAGAATACAAGTTATCATCTCCTTAACCTGATTACAGGAAGTAGTCTGTAGCAAAATAGTATCAACAAATACTTTAAACTGACATAGAAAAGAGAAAGAAGAAGTTTTGACTATATACCACATGTTCTGGGCCGGAAAACTGGATACATTACCTGCCTGATTTCTAAGTTACTCTAGTATCAGCTTTAAACAAACCATCTCACCTGTTCTGAAGATGAGGACATATTCCAAAGAACAGCAATATGATGTTGGCAAAAAGGAAAGAAAAAAAAAAAAAAGAATGGTACAGAAGATTAAACAAACACCTGATCCCTCTTCTTACACAAGCAAGGAGACACAAAAAACCCAAGGAAATTAAAGGAGAATGTCTATGGTTTATAAATAATCTACAGCTTATCTAGAGAATTAATTGACAATAAACTGTTACAGGTTTAAAAGTTCTGCAAGATTTAGAAAAAAAACCAGGAAGTTTTAAGAAAGAAGCATCAAAATAAAAGGGACATTAAAATCCCAAGATAGAGAGGGGTAAAAGTCACAGAGCTGTAGGACAAACCAATCTGGAAGTATATTGGAAACCTCAGAGTTGGTCACTCCGTAAGCACCTTTCCCAGATCTTGGTAAGTTTTTCATCTGTTTCTGAAGCATCTGGTGCTAGTGACTATTTGAGACAGCTTACAGGAATACTTGATTACTCCTGTATGAAAATCCCTATGTTTCTAAGAAACAAAGAAAATAGCAGCAAGATAAACAGCAATACGAAAAGTATCCATCCTCCAAGTTTACTTTTCAACCGACTCCAAATCTCTTCACTCCTCAAGCAGCTGGTATTCTTGTACGTAACATATCCTGGACTAAATGAAAGCTAATCTGAGAGAACCCAAGTAATAACTACAGGCTTAAGAATTACTGTGACACTAGTCTTTTCAGAAACCTTACTCTTCTTAGTGTTACAGTGATTTTACCAAGTGTCACTATAATCAAAGATAATTTCTAGAAGTAAGAATAAAATGTAGTTATTTTATATGCTGTTAAATTTTGATTCAAGAGTACTTAAAAAGTATACATAGGCAACAGTAGTGCTACTAATTTGTCATTCAATGGCTGTTTTATCCTTGATTTGTCTTCTACTGAATGACAAATCTCATATTACCAAAATGAACTATAAGGACAGCTTAATTATCAACCAGAAGACCTACCAAACTTGTAATTATCAGCATTAAATAACTGTATTGCATGAGTACCTTAAATAAGGGCTTCCACACAACACATCTGAAGGGACAGCACTGAATGCTCAAACACGACACTAATCAGAATTCTCTGTTCTTATGGAAAAATTTCTGAAAAGTGATTCATAAAAACAAGAAAACATACACACACATAGACCAGCATACTGATAAAATAGTAAATACACGCTGTTTTTACATACAGTAAAACTGAAGAGATCTTTCAGTTTCATGATCAAATTTGTGGTCAAAGTCAAATACAAAGATTGATTCCAAACTCAAACAACAACAAGGGCATTTACCTGGGACATTTGAGAAAGAACTTTGAACCTAGTTTCCTACGTCCCAGGTTAACACTCCCAACCAAGGGACAATTTGCCATATCACGACAAGCAGATGTCTCTTTCATTCAGATACTGAATATGGAAAAATAAGTTTGGAGCATCACAAATTCATGGCAAAACTATTACCTGATCAGTTCTGACAGACCCCAGATCCCTGGGCTGTCAGTCAGAGCAAAGTTCAGGTTTCACCATGCAACTGTGGTAAAAAGGCATGCGATACAGATTATCAGGAGCCCTCAGAGTAAAGAAACTCTTCTTCTCGTCATATTTCTTCAGAAGCTCCAAAACATTGGGCCACCGATTTGAAAGGACCCAAAAATGCACTAGCTACTGTTAGTATTAGCAGAAATTCCATGCAACACAGGCTTCCCCAAGTTATACAGTATAACCTTATGTCCTGTGTTTTCACAACCAGACATTCTGTTCACAAACAGCACTACTTTTCTAATACTCCAAAATATCTAATGCAGTTACCTACTGTGTATGTTTGGAAGAACCGAACATCACACGTACAATCAATCTAACTCTCCACATTAATCTGTCCCAGACTGAAAAGACCCTAGACCTGCACTGAAACAGGGTCTCTAAATTCCTTCAGGGAGACATGACCCATGCAGGATAGTGGGCTTAAACCAGTTTTACATATTCTCCAGTCTTCTTGCTGTCAAGCTATGCACAGCATAGGATAGAGCAAAAAAATGTCACTTCCGATTTTCATACACCAGGCTCACATCGTAAACTGGAACCAAGGATGCGCCCATTCCCTTCTCCTTTTTGTTCCTGAAAATACCTGAACCTGTCCATTATCTGCACTAAAACGTAATTAGTACAAATATATCAATAAACCCTACACATGAAGATGCAGATCAGTAGTTCTTCAACGTGGTACAACATAAAGAGTTCCCTGAACAAAGCTAAGAGATTTTTTCACATAGGATAATTACATCTACATACAGTCATGCCTGCAAATGCTTTCTTTGTGAAAGCTGTATTTTTCTCTGCATGCACACAAAGAGTTGCACTACCAAGACTCATGGGGAACTCAGGCTTTTAACTAAGAAACGCATTTGTTTAAATCCTTCCCTCAAGCAAGGTAAGTGTCAGGAGGACCTCTGACCACGTACCCTTAAAAACTATTTGGATCCAAAGTATTAATAATAAACACAAACACCTTCTGCATAAGCCCTTTAAAACCAGCGTAAAACTGTACTGCAACTGACTGACTCAAGTAAGCTGCTGACATGATTTACGAGCATTCTTTTTATTTTAAGACTTTTCTGGACTAATGCATATCTGAAAGAGAAATTCAACCTATCTTCGTGTTTCAAAATAAACAATTATTTACAATAGTTTAATCAGTTTACCTGGCTTTGGAGCTGCCTGAGCCCTGAGCATCTGGTGGGTTCTAAACATTCGCAAACACGGCATCTTTGCAGAATGCACCTTAGGTGGCAACACATTGCTAAAAACAGGAGTTGAGCACCCACTAACAGCAACACGCAGAAGGCTCGCCATTTCGCCCGGACCTCACAGCAGACTCCTTGCCACGTATGGAATCCCTGCTGCACATGTAAAAACAAAGCAAGAACTATTAATGACACTAGACAGAAGGTATGTAAACTCAGCAGCTTAAGTCCCGTTCACTGCCAGTAGCCATGAGACGATCACTTCTCCCCACGTCTTCCTTCTAGCTAGAAAACAAAATCAACTTTTTTTCAAACTGAGCGAGACAACTATCGAACTAAAGTAACAAGCCCATGGGAGGACTGACATTACAAGTTGACCTGGAGATCGTATTTCTGTGACTCAAGACCATATTCTCTTTACACCGTTGCTCTAAATAAGCAACTCTGACACGCAAAAAACTCCTGCGCCCCAAGGAACCAGACAAACAATTCAAACCCCAGCCAGAGCTCCCAAGGGAGTTACCCTGGGTGGGACAGCAGCTTACAGGTGCTCAGGAGACATCCCAAAGCAGGTGCTCGGAGTGGGACAAGAGGGGCAGTGGGGAGCGGGCAGGGGAGCCGGGCCGCCCTCGCTAGCAGGTGGCTGCTGGCGGAAAAAAGGCATTTCGCCCTAAGCCG
>NW_008794853.1:936020-939239 GCF_000699145.1 Aptenodytes forsteri | reverse complement strand
GCCCCTGCTCTCTCCTCCCTCGCCCGCGGGGGGCCGCCAGTGGCCGGGGCGAGGAGGCGAAGGTCGAGGCAGCCGACTTGCGAAGAGACTTCCTGAAACGGTGTTGTTTCACGTGGACAAACGCCACAGCATAGAGGTGGTATCTTCTTTATTATTGTCGTTATTTCTTGAAATGTGTAATAAAGCAGTGATGTGGTGTATGTGTTGGACTTAGAGTGGTGGATATGATACAGGAGGGTAACAGAAAAAGAGGAGCTCTGGCAACTATATAAATAATATGAGTCGATAAAGAGGACATGCTGTTGAAGGGACAGTTTACAGAGGACAGCTTGCCAGGTTGCCCATTGCCTGTCTGTGTTGTCTTATTTCACACGGTCTGTAGTTTCTAGGTGTGAGTTAGCTTTTATTTATTTATTTACATCTGTGTAACTGTTCATGCAAAATATGCATTGCCGGAGGTGTTGCACAGCTTCCAGCCTCACAACTGATGAATTATGACTAAAAGTAAAGTTAAGCACTGAAAACATGAGTCTCTGGGAGTAATTAATAGGATACCCTACTACTAGATGTTCAGGAGACTGCCGTGCTTTTAAATATATTTGTGGGAAAGATTCCATTTAGAGTTACAGCTTATGTGCTAGTATATGTGCTTTATGTTTTGGGCTCAGTAACCATTGACTAGTGCAACAACATGTCTCACCAGTATGATAGGGATAAGCATAATTCCAATTATTAATAATGTATTAGGTTTTAAAAGCTAGGACCGGCCCTCTCTGTTTTTCTGATTAGAAATATGTTGTCAGCATAGAAAGGGAAAAAAAAACCACCATGTAAAAGTGCTTGTGTTCTGAATAGTGACAAAGTTGCAGTTTGTGGTTTCTCAGCACCAGGCACGGCAGGTCTGTGCAGTATTGCTTCTGAATTAAGTTTTAGACTATTAGGTAACACGCTTACGACAAAGCACATAACTCCTCTGGTGCATATTTATAAGTGGTCATGGCTGCATTTCGTGAAAGTTTTAATCCAGTCCTTGGGTGCTTAGGATATGTCTTGCTCGCTTAGCTATCTCAGGTTTTCTGCTGTTTGGTCTCAGAGGATTGAAGTAATTGACAAGACTCCAGCTGCTCGGGCCAGAACATTCTAAGCAGAATTTTAGGCATTGTCTAAAGGGGTTGACTATTGCAGGTAGTATTTGGGGATTGTAATTTTGGATTTAAGTGCCTGAAAGATCCTTTTTTTAATTTTTGTTTGAAGTGTCTACGTCGGGGAGGAGAAATTGGGTTCCCAACCAAACACAACTGCTCTCATGCAAACTTCAGTAGTGCATCTGTAACGAAAAGATGGATCTGGGATCACATTCCACTCTAAATGGTAAGTAGTTGCCAAACAGTCATTAAATTAAGATAATATAGAACGTCTGCTAAGTGAAAAGAATTCACATTTATGACCAAAGGTGAAAAATTATCTGGTTCAATAACGATAACCTGAGGCATTTAATTCCTCATAGGTGTATACCTTAAAGAATGAGATTTGCTTTCTTGAAAGACTGGCATATTGAAAAGTGATGCCAGTATATAATGATGATTTTCTTAAAGCCTCAGGATCCTGAGACCAGTGCTTGAGAATCTCAACTTCCTTTTCCGCGTTAATGTAAAATTTTCATTCTCCTCCTGGTAAGGTAAAGTCTACAGATGTGACCAGAGGTCACAATACAGGTTTTAAAACTGGAGCTGAAATAACACAAGAACACTGAATATTTTTAATATAGTTATTTTAATAGCTAATTTATGATTTTTAAAGGATTGGTAATACTGCTTAGATCTAGTTTTGACAATTGTTGACACAAGGGAAGTCTTCCGATTTTTCTTGAAGATTCATCAAAATTTCCTACACTTGCTCTTATTTCAGTTGCAGAGTATGGATTTGTTGTTTAACAGTCTTCAATTTTAGTAAGGGTTGCTGAGGAACAGTTTTCCCATGAGCCTAATTAATTTTAGCTGTGTCACCTTTACTGTCTGGCCAACTTTGTCTCTCACCAAAAATCAGTCCCATTCATGCCTTGGGGAAGTAACAAATATTTTACACCCTAATCCCCCCCATTAATAATTAAAAATGGTAAAATGTAATAATAAACCAAATAGGAATGTAACTTCTAAAGGTACCATTTTACAATACAATTGGATTTTTTTTAAATACAAGACAGTACTATTCTGATTTTTTTATAACGTTTCATACATACTTGCGTGTTCCTCATTCTTCATGAGTGATGAACAGAGTTTGACCCAACACCACACAAGCCTTTGACTTTGGCTGTGGAAGGAACAGGTGGTGAGGCCAGCGCGGGCCAGGCTGTTCAGGGAGACAAAACACAAACATCACTCAGCAGGATCCGCTGAGGTGTATGCTGGGCGCCCCAGGTCTCAGGTACCTTCCTCCTCTCGGAAGCAGAGTGCGATCTGGAGTTTGCAAAGCAAGTGGAGCAAGACTCTGGACTGACATGGAACAAAAATAGGTGAATTGAATTGTGCGTGGACATGTGCATTGAATCATTCGCAGTTAGTGTGATAATAGCAGCAAAATGCATTACATGGGCAGTCCCCTTCAGTTAGTTCCTGTTGGCATGGAAGGTTTTAAAAATTAAATCAGAAGAGCATTTGTTACCACATCATGCATAAATTATACATGAAAATTCACTATTCTGAACAAACACATTTATATTAAATAGCCCTAGCAGTACAATAATATTGTTGCGTTGCAGGCTTAACTTTGTTGGCTTAAATTTTAGCATTTAGCCTGCAGTGTTTCCACACAAACCCCTTTCTTGTGGAAACAGCTGTATATGCACGGTGTAGTGTGATGCGCCTGTAGCTACAGGTCTCCGGCTAAGCGTAGGTGGTCTTGGTCCTGTAACGGGCACCTCACGCTGTTTGTTCCTGTAGGGAAGCAATTACGAGCCAATATTGCCTTTCTGAAGGTGCCGTTTCCAAGCTTTCATGGGTTTGGGGGAAGGCGTGGCTCGGGTACAACCCGCAGCCCCAGAACGGCTGCTGAGACAGACCAACCCCATGCTAGCTGGTTGCGGGAAGTCGACCCTGTGCTGGGGGGCGGTGCTGACTCATCGGTTCTGAATACGTGAGGTTGGCAACGCGGCCCGAAACCCGGGCGAGAGCCTTCAGACCGTGGCAGCCGAGCTGGCCTTTCCGGCGGTGGCAGCTCTCG
>NW_008794853.1:923231-935294 GCF_000699145.1 Aptenodytes forsteri | reverse complement strand
TCGCCGTCCCACTGAGACTGGAGCCATGGGGCTTCCCCCCCATCTCCCTCCGGCCTGGCCACGGGGACGCGTCCTTTTTCCCACCCCCGCACCTAGCGGCAGAGAGGTCGCCACACCTGCCTGGCTCCTCTCGGCACTGCACGGAGATGAGCCACGTAGGGGCACCCTGCACCTTTCCTCAGAAGAGTGGTCATGTTATGAGCCTGTGCCCCAGGTAAAGGTGTGATGTTGTATTACAGCTGCTCGTGACACCTCTCTGTCCGTCCCCCCCCTTCTGTGCCCTCACCTCTGTGTGTGCGTTTTATCCATCTGTGAATCTGACTGCAGATGGTCGCAGCCTTCCCCTTATTGAAGAACTCCAGCCTAAAGGTTTGCCAGAAAATAAACCCAACCCAACAGTAACACAAAGCATTGTTTGTTGGTTAACTTTTTCAGGTAGGTATCATGTTCTGTTTTCAATAAACTTAGGCTTTAATCTATAAAGATACATTTGGAAAATGTGAAAAATGGTTTTAAAAACACTGTTTCATTGGATTTTTTTGGCAAATGGTGTACAAGAACAATGATAGCTAAGTGTCTTTGAGGATTATGTTAAAAATTAGTGTTGTTAAAAATTAGTTATGTCTTCCATTTGTTGACCTTCAAAGTCTTGCATTTGTATGTGAAATCTGTGAAACCCACAGAATGAGCAAGCATACCATAAGCAGATTTACTAGTTTCTCAGGTTAGCTCTTTTAGAAAGTACGTTTTCATTGGAGGAGAGAGCTCTTTTTTTCTTTTTTTCCTTCCTCTGTTTTTTTTTGTCACCTTCACATGAACATTGCGTTTACTTTCTGTCATGTGGAAAGACATCTAGAGTTTGCTAAAGTGAAAACTTTATCCATATTTAAGAAAAACAGAAAAACAATATATCTGAAGTAAACTTGAAAGTATGTTTGTAGTAAAAGTATATTTAAAGTGAAAAAAATTATGTGTTCTGTGTGTACTCTGTGTGAATACATACTAGTCTAGTGATTTCTAAGAAAAGCTTAACAAAAACTTTTCAGAACATCTGCAACAGACGGGAATTCCATCTGGATCACAAGATAAAGTTTCAGTTCCTGATTCTGGACCAGAAATGGCTGAACCTCAGGTGGCTGTGGCTCCTGTGGTAACGTCAAAGTTGTCTGTTAAAGCACCTGAGTTTTATCCATCAGGATACAACCAGAACTTCAATCAGAACTTTGCAGTGAGTGTTTATCTTTTCTTCTTAGTGTATGGCAATTTACTTATATTCAAATTAGCAGTGTTTTCTTGAGATCTTGTGTATCAGGTAACTTCAATGCTGCGTTTGCTTGAAAAGATTCCAAAAATCCTGGTGATAACCTCCAGAGTCACAATCAGAATGTTAAGTGATAATGGGTGAATATTATCCCCTTTAGTGTGGGATATTTTGCTAAAGCTTGCTGCAAATAACCACAATGCTTGTTGGTTACACCAAGCTTTGATTACATCCAACATCAGAGTAAGCTGTCTTTTTGGCTACTGCCTCTGTTGTAGTTAGATCTATGCTGCATTTTAAGTAAAGGCTTATCTGCACTTTTATGCAGATTTCAGAGGTTTTTGAAACAAGTGTGGGAGAAAGCTTGAACTTTAGCTTTTCTGAGTACAGGCTTTACCTTTCTTAAATTTACTGTGCCAGGGTATGATTGGCCATGACTGCCTAACTCAGTGTACCATCATGTGTCTTTTAATTCGTTTACTGTATCACCAAAGGGCAAAAAAGTAGGGTTAGGCTCATTCCTAGCAGTTACCTACCCGCATACATAATAAGAAATGTATTTGCAGCCAGACTAAGGGTCATGTCAGATCAATATTGTAGATGCATCATGTAATAAAAGTTGGTATTTCTTATTTTCTACTCCATTGTCTTCCACGTTACTGCTTCAGTAATTCTACTCCAGGGAAGATCTATGTGAATTCTTGGAATATCCTTTTGTTAGGCAAGCAGCCAAACTCTGGTACTATATATAAACAGGTGGGAACTATTACTTTTACAAATGCAATCAAGTGGTAAAAAACAATTATACCGAAACAAATAGGTTTTGAATAACTTACAGAAAAATACTTTATTTGAATGCTAAATATGGTGGTTTGGTGTTTTGAAGTGTTTTCCTCACCAGTAAAATTCATGTTATCTTAATGTTACCAGCTTTGTCAGCTTACTGAATAGAATTACTGTCCTGGATAATACAAGCCCATAGCCAATATACAACTGTTAACAAAATGCCAACAAGAACATGCTTTAGTGAACAGATAATCCAGGGGGAAGGTAACTGCTTTGCCCCAGTACATGTTACATATTTTCTCTAAATAAAGGATTTCAGTTTCAAGACCAAAAGAAAACGCCATTTGGAATGGCATACATAACGCATACTTACAAAGTTTTGAGGCCAGCAGTGTTGCTTTTCAGCTGTTTTGCAAAAACACACAAGCATGTGGGAGTTCCTGGTTGCTATGTTGTAGGAATATGCTCTGAATGTGACTCATGTATTAATAAAAATATCTCTTAAAATGCTAGCAAAACCTAGAACATTTATTTGGAAGTATGTTGCAGGGACTTTAATCAGAATATACTAGGTGTAGAATAGTGATGTTTCAGACTTCCGTCCTTCACTATTGTAAAGTTTGGGGTTTTTTTACTTTAATGACTGAATTAATTTAATAAACCGGGCTCACTTGCAATAAAAATAAGAAATTTAGCACACTTTACTATTATTGACCACGAGTTTTAAAACTTGAATCAAAACAAAGTTTTGAGAAACTTCTGTTTTTCTAACTTAATACTTTTTAGCTTTCATTTATAATGTTCCCTGGAATTTTTAGATCTGAAAACTTGCATTTCTCTTATAAAATACACAGTGGTTTTGCTATTACGCATTTATTGTTTTAGAAATAAAGTTGATTTCTTGGTTGATTGTACATTATTGTAATTACTATATGTGTCCATATAACATTTGATTATTAGATTAGTTAATTTCCAGTTAGTTCTGGTACTCAAAACTATCAGTTACCCGTGAAGATAGTTTAAAGAGTATAGCATACAAGGCATAGTAGAATTTTCAGAAAAACTTTACCAGGACTTTGGGGAAGAAGGACCTCCGTGGAATTCTCTGTTTGCATACAGCTGTCCATCCCATTGGAAGTTGTGGAAGTCTGCAGTAGAATTGCTGACTAGGTTTAGGTTTGGATTGCCAGTAGGAAATGTCAGACTTGTTCTCTGGCATGGGTGTGTGACGATAATATGACTGTCACTCCATCAGAAGGGCATAATGATGTTCTCACTTCATAGTTTTAGGAGAGAGGTTTGTATTATCTTAGGTGGAATCCTTCCCCCCGCTTTTTTTTTTTTTAAACTGCGATTATTTTCCAAAAGGAGGCTAAGCAGCCTCAGTGTTGGTTTTATACGTTTAGCCAAGCATGAGGGTGCCACTTAACTTCATACAACATGGGTAGGTGATTTTTTTATATGCAACAGTCTTTGTACTTAAGTTTGCAATAACTTCATTGTAAACTTGTTGAGTGCATATAATCTGAAAGGAAAAAAAGCTTGTTCCCAAGAAGTCTGAAGAGAAATCAAATCAATGAGAAATGATTACTAAGTTCCTAAGTGGAAATGTGAGTCCTTATCAGGTGTAGGAAAGTGGTAATTAGCACATGTACAGAAACAGCCCAAGAGCAGATTTGGCTCATGGATCTTCTCTGTAGACTTTCTGGTTTTTTATCTTTATGTAAGTCAGAGGATTTTTAGTACCTATGTAACCTTTTCATTGTTACATGTTTAAACTTGTGAACTGACTCTTAGTAGAAGAGAGGCAAATCTATAATCTTTAAATTGGCGGCTCTGTTGTTATGAATAATCCAGGATCCCATCCTATAACTATCAAACATAAAGAAGAAGAATTAGACAGTGTTGGCTTGACTGAGAAATCATTGAAATTAATGGAAAATTTCTAGTTGACTTTCATGGCTTTGAATCATAAATTTGTAATGAATGTGTAAACTTACAGCCTCCTGTTAGCCAACTGCTGTTTAAAAATAATGAAGAGGGATTTGCTTTGTTTTCCTTTAGTTGATACAGTACGCGGTGCTGTCTTCTCTGTTAAATCTTAAAATCTGCCAATGAGAAATGCAAGTGGTTTATGTGTAGAAGTTACTGGGCTAAATTTAATTAGTTTTTAAAGTATCAAGTGTTACTAATTTAGCAATATACAACTTTATTACAGTAATAAAGTTTGAATTATTCATTTTTCTCTCCCATTTGTTCTGTTCCCTGGCATAGTTACTAAAACCTAGACTGCCTTTGGAGTTGTATATTTAGTACAGGTAGATGAACGTAGTACAGAGTTTAGCCTCTGTGTTTGGCCTCTTAATTGCAAAATGGGAAGAGGAGTGTGAATACAGGGACACCAGTATACCAAATGGTATTGGTGCCCCTTCCAAAACAAGGACGTTCTCCTCCAAGATTCAATTCTTATCAGGTGAGTATGGGAGGAAGATACGTTCCTCTCTGCTGAATAAGGATCTCATGACAACCTGATGGCTGTCAGAAAGAGCAGCTGCTTTTACTAGCTACAGCAATTGCATTCCCTGCAACCTGGCTGGAGAGTTTCCAAACAGGTTGTTTGGAGAGATGCGAGTTCAGTGGTATGTGATTAAGCTGCAGTTGTTGCACGATAATGTCATAGTTCTGTGGAACAAAATAGTTTAAGTTTATTGTACAGAACTTCTACTGGGCTATTTGAAATTGCCTAGTAAAAGTTGATTTCCTTTAGAGAAAGAGAATATTTAGTAAGATACACATAGGCCTGTTAGCCTTTATTCTTTGGCTTTGTAAGCTCCAAACCATTAGAATTGTAGAATACTTTAGGTTGGAAAGGACCTCTGAAGGTCCTCTGCTCCAGTCCCAAACTCAAAGCAAAACCAACTCAGATCAGGTTGTTGAAGGCTTTATCCTTATGAGTAGTAACAGTTTGCCACCATTTCCGTAAACCCATATTTTTTTCCTATTTCTGATGGGCAACATTAAGTAACTTTGTCTTTAGTATTATTCACTGGGCAAATACTCTACTCAGTTAAACATCTTAGGAAATCTGTCTAGTTTTTCTTTTGTTATATTGATGTGCCCCCCATTAGCTTAAGTTGTATACCCTTATAACATGGGTCTTTGAAGAATTTTGGAAAATCTGCTTTTTCCCCCCCACACATTCTTCACAGGTCATGAAATTAATGTCAACAGTTGATTTTCAGCAATGTGTATCTGTCTTTCTCCACAGTTCATATCCAAGTAAAAATCTTTCTCAGATCCATATTGCTTCACAGTAGAGGAGAGACTGAGACATTTTGAAGACAGAAAGTAAATGACATCCGCTCATTAAGGGAGGGGTGGTGGGGAGATGGAGAATATAATTATAAACCTTATCAATGTATTTATGTCCACTAAGTAAAGAAAAAGTGTTTTATTATTTTTAGCTCAATTTTTCATTACAGTAGATATATTTTAAACCTTTTTCTTGTTAAATAGTAGATCAGTTGAGAATTCTGATATTCTGTGTGTTACCCTTATGTCTTGAATCACTAGTTGTAAGTCATTTCTTTAGCAGTCCCTCTTCAGGCTCCTGCTTCCACTTCTAAAATCTATGAGAGATGCTTTTCACAGTATTTTGTGTAGTGTGACAAAGTGAATTATTTGTACTGTTATTACTAGTGACATCACAAAGTATGCTACTTCCTGTGCTATTCCCCTCATATACTAGCATTATAATCATCCAGAACAGTATTGACTTTAGATGCTGTTACATACATTCATTTCTGAATGGACAAAATTAGCAGCCTTCTGTTCCATCAGCGGGAGCATAAACATCAATAAAGTGGTATTGTGCTAGCTCATCCTTTCTTTAGGGAGCAAGTGTGTTTACTGTTTTTTACCCTCAGTAGCTCCAAATTAATGCAATACCGTTTTATTAGTTTCATTTCATGCCTTGTAATCTTTCATCCATTGCCAAGAGATGCAAATTTGCTGACTTTAAAAGATCAGTTTTCCCAGCTATACTTTCTACATGGCAACACTACGCTGTGTTTATTGTATTTTTGTAATTTCTCCCCTTTCTGCATATTTTGGAGCACTGTACACTCTATGTAAACCGAAAATACTTTGTTTCAAATTTTCCATTATTTTTCTTTCTACAGTTCATACATCTGCGGCACAGTTTGTGTTCGCATCAGGAATGGGTGTTGAGCCTCAGCTTGGTAGTTTTATTCTTAACAGATATACTTACTTACGAGTTTGTTAGTTAATCTGGCACCCAAATTGGCAAACTGTTTAACTTCTTTTTAATCTGTCTTTTGATGTGTTTTGCTGAGAGACCTGAATCTCTATAAAAACATGTTACCTAGTTCTTAAGATGATAGGACTACTGGAGCTTTCTGATGGATTGAAGTCTGTGCTCTCTAAAAATGTTGAAGTGAACTGTGTAATAAAGATCACTATCAAGTATGCAGAGACTCAAGACTAAGGGCTATATGATTACTTCTGGAGATAGTAAGTGTAACAACATTATTTTAGGTTCCTTTTAAATAGTTGGTATATTCTTCCACTGCTATAGGAGTCTTCCTTTGAAGATAGATACGATGGATATCTGACTTTGGCAGAATACGTACAAGACTTCCTAAATCACCTCACCGAGCAACCAGGTTGTTTTGAAACTGAAATAGAGCAGTTTGCCGAAACATTGAATGGCTGGGTCACTGCAGATGAAGCTTTACAAGAACTTGTTGAACTCATCTATCAGCAGGTAGCCTGTGTATTCTGTCTTGTAACATGGATATCATGCCTCTGTTACCTAGTGTCCAAGATATGCATACCCGTATTACTTGTTATGTAATTGTATCTATGTAGTATTTTAATGGTTTGAATTTTTCTTTTTAGGCTGAAACATGCAGGGAAAGATTTTGCTCAATAAATTGAAATGGTAGCTCAAGTATGGGATACCTGTATGGTTGATAAATTAACCCAATTTACTCTGTTTCCTTTGTTGTGTAATTGGATCCGCTGGGTCACATACTTGAAATTACAGCACTTCAAGGGAGTTATATTTGAATTGCTGTATTTATATAGTAGAGATTGAAGAAACTCTTAAGCAATGTCAGAGTTGTACATTATTACTCGGTCCTGCAAAAAAATTTCTTCATAATACTTAGATACTTTTACTTCCTTGGTATTTTAAAAAATTAAATTTATACCTTTAGGAAATGCTCTGATATTGACAGGCTTTCTTCTTCATTTGGAATATATCTATTTTAGAACAGTATAATTGGAGGAAAGGAAAGCTTGTCTAATGGTAACTAGGTCCAGTCCCATTGATGGCCATGGAAATGAGGACAGAGACCTTCAGCTGAACTCTGTACTAATTGGGGAGCCATTGGAAAGAACAGTTTAATATGTGTTGCTTAGCAAATGAGCTGCTGTTACTGTCTTTTGGGCTTGCTGCAGAGAATGAAGTCACACTTGTGCTTGCTATTTATTACGCTGGGTGTCTCTCACTTTCCTGGGTTGGTTGCTTTCAAATTCTACCTTGAAGAGTGCAAATTCTTACTCACCTTTTAAGTGCAGATACTTGCAGAATATTTTAATCTGGGGTATGTAGAAGCTGCATGACTGGTTGGTCATTGTACAGAGCTGTAGAGTCTCAAGTTTCTTATCATCATATATAATTGATGCACGTTTAATTCAGAACAGTTTAGTTAGACATTAAGATTACCTTTGTTGTTTGGCAGCATCATTTTCCCATTCTTTATTTGAACACATGGAGGATAGTTAAAAAAAGATTAACATATTCCATATAACAAGCTGCATGACTGGTTGGTCATTGTACAGAGCTGTAGAGTCTCAAGTTTCTTATCATCATATATAATTGATGCACGTTTAATTCAGAACAGTTTAGTTAGACATTAAGATTACCTTTGTTGTTTGGCAGCATCATTTTCCCATTCTTTATTTGAACACATGGAGGATAGTTAAAAAAAGATTAACATATTCCATATAACTCTCTTGGAAGGAAAGAGGAATTTATCCCATTTTTAACTTCATATATATTAAATACATTTAGTATTAGACTGTCATTTACTGTAAGTGTTTAAGGTTGCCTCTTCCTCTCTCCCCCTCTTTAAAAACAAGTCCAGTGTTAGGGTTGGCTGTGCCTTTCTCAACTGAGAAGCATTGAGTGTTACCATTCTGAAATTATGTGAAAAATAAAACAGTGCAAAAAAGCTGTGCTAGTATCCAAAAGCATCTGACTTCAGTTTTGTTGTATGTCAGGATGGGATAGTGTTTGAGTGTAAGACAACTATGATTATTATTATTCTATCTTGAGCAGAGGCTCAAGTATTTGTGTTTCCTGGCTCATCACAAAACAATTAAAATTGCTGAAGTGTATTTATAAGCATCTGCTTCAGTGATGTTAATTTAACCCAACTGAGCAGATTTACAGATGCCAGGTTTGTGAAGGAAAAAGACTAAAATGAAAGAAACCTAAGTCTTGTACAGTCTTCCCTTCATCTGTGTGTCAGGTATCTTAGCCTGCCTACAAGGATTAATTATATACTTCCCCCTGTTCTTCCTAATCCATTTATGTCTCTGGACAGAGTGAAGTGCCAGTTCTCTTGTTTTCCAAAAGTTGAACACTCTGACTTCATAGCTTAAGAATCTTGACTGTTGTATAGTTAATACAGTGGATCGTTCCTGTTACAGCAACTAAAATTTCTCAAGATATCTACTGGTAGATTAGCCTTCATGCTTAGGTTGTGACTTTTTTGAGTTGGAGATAAACTGGGATTCCCAGCAACAATAATTCAGGGAAGATGATTATTGCATTGTAACGATTGGTTACTAAGATGTAAGGTGGTTTTTTTGGTCTCTGTGTGCTATGCCAGGTCATAATACCTAAAATTTAATGGTTTCAGTATTTGATGCAACCACAAATACAGGCCAACTAATGAGGAAGATGATGTTTAAAAAACACAGATGAGGTTTGAAGAATTTGTGTGTGTGTGTTTGGGCGGGGTTTTTCTTTATTAGGAAAGAGAAATGTAATTTAAGTGATGTATTTTGCCTTATAAAAAAGGGCGTGTCTCTTCTAGTCCAAGCAACTGATTGAACCAAAGCACCAAAAAGCTCATTAGCTATTTCACATGCCTCTTACTGGAAACAAAATTCTATTTGACTATCTTAATTACTAAACTTAGTATATCTTCCGAAGACACTTCATTTTTTTCCAGTGACTTTATGCACATAGTGCAGTTACATTGAGTGCATATTTTCCTCTGCCTGTAGAAGGTATCTAGCTATAATGTATTGACATGCTAATGAAACATGCTTTTTTTCAAACGTTAGAAGCAGAAGCGTGCAAGCACATCTATAGCGCTGATAGATGATCAACATGTAAAAGGAATGTTCAAAGATGATAAAGCCATAGGAGAAGTTTAATGAATTCTTAGTATCCCTGTTTTCTTTTTGGCAGAGCTGATGGAGTTATTTACACCAGAACCTCTTTTAACTGAAGCTGTACCTGAGAAATAATCTCAAATTCAAGTGTTGTTAGAGTTCAAAACAAGTGAACAGTAATAAATTGTCAAAATAAGGGGATGTTCTGCATTAAGTTCTATGAGAGGTTGAATGTATTCCCAATTACTTTTTTCCACCTCTTGAAATTTTGAAGTACCGGATTTAAAGCAAAATATTTTTCAGATAGTGTATAACTTACATTGTGGAATGTCATTGCTACCACGTGTTTTTAGATGACAAAAGTGTAAATGATCAACAGTAACAGGACTTCTTTTAGAAAAAAGGACCCATCGAGCTATTAACTGTAATGATACAGTTTTAACCTCTGAATCAGGAGTTTGCTATTTTGCAGATTGCTGGAGCATGTACAGGAGAAAGTATTTATCTTTACTTGCCGTGTTCTTGTACTCCTTCCCTGGGCATTTACTATTGCCAAAAATAGATTCTGGTATAAACAGTTCTTAAACTGAATGAAGGTGACTTTTTAAATTTTGTTTTAGTGTACTCGTTGTTTCTTGAGAGGGTGCGTGCCCTTGAAAAAGTGTCTTAATGTCCACTGTTGATTTTTGTATAAACAGTTTGTAAGTGACTTTCAGACATTCTTTGGTTGTAGGTCACAATGGAGAAGTAGAGTTGAGGACACATGCATAATGGTGGTTGTTTTCTTAAAGCCACAAAATCACAGTATAATGAACTTTTAAGTGCTGAAATGCATATAGCAAAGTGTTGATGAGATATAAAAATTAACATGACAAACAGTAATTATTAATCTTCTGCTCTTTGGTTGTCTAATCAACTGTTGTTAAACACAGTTTTCAAAAAAGCTTTTAAAGATATTTCCTGATAGCCTAATCGTGAGTTTTATGAATAATATATTTTTCCACTTTTATTTTGGAAGGCCACATCTGTCCCAAATTTCTCCTACATGGGAGCACGGTTGTGTAACTATCTATCTCACCATCTAACCATTAGTCCACAAAGTGGGAACTTCCGACAGTTGTTACTTCAAAGGTCAGTATCAGCATGTCATTTTAAGCCTGTTACTTTCTCAGGTTACTTGTCTTCCTATTTTGTATGTAATTCTTTAACATTGTGTGCAAAGAGGTATATATTTAAAATCAAAGTTTAGATTGAGGATTATTAAAGCACAGGTACATACTGGATATCGAATACATACATTTTTAAATATTTTAACATTTTTAGATATGAAAATAGGACTCCATTTGGAGTTCTGTAGGCTCTTTTGAACTGAGTATCTTAGACTGATCCCAAACTACAGGGTAAATTTGAAAGCTAGTCAACTTTAAAAGTATACTAAATGCACATACATGTACTGTCCTTGTCCTTTGATTCTTGCCAGGAGTGGTTTTTTCTTCATTGTGGTTTTTTCTTTAATTACTTTTCTGGCTGGAGTTGCTGTGTAAGGTTTATTCATTGATCGGCTAACTGACTTTATGAAGTAGCTGCATAAAATCCAGAAGGATAAGTTTCTGCAATTTTCAGTTACTACAGAGTTCTGGGGGCTTATGGTTTAATAATGATTAGACTTCGTAGTTGACAAAAATGCAACATTTTTTAAATGGATATATTACCTTTTAAATCTTACTGCATGACATTTGAAGAAGTAGTACTCTTTAATACTTCAGAATTCTTTAGAAATTAGCCTTTTTTTCTTTGAGGACTTCTGGCTTGCTAAGTTTCAGGCTTGCTTCTTATTTTAAAAGTTTTACTTACTCCACCTACGTTTAGAAGCAAAAGCATGATAAACTTAAAAGATCATCAGAATGCATTCCTGTTAATCAGGAGTGGTACCTTATGAAGAAGCTGAAAATATTTTTTTTTCTTCCCTTGTCCCAAAGCAGATGAGTCTTTTTCCTTTCAAAATTATCACTTTTATCTTCTGGTTTTTTAACGATGTTTGTTACTTGAACGTGAAGGAAATCCCTGTTAATGTTGGATTATCTGGTTCCTGGTTTTTAAAGCCAACCCAATAGATAACATTCATTTTAGCACCCTGAAGCCATGAATTTAAAGTTCCTTATGTTTTTATTGCTGATATGGATGGAATGAGTGGGGGGAAGGGCGGCAAACAACCTAACAATATGACCACAGAGAGCTCCTCTTCTGTTTCTCAGCCCAAGTTTCTACCTTAAATTTTGTGTTTCAGCTCCTTAGATTTTTCAGTTTCTGTGATGTTTCTTAATCCATTACATAACCATTAAGAATACATTAGAAGTAGTCTGGCTTTCCTTTTATCTCAAATATTTTTCAATTCTGTTTTTGAACTGCTATGTAAACTTGTATATTTTTGGCACAGTTGTTGAATACTAGAAAAATTACCTCACTACCATGTTATCTTAATCTTCTGTAGTTGTATTTATATCTAAATTATAGAATCATAGACTCATAGAATGGTTTGGGTTGGAAGGGACTTTAAAGATCATCTAGTCCAACCCCCCCCG
>NW_008794853.1:909085-922959 GCF_000699145.1 Aptenodytes forsteri | reverse complement strand
TCCCCAGAGCCTTCTCTTCTCCAGGCTGAACAACCCCAACTCTCTCAGCCTTTCTTCATAGGAGAGGTGTTCCATCCCCCTGATCATTTTTGTGACGCTCTTCTGGACCCGCTCCAACAGGTCCATGTCTTTCCTGTGCTGAGGACTCCAGAGCTGGACGCAGTACTCCAGGGGGGGTCTCACCAGAGCAGAGTAGAGGGGCAGAATCACCTCCCTCAACCTGCTGGCCACCCTTCTTTTGATACAGCCCAGGATGCAATTGGCTTTCTGGACTGCTAGCGCTCATTGCCAGCTCATATTCAGTTATTCATCCACCAATACCCCCAAGTCCTTCTCCGCAGGGCTGCTTTCAATCCACTCATTGCCCAGCCTATATCCATGTATGGGATTGCCCCGACCCAGGTGCAGGACCTTGCACTTGGCCTTGTTGAATTTCATGAGGTTCGCATGGGCCCACCTCTCTAGCCTGTCAAGGTCCCTCTGGATGGCATCCCTTCCCTCTAGAGTATCAACCACACCACTCAGCTTGGTGTCATGAATTATGCATCACTGTCACTTAAAACGGTGAGATAAAGAATTTATTGAGTAAGCATAAAGGCATCTAAGACAATGTGGGCAGCACCCTGAAAGGGGGAAAATGTCTTTCAGAGTATATCTACTTTATTTCTGTGGACATTTGGTTGCCTGTGTTAAACTTCCTGGGCCCATATTCTAATACATAAACTGTACAACATGTAAAAATTAAAAGACAGTTACAATTTGCTCTATTTCATTTTGCTGTCTCAGATATCTCAGTGCTTGAAAACATAATCATGTAATCATATGTATTCATCTAAAAGGACACAAATCCACGGTGTCTTTGTGAAGTCCTCTCCTTTCCTTCACAAATCATACTTCCCAGCATTCAGCATTTAACAATTTTAATGCGGTTCATAAGTTCTTAGCATTCTGTTAAATAAGTAGCATGTTATGTATGTTGGGATGTCTACAGATGGTATGATTTCATTTTAATATTTACAGGTGTCGAACAGAGTATGAAAACAGAGATGAAGCTACCAAAGGAGATGAGACTACTCGAAAACAATTTCATGCCTTTGTGCTGTTCTTAGCTGAACTTTACCTTAACCTAGAGGTAAGAAGATAGTTGCATGTCAGGTGGTTCTTCATTCATTTTTTGTTGTGTTTAGGTAAACACTGAAATGGAATATAATTTGAGGTGTTTTTCTAAAGGGAGAGGGGAATAAAGTAAATGAACTTTAGAACAATTTCACTATAATGTGTGTCCCAGAAACAGATAAACAAAAAAGGACAAGATCGTTAGAAGTGTATAAAGATTTTAAAAAAAAAAGTGTAAGAATTCATTAAAAAGAACCAATCATAAATCACTTTTGGAATGAAGCTTCAGGTATATTCTTTTGACGGACAAAAGCCCCAGATGACTACACTTACCACCACAGGAAATGTTACAACCTAGCAGAAGCAGATCAGGATTAATAACCCATGTAATACAGTATTCAGCCACCGATAGGAGCTACTATCAAACCCTTAAGGAAGATGTGGAAATCCTCAAAATAAGCAATTAAAAATGCAGACCTTTAAAGATACTCTGAAGGTTGAGTCCTTGGCTTCTGCATGAAGCACGAAATCTTGTATTTAGATTGTTTTTTTGTACCTGTGATATGTACAAAAAGGTGTATGTACACGTAAAACTTCTTTGATTCTTATACCTGTGAGTTCAGTAAGTTCACTAACTGCTGTAGTGTACTTAAATGTATTTTTCACTGGATTATTTCAATGGTTTGATTTAAGCAGACACTATAAAAATGTTCTGCTGGCATGAGGAAAGAAAATAATTCTCTGACTCTTCCATTTCCATTCATAAGTGGGCCTTGACATCTGCTTTTCACTTGCTAGAAGTAAAAAGGAAGATTTGCAGACAGTTTGGGGGAGGGGGAGTTGTTCAGTTCTGTGGAGTATACAATTTATTTTTAAACCATTTTCGATAATTTTTTAAATACATAAAGAGTGCCTTCTAGAAGTAAGCCACTACAGCTGTAGAGAATACACAATGTAGTATGGGAAAGAGCATGGGGTTCTGGGAATTTGGGATTTTGTGGACCATTTGCCAGGCATTTGGTAGCTTTTCTTAGCAATTTATTGGCAAAGAAACAAAATGCTAGACATGCATTGTTACGTAGATGTCAGAATTGTAAGGATATTACTCAAAGTCTGTATTCTAAAATACAGTATTTGGCATGATTTTCCAACTAAAGAGCTCAACTATGTTGATCATAAACCAAATCATACAGCATTCAAGAGAGAAAATGTGACTAAATTCATTTCTAAAACTTAAGTCTTTTAAATGTTTTTTTAATATATATTTTGCAGATTAAAGGAACAAAGGGACAGGTAATGCGAGCAGAAATTCTTCAAGAAGGCCTTCGGGAATTACTAAATGCGCTCTTCTCTAATCCTGTGGACAGTAATTTGATATGTGCAGTGAAACTACTGAAGGTGAGACAGTATTTTTTAAAAGAAAAAAAATACCAAGTTTTTGTTAATACTGTTTTTAATACTCCTACCTTTGGGAGTAGTGGGGGAAACTGCAAATGAGGAAGTGTTTATAGGGTTTTATGCATTACATCATTAGCAGAGCAAGCTGTACTTTTTTTTTTCCTTAGTACCATTATGAAATTGAGCCAACAAAAAAAAGTAACATACTGCTCTGAAAGTAAAACGCGAGGCCATCTGTGTACATACAAGAGCAATAGAACTGAAGCCAAGGCACAAAGGAGTAAACAGTCCCTTCAGGTCTCCTTTTGCTGCTTCTGGTGCGGGAGAAAACTAACCATCTTGAAGGAATTGTGGGGTTTTGGGTATGTTCTCTGTTCTGAAGGACACTCAGCAGTTAGGGTCTACCACTTTTTGCAGCAAAAGGTTCTTGATATCCGTTATTTCATACTGTATTGTCTGTGTCATTACTACTGTAGAAATACATATATTTCTCTTTCATGATGAAAACAAACCTCTTTGCTCTTAAGTTTTACTTTTTCTTGAAAAACTTGTTAGCCTCTATGCAGGGAGAAGCTTTTATCTTCACTAGCCGTGGTTATACTCACAGTTGGGAAAACAGTTTATTTTAGGAATGAAGGTGAAAAACTAAACAGTATTTTTCTGGAGTTTTGTTTCTGTTTTTTTTGTGGCTGGTTGGTTTGTGTTTCCTCATTCTTCCCCATTCCTCCCACTCCACTATTTTTCAGACTCTTCTATCTTGAATTCCAATTCTGGCAGCTTCTTTTGGTATGGTAAATAGCGAATACGGAAGAGAGGTTTTACATCTTCCAATTTAAACCCTTCATTTGAAGTTTGGATGTTGAAGCAGGTTGCAAGTGTGAGGTTGTGTTCAATGAGCACATTCACTCCTGTGGTCAATCCTTACGTTGGCAGTGCTTCCCTGAGGCAAGGCCCACTGAAGGACCTTTCAAAAAGACAGTACACAAATCAGGAAGCTTTCCAGTGCTGCTGTTTTTTATAATCATGCTCCAAAGAAGATGGAGGTCTCACTATTTCTGTGGTTATTCTTGGAATATTTATTTGGCTTCACAGCATCAATTCTAAAATAAAAGACAGTGATCTAAATTATTTTATGACACATTGCTATATCTAAAAGGTGTTACAGAACAGATTTTTATTTTTTAATGCAAGTGTTTTCTGATGTCTTATAGCATCTACAAATGTTGGAGTATATCTGTAGCTAGGTTGGGCTATCTTGTGAAACCTTGGTTTCATTACTGAAGCAATAAATTATTCCTTTGTATCATCAGGTGCCATTCCAAGCACTTTGGATCATGTAATATTTATGCTGAGTAGATCAGGAATTGCTGTTAACTTTGATTATAGCGGCAAACTAATTTTTTCTGATTTAACTCCTACTGTGCAACTCCTGCTCATCCACAGCAGTTCTAGACTGCTGCTAAAGCTTTCGGCAGCAGCTTCAGCCTCACAGATTTTATGTATTAAAATTCAGGCTGGCTTGGTCAGATAATTCTTGGCTCCTCTAATATATACCCAGATGAAATTCTCTGGCATGTCTGATGCTAGCTAAGTTGACTGAAGTGTTTCTAAAGTTTATTAAACTATTTGTTATTCTCACGTAAGCTGGTGGCATCATCTGCAAAAATAAGGTCTCCTTTTTTATAGCATGTACTTAAATCAAGTAAGATCTAACAAATGTCACTGAAGAGTTTTTTCAAAATCATATTTCAAGACTGAAAGGAGAGAAGTGGCTGTGAACTTCTAGGTAACATAAACATTGGACATAGAGCTACCATACTGTCTATAGTCTAAAATAAACTATTTACAAGGTCTATTAATCTATTTAGCAAAAAGATGTAGGCAATTGGAGCTTCAGCCCTCAGGTGGTCACACAACGCATCTAAATGTTATGAATTGTTACAGAATCTCTTCTGTTGACAGTTTATTAAAGTTTTGTAGTTTTCTTTAAAAAGAAATAAAATACTAATCCCTTGTCTTTAGTTGACAGGCTCAGTTTTAAAAGATGCCTGGAAAGAAAAAGGAAAAAATGATATGGAGGAAATGATTCAGAGAATTGAAAATGTTGTGTTGGATGCAAACTGTAGCAGGTGAGAATTTAAATTTATGTGCAGTATTTTGTTTTTATATTAAACAGAACACCTTAAAAATCTTCAAGAATAATGAACATGTCCAAAACATTATCTTAAAAACTTTTATTTATTAAAAGTAAGGTGATACTTGGGTCACTTCCCATGTAGAAAAAAAAACCCAATAATTTTTTCAATTGAGAGGGTTTGGGGAGTTTGGTTTTGGTTGGTTTTTTTTTTCATTTTTGTATTTATCTTTTAATAGAGATGCATGTTCCACTCTAATGGTTTTGTTTTGGTTTTTTTAACCTCTTAGGTCTTGAAATCTTCCATAAGTGCTTTAGGCTCTAAGAGCAAGTATATATACAAAGAGACGATAGTGGCGACATCTCATAGTTTATACTTTTAAATCTGAATTTAACAGTATTAAATATACGCAAACAGTATTAAATATGTAACAGTATTAAATATATACAAATCACCATAAATGTAAAGGCAAAATGGAATATGCTTTGGTTTGGGAGTTTGTTTTTTTTTTTTTCTGGAGAGCATGCCTTTTTGGCAGGGTCTTACTGCAGTCTGGAAAAAAAGAGGCATTGGCTAATGTATTCTGCTTCTCAATTTGCAATCAACTGCGTGCATGAGGTTATCTGATTTTGCTGTACTTCATCCTCAGTTTCTTGCAAACTTACTAAAAACCTATAGAGGGTTCAGACATTGTGACCTGATCTCTTGCCACATGGAGGGCAGCCAACAGGTAGCTCATAGCACCTGTGGGTTGTCATTGAGCTGCCTCCAGGCCAGGTGAGGAAAATTTTCCTTCAGGAACCAGAGAAAATCGATAGCACAAGCCGAGGCTTCAAAGACAGAGAAGCACAAACTCACTTTAATAAGAGAAAACAACTGAAGATTTTATTTATTCCTTAATGAGACTATTCTCCATGGACTTGCTTAAAAGAAGAAAGCAATCTCTCTTATTTTAGGGATGAAATGTGGGGTGGTATCTAATGTATTAGAGACATGACTTCTCACTGTTGACTGCAAAATTTCAGTGTGATGAAGAGGGCTAAAGTTAGGAGCATAAATGAGATGATTAAAATATAATTTGAAGATCATCCCCCTGTTTTTCCCAGTACTATCCTTTTATCAGAAAAGGATTTGTTCCTCAACGTGTGCTGCAGGTTTGGTATCTTGATAAAAACTACAGCAATTTCTGTTTCATATGGGCTCCTTACTTAACCACAGAGGAAGTGGAGAGGGCGAGTATCTCATAATTGACACACAAAGCATCTAGACTTCCAGGGAAAAAAATTAACTCAATTATCTGCAGACTGGACCAAATTTTGTCCTTTTTAGAGCTTGGGGGGGTGGGATTTAACTATCTAGTAATTGCAAGATAAGAGAAGCCCAATTTCTTGCTTAGCACAAAACATTCTAACTTTTGTAGTGCTTGTCTTTATTTCAGAGATGTGAAACATATGCTTCTGAAACTAGTAGAACTGCGATCAAGTAACTGGGGTAGAGTTCATGGAACTTCTCTACATACAGAAGCTACCCCTGAAAATGACCCAAACTATTTTATGGTAAGAATGTACGGACACTTCAGTTCCTTAATTTAATGTAAATTTAATTTGATTCACAGACAATCACATTGCTGAAAACTACACACAGTTGTCTTTCTGAATGCATGTAACTTTCTATATAACTTTATTCTTAGAATGAGCCAACTTTTTACACTTCTGATGGTGTTCCTTTCACTGCAGCAGATCCAGGTACGTTCACAAGCTTAGTATACCTGTCTTCTCAATCTTTAAAAAGTTGTAAGTTTATGTCCTGTTGAAGTACATAGTAAGTTGTTCTTGAAACATCTGAAACTCGTACAGCTTAAAAGACAAAATTATGTCTGAATTCCTGGCTTTGTGTAACACATGCCTTATTCTGTATTAAAAGAAGGTAAATGTTTGAAATGGAGAATATGTATTTGAGTTCATATAGTTTAGAAGAACTTGTGCCATAGTCCTCACCACTTGGTCTCTCAAGGAAGCCAGAAATCTTCAAGTCTTCTTTTGTTGGTCTGTTGTTAGTAGCAAAAGGATTTGTTTCTTCCTTGGTTTCTTTGTTTTCTGTAATCCAAGCACAACATGGCATGACATCATTTGAGGTAAAGACATCTGTGACTGCCTTCAGAGTTCTCTGGGAAGATAGGTATTATTCTTAGAGGTCAGTTGATGTCCTGAGAAAACACTGTAGCAGGCTTTTTTCCTATAATATGTTTCATGCCATTTATAGTTTCATTAAATAGGCTATTTTCAAACTGTATAGATGTATGTTAATTTAGAGGACTAGTCTTATATATTACTCAGTCTCATTTTTACTTTACCAGATTACCAAGAAAAATACCAAGAGCTGCTTGAAAGAGAGGATTTGTTTCCAGATTATGAAGAAAACGGAACAGATCTATCAGGACCTGGAGATCCGTATGTTTTCTTTTTGAGTGATGGGGGGGGGGGTTTAATACTAGTTATTTTTACTGCAGACTCAGGAATCCAATTTTGACAAAAATGAAACTAAATAATATAATTATTATTTAGCTCTACAGTGGAAGTTATGTACTTGTTTGGGTCTAAGTTGGTTTGTAATAATGCAAGTTTGAAACAAATTTTGTATTTATCCAATTGAGTAGGGTAATTAAATTTCAGATATTTATGCATATGTACAAACATACTCTCTTCTGCATTTAAAAAAAAAAACAAATTTGAAAGCAGAATGAAGCACCAGACCTTCAAATGTTGGTAGTGAGGCAACCTGAATTCATTTGACTGATGTGTATACACATCCCAGCTAGAGATGATTACAAAATTTTCAGTCTTTCAGGGGGAGGAGGAGGTTGTTAAGTTTCTTTCCTCAGGCTAAGTAGTATTCCCTCAATTAAATGGCTATTCAGTATTCCTGTAGAACAAGACAAGCAACCTAATGGCAAAGGAGGAAGCAATAGATGGGAATATAGTCTGACTTTCTGACACCGGTTTATAAGAATTTAATAGGAAACCAGTAAAAGAAATATGGTCTGAAATAAATTGCTCTGAGCTTTGTACTCACCTGGTTGAAGGAGGACTTTCAGATCATGATTTGATACCTAAGAACATTTTCAGTGTTGTGTTTATGTGTGATAAGAGTGCTGGCCTGGATCAGTATTTTTGTTAGCAAATTAGAAAACTTTTAGATCGTGCCTAGCTGAGGGGAGTGGCAAAACTTTGGAAGATAAATTAGAGATGTCATCAGAAATCAACAAGCTCATACTGAGGGGAAAAAAAGACCCACGTGAACCTCTGTGCGTAGAAGAACAAATTAAATGCAAAATGGAGGCAGACAGCAGTTAAACACTGCAAATCCGAAAAGTGACATGTGGAAGACTGGGAATCAACCTTCATGCAAGGTGACTGTGGAACCTTCTTTGTTGAAGGCTTAAGAAAAGCTTAGACAAATGTATGCTGATCCTCTTTCAGCTATTTCTCATGACTGACATCAGGGAGAAGGGTTCTGTGTTGAGTCCCTTCTCAAGTCTACACTTCTACAAGAAAGAAGGAACAAATAAATATGTAGACTGCTTCTTCAATGCACAATGCTGAAGAAAAAATACTTTCCTTGTATGTTTCTGTGGCACTTTCTGTGGTTTTGTGTGAAATACACCATTTATGGCCTCTCTGCAGGTGAGATTCCCTTGTTTGGAACTAAGGCACAGAAGACAATAAACTGAGCGCCTGAAATTAACGCACACTTTTTGACAGTCAATAGCTGCTGACCTTTTTTAAGGCTGCTTAGCATTATATATACTATCATGTTCAAGCTACAACTCCATTGTCCTAGTTTATGGTGATGGACATTCCAGTTGGACCTAGAGAAAACAAGGAACACTCAATTTACTTCCTAATAACTGTGGGGAGAAAGAAAGCTGAAGTGATGGGCATCACTTCCCAGCTTCATTTTGAAACTCTCTGCTAGTCTCCACTCTGTGCAATACTTACCATTAATGGGATCCAGTCTTTTCTGTGACCTAAGACAAATCTTTTCCGAAAGACTGGTTACCGTATAATAGAAGGTAATATAATGCAGATGCAATAGGGAGGTGAATTAAGGTTGCCTTCTTTCATATATCAACAACTGGGAATGCAGGTTTTCTATATAAATATGTTCTTTGACTAGTGTGCAACCAAGACAGTTGATGCAGTATTTGAACTAGGATGTTGACCAACCAAAAATTATGCTAATATGATGCTAATTATGTTTCTTGCAAATAGATCAGTACAGATGCATTATTAAATTTTGGGAAGCTTGGATTGCATTATTGCATTTTCTGTCATCTTGGGAACTATTTCTGTCTTCTAAACTGTGGACAGCATAAGATGATCTAAAATGGTGACAAACACTGTAGCTACTTGTACATATCTATGCTGCTTTGAGGTTTCTGTTTATTTGTTTTCCTAGTATCCGTGATCTTTTTCCTCTTCATCCCCTGTAAGAAAATGTCATAGTTAACTGCTATTTATAAAGTTCTGTTTTATTCTTGACATCTACATAAATGTTACTGAAAATCTGTACATAAACTTAACGTCTTTGGTGATTTTTTTTTTTAGGTATTTTGATGACATCGATGACGAGATGGATCCAGAAATTGAAGAAGCATATGAAAAATTCTGTCTAGAATCAGAACATAAGAGAAAACAGTGAGATGTTACACATTAATGTTAGTTTATTAAGCCAGTTTAGGTATGGTTAGAATACAGGGGGACACAAAACATTTGTACCAAAAGAAGGAACTTGAGTTTCTCCAAGTACTAAAGTTATACAACTTCCATTTTGTTTAACAGAATCTGCCAAAAATTATAAACTTACGCCCTGTAACTTAAAATGTTGTGTATATATCATAGTTTATTTTATTTACAGGTATATGAACAATGTTTTGGCTGCAATAAAAATGATTTAAAAATTATTCATAATTGAAATTAAAATTTAATGGGAAACTGTCCTATAAAATTTCCCTTGAGGGAGAAAGGGGAAGAATAACTTGATCTACATTTAATTGCTTGCTTGCTTGTTTTGGTATATATTGGGATTTACTCATCCTTTTGTACCACATACAAGATATCTGGTATTTAATTTTTTTTTTTTTTTTTTTGGCTAAGGAGAGTATGATCCAAATACGGATTTTTTTTTTTTTTTTTTTCCTGTAGATCATGGTCATGAGAAGTGGTTTGTGAAGGTATTGTCTTGTGTGGGGTTTTTTGTTTTGTTTATTTCCTCCTCCTTCCTCTTCCAAAACCCATATGGGTGAGGTCTGGACTCTTTTTTTTCTGGAATAAACATGTTATATGTTGATATGTGAAAAAGCAAGCAGTATAGAAGTTGGGTGCTTTCAAGATCTTTGGTTCAGATAAGCTTATTTTCAACTTGTACAAGCAAAAACTATCCTTTAAGTTTGTTGTGTTCTTCAAGATTATATGAATAGTTATGTTTTAACCCATGCTTCTCGCAGTGCTCGATTTTCCCCTCCCCCCAGCAATGTATCTAACATGTCTAACCTTCCTGCAACCTTTGTAACTTTCTCCATTCTAATTTTATGTAGTTTGATTTAATTTTGTAGTTGGAGTAAATTCATATATTTCATAAATGTTAACATTCTGAAGCCAACTGCTCTTTTTTTGACCCCATATAATCATGTTAGTTTTCCTAGGATGCTCCATTGTTGTTGCCAAAGTCAGTTGTACTGTCTCCTGTTATCTGTTACTGGTTAGGCTGGGTAGAACCCCTTACCAAAAACAAAAGGAAATATTTCCAAGAGTTAGCTACTGTAAAGAACACGTTGTAAATATGCATGTAAATAATTCTGTTAATATTTCACTGTTATTTGTTTGGTTAAATAACTTGTGCATCTGCTAATAGAGTGAGCACTGACTGTTTTCTGGATGTTTATTTAACATACTTATTTAGGTTGGAGTTTTGGAAAATAAAATTTAACTAGCTTTGTTTCCTTTGGTATAATTTCACTACCTTGTCTTTTTGCTTTAAAAAAAAAAAAAAAAATTTGGTCCTTCTATCTCCCCTTCACCTAACACTCCTTTTTTTTCTTTAAAGTACACAGTTGCAGAGAGTATTATCTTTTAATACTCATTGGAAAAATAAAATTTATCAACGGGCAGTATGGTGATAAGAACTATATTAGCATTTCAAAGTCTCTAGACTAAAATCCAGACACTAGAAAAGTGAAAATTAAATTAGATGATTTTCAGACACACTTTCTCTAACGTTGATACAGAACTTTCAATCCAAACACAGGTCAGACTTCCTGCTGACTTTACAAGCAGATGTCCTGTTGAAAACATACTGACTCAAAAGTCCCAAGGAACAAACATTCATATATGCATAATAATAAAGTAATAGTGTCTTGAAGGGACTCCGCTTTACATGTTTTAGTTTTGCATCTTTTGTAGTGTGTCTTTTTTTCTGTACAGTAGCTGTCAGACTCCAGATGTATACTCTGTCAGCTTGTGGAGACTGTATGTCTTACATGTAGATAAGAAATATGCCAGGTCATCCTGTACAAAAATGTTGGGAACTAGGAATTGTCTATATGAAGCAATTCAGATCAAGGTTTGCAAAATAAGCTTTGTCCTCCACCAGAAATACTGAAAAATCATTAAGTGAGACTTTTGTTCAAAGTAGTGGAGAATTTTGTGGTCTCTGTGCATGCGAAGCTTTGTAAGAGCTTTAAGCCTGTACTGCAGTAAGGAAAAATTGGTTTTAACTCTGTCCTACTGAGTAAGGAAGACCGGATAATCTTTGCCTTAAACACTTAACAATCTTTCCTACTTGTCTTAAATCTCACAGGAGTCTAATACAAATTAGTGATGGTGGAATGAGATGTGAGAGAGCAAAAGAAAGCAGCAGGTTTCACACTCATAATCACCATTTGCTGCTTGTCTGCCTGCTTTTGACTGCCGATAGTTGTGTGTGTGATAGAGGTGAGTCTTGAAAGGCTTAAAGATTATTTCACCTGAATTTTAGAATTTACAAATTTCAAGTG
This sequence comes from Aptenodytes forsteri, assembly GCF_000699145.1. Taxonomy (NCBI): domain Eukaryota; kingdom Metazoa; phylum Chordata; class Aves; order Sphenisciformes; family Spheniscidae; genus Aptenodytes; species Aptenodytes forsteri. The sequence goes on along the minus strand of NW_008794853.1, from coordinate 911,256 downwards.
CACTGTGTAAAAGTGTTTCTCATCTACAAGTTTCTGAACAATACCTTGCAGATAAACAACCCTTTAAAAAGATATATTTTCTTTGTGGCATAATGGTAAGCCGGTGAAGGCACAGAACCATGAAAAGCCAAACTTTGGGGGAGAATTGAAGCAAACTTCTTTAGCACTGGTTCTGAAAAGAAGCATACTTTGCATTTGAATTTAAGCATGCGACCAAGCTTCACACATCAGAAAAAGTATGTGCGATATTTGCCGCTCTTGACAAATCAATTGTGACTTAACAAAAATGTTTACTATTTGAAAATCACACTTTGCTTAAAGTAATTTCAAACTGGGCTGCAAGAGGTGCTGCTTTGCATGTGCTTTGCTTTTGAATGAGAGTTACATATTCAGAAATTAAGTCAACTTTTTCTCAGTACTGTCCTTTCAAATCTGCTAAGAACTTCTTGCTACTGGCCTACTTCCCCCCCCCAGGAAAACGGATGGTCACCGGTTTTTTGAATGTTGGTTTTAAGTGTAATTGTAGCACTACAGAAAGAAGCAAGACTGGCTTAGCTATGTCAGGTATCACAAGTTATGCATAGCCGGGATTTTTTTTTTTTCTTTTTTAATAGAATAATCCATTATAGCACTGAGTATTAGTGACACTCAGTCTGGTTTGTAATAGTAATTTTTATTTCTCTCTGGGACAATACTTCCTTATCACGTTCTGCCTTTCCTTCTTACTGCACAGAACTCATTCAATTAGTGATAGCTCAAGTTTGCAACTTCTCTCTGACTGAATTATAGTTCTAATCATCCAGTTTATGCCTGTTGATACAGGAACAGAAAATGACATTCCGGCCAAAAGTCAGGGGAGATACTGCACTGTTTGCACTCTCTGAATTGCTGATTTGCCACCTCTACTTCAGCCTGTGACCTACTTCCAGAGTTCCTACGCTGAGGGTTCTGACCACAGCAGTGAAATTGCCAGCAAAATACAATGCATCGTCCATAAATAATAAAAAGTAATAAAGGATTCATAATCCAAATACATAGTTTGACGCTTGCTTCAGGCAAGTACTATGCAGAATATTCATGAAAAAGGGTATTGCAAATAGAATCAGATTTTGATGCATAGCTGTGTCTGCAGCCACTTGACTGGATGTTGACCTACTCTCTACTTCGCTGAGAAAGCAGTTGTAGAGAATGGAAAGTTGTACTAAATGCATAAATTCTTCCATGATTGCATACTGATCTGAGAAACCTGTACCTCCATAGGTAAGGAATGACCGTTACAGCTGGATGAGACCATACAATCTAGTGTGTCCTGTATAGCAAAGGATCTTAAATTACATTTGCTTAGTGCTTTAAGCAGGAATTGATGATAAATTGTCACTTAACTGTAAACTGTCAATCCACTTAAAACAGCTTTGATTAAACTAAGTGTTGGGCAGGAGGGGGAGGAGAGTGTACATATCTTCCAAAAAGGCAGCTAGGTATAATTTTAAATTGGCCTTTGGGAAATCAATCTTTTAGTCTATTCAGCTGGGGCTTCTGCGACCCAGTTTTAAGTACATGGATGTCTTGTTAGATTTCCCTGCCCTGTGAATGCACCAATGTAAAGCAGCAGTCACAAGAGAATTATTTATCTGTAATCTGTCTTTGGGATATGTAGTAGATCGGCAATCTGCCTTCTCAGTTCTGTGCCCTAAGCCTCCTCCTCATTTTCCAGAGGTGCTCATGTGGGGAGGCAAGGAATGAACGCCCTCTTGCACAGCCGCTGGCATGCTGCGCGGGGAGGCAAGAGGGATGTGCTGGTGCTGCTGCAGCAGTTCTGCAGGTAGCTGTGCTGTGTCGGGGCACCTGCTGAACGAGGTGTATCTTAAAGAAGCATAGTTACAGGTAGATAGGGTTTTTTTTCTATAGTCCAGGCCTTTGTACTGCTAATTTTCATTTCTGGAGGAGCAAGAGACATCCCTGTTTCCAGCAGATAAAAACTAAAAAAGAAGAAAGTAAAAAGACACGATGTGTATTTCCACCTAGCTTGATTTACAAATGTGTATATCCATGAGGTCACATTTTCGATCCGTTACCTGCTAGCAGGAAGCTAGGGTTACTTCACCAAACGTATGCGCGGCCGGGGAGGAGGGGAGGAAGGGAGCCCGGCGGACCGCACCGCCCCGCGCTCC
>NW_008794853.1:906086-908980 GCF_000699145.1 Aptenodytes forsteri | reverse complement strand
CGCCCCGAGCGGGGGTGCCTCCTGTCGATTCCCCGCGGTCCCGCCTAGGCCTTCCGGGGAGATGGAGGCGGAAAGCCTGATGGTGCTGTACGCGGACGACTCGGTGGAGGTGCACTACGCGGGGGGGTCCCGCTTGCTGCTGTCTCCTTGCGGCTGCGAGTACCTCTACGAAGCGGCGCTCCCCGCCGCTGCCCACCCCCTCCAGCCGGCGGAGACCACCCGCCAGCGGGTCGCCTTCGTCGTCAGTGCCTACAGGGTACGTGGCGGGCAGGCGTTGTCAGGCCCGTTGGGGAGGGGTGCGCCTTGTGTTACTGTGCGCGTTCTAGGAAGCAGCCTTGATGGAGAGTGCCTGGGCTACCGCCCAGGAGGGAACGAAGGGCCGCTCGGGGAGTGGCGCCGCTCGCCGCCGCGGTCCTGTCAGGCGTGTAGCGGCCAGCTGCGCGGGAACGGGGCGTCGCGCAGCGGTCCTGTTCCCTCTGCTCCACAGCAAAACCAAAATTGTTGTTTCTCTGTGTAAAATGGAGGGGATTTCTTAGCCTCTGCTCCAGAAAAGAGGAGGATGAAATCAGCTTAAAATTTTGTCACTGTGTAGAAAAACTCGTGATATAACAGGATTGTGTTATTTTGTTTCATTTTTCTTCGCATGTCAATAGGAACAACTTCTACGAGCTCTAGATTTCCGGAACAAGTTTTCTTCTCGCCCGTACTTACCTTCACGCGTTATACCTCCAGAAAGAAAAAAGGTGAGAGTTACACATGTAATGCTTTTGTAAAATAAACTTCCCTAGTAGTCTGACAAAGTGGACTTACCTAACTCTACATGCATGTGTTTGAATACAGGCCTTGAAGATCTAGAGTACTGTTTGGCTAATGCATTTGTCAACTTGATTAGAATCCTGCCATTTTAAACTACAGTTTTAACTGTTACTTAGTCCTCTATGCATGTCCTTTGTAGCTGAACACTAAAGAGTCTGTTTACTCTTAGTAAGACTGAAACCTAGGGCTTTGTACATATGATAGAATAAGCTGTTTTATATATTGTCACTTTTCTGCACTTGAAACGATTCAGGGAAGACTCGATGAAATAGGACAGTGTTTTCCAAGAGGCTGTCAGGTTCAGAATCCCATTGTTTCCCCACTGAAATACCTGTGTGAGTATGTTACGGGGGCCTGCGAGAGGACTGGAGCAGAGTGTCACTCTGTGGGAATGGTTACTCCAGGTCTGACTGAAGGTCCATCCAGAGACCCCATTTACCGTTTCTAGGCGTTTTACTCCTCATCAGCATCCCTTTGGTGTTCCCACTGAATGCATGTGAGTGTGTGCACCCTGTGGTAGGAGTCTTAAGACGACTGATAAATCAGGCGAGTTTTAAGTTTTAAAACTTTCAGACTAACACTTCATTAGTAACACACTTCATGGTAATATTTAGTTGCTGAAAACACTGTCAATCAGTATCACTACATAGCAGTTAGTCCTTAACAGTCATACTGTACATTCACTGCAAGGTACAGCAGCACAGAGCTGATGTTCCGTCATCAGTGCTAGTGGGTAATCCTCCAACCTCCCCCAGGCCAGCATCTTGTTCTTCTGGAAGATGGCTGGGTTTCTAGACAGTTTCTAACTAAAGCTTCCCCTGTGACTACCTGCTTCAGGTTGTTGAGGCATAACTTTCCCAGGCCACAGCAAGTGCCTTATCCTGTTGTTTGGCTTCGTCCGTCCCCCATCCCGTCCCGTCCCCTGCCTTTTTTTTTCCCCTCAGTTTATCAGCTGCTGCCTTTCCTAAAGCAAAAGCAGTCTTTTTGTAGCTCTTGAGATTGTACTTCTTCAGTAATTCACTATCAGTTTATTGTTCTGTGGCCTCTATTTTCAACCAAGTGCCCGTGTTTTCAAGGCCTTTGCTATTTCCCACACTTTAGCAGTCCATTATAACGAGATAACAGTTACCAAGCTCCAGTTCACTCAGCATGTTCTCATAACAAGTTGGTGATGAGCCTGACCCTCACAGGCCAGCCTGGGGCCTTGCACTGTTTGCGTAAGACGCAGTTAGCCTAAGGCCTGTGGGCCTGTTACTAGCAGTGACAATACTTTTGCTGGGCCGCTGGGTACAGAAACGCTTCTATGGTTATACTGTATTACTTTGCTTATGCTTGAATTCAAAACAACCTAGTATTACAGTTTGCTTAGGCTCTGCTTTGGCCACACTAACCATCCACATCTCTAGACAGCTTGATGAGGGGGATCTTGTCAGTGGTGTGGCCAGTTCAGAACTGCAAATAGTATTCAAAATGCAGGTTAACCTTGAATATATTCAGTGGTGTGGTTATATCTTCTGTTTGTTCTTGTTCCTTTCCTGGAATTTTCAAACATTTGATACACTGCTTGAACTGCTGCTGAACATAGAGTATGTTTTCATGGAACTGTCAATCATAACACCAAGATCTTATTCCTGGGTGGTGGTAGTCAGCTCAGAGCCCATCCTTTTATATGTAAAGTTGCTTTTCCCCATTTATTCACATTACGTTTATCTCCACTGAATTTTTATGTGCAGCCTTATTGTCTGGTCACTTGACTTTTTTTTAGGGTCCTTTTGCAATTCTTTATGGTAAATCTTCATCTTTAGTACCCCAAATACCTTCAGCAGAGTTTCCCACCTTACTAATATACTAGTGCTTCCATGTTTCATTTTTATTGGACACCAGGCTTTTCCAGTGTTGGGCCAAAGTATAGAATCATAAAATCATAGAATCATTAAGGTTGGAAAAGACCTCTAAGATCATCCAGTCCAACTGTCAACCCACCACCACCATGCCCACTAAACCATGTCCCTAAGCGCCTCATCTACATGTCTTTTAAATACTTCCAGGGATGGTGACTCAACCACTTCCCTGGGCAG
>NW_008794853.1:895149-905864 GCF_000699145.1 Aptenodytes forsteri | reverse complement strand
CACCTCAATGTCCTTCTTGTAGTGAGGGGCCCAAACCTGAACACAGTATTCGAGGTGCGGCCTCACCAGGGCCGAGTACAGGGGCACGATCGCTTCCCTACTCCTGCTGGCCACACTGTTTCTGATACAGGCCAGGATGCCATTGGCCTTCTTGGCCGCCTGGGCACACTGCCGGCTCGTGTTCAGCTGGCTGTCAACCAGCACCCCCAGGTCCTTCTCTGCTGGGCAGCTTTCCAGCCCCTCTTCCCCAAGCCTGTAGCGCTGCATGGGGTTGTTGTGGCCAAAGTGCAGGACCGGCACTTGGCCTTGTTGAACCTCATACAGTTGGCCTGGGCCCATCGATCCAGCCTGTCCAGGTCCCTCTGCAGAGCCTTCCTACCCTCGAGCAGATCAACACTCCCGCCCAACTTGGTGTTGTCTGCAAACTTACTGAGGGTGCACTCGATCCCCTCATCCAGATCATTGATAAAGATACTGAACAAGACCGGCCCCAAAACTGAGCCCTGGGGAACACCGCTCGTGACCGGCCGCCAACTGGATTGAACTCCATTCACCAAAGTATGATGGAGGCTAAAACATATCTGATTAAAGGTCAGTCAAATGAGACAAAGCTGATTAAATGGAGATAAAACAAGTGATGAGGAGTGTGAATACCCATTTGCTAAGTTTTTTTCACACCTTATTTGAGAGGGTTTGCATTTCTGTGTTTATTTGGGATCCAGTGCTTTACCTGGAGTCTTCAATTGAAAGCAGACTAAGGATATTTTCTGTGTGGTGATCAGGTATAAGGACAATATAAAGGAAAATACGTCGGTTTAGGGCAGAACTTCTGCAGATGGTCAGAAAGGCATTCTCTATCTTGACAGAATGTTTCTAGTTTCAGAAGGTGGTAAGTGCATTTTCTAAACTATATATCTTCTGTTTGAGCAAAGCTTTAATCTGGGGTTTGAGGTAGGTGCAGCGCTTGTTTGGAGTAATTTGTTGAGAATCATCTGCTTCATTTTTGTAGAAGGGGTAGCACAAGGGCACATGCTGTGAAAATGTTTTTTGTTTTGAACCAAAGTGCTAATTGAAGCAGCAATCTGTACTTGAATATCATGGCAGTAAGATGAGGGTATTCTTTTGAGACTTTCCAAATGTATTGTAAAAGTCTAAAATCTTTATTATATTTTAAATTCTTCTTCAGAAATATGTTACACAATAGCTGTGTAACTTAATCTGTGGTGTTGCGGGATTAAGTAAAATTACCCACCTAGCTGCAAAACATTTTCAATAAATTCCTGTTTTGGTAAGAATACATAAATACATGTTACGTGCCACTTTACAGACTTATTTTAATTTTATAAATAAAAAGATTTCGGAGCACATGGGGTTTTAACGTACACAATTTTAATGTGGTCTTTCCATGAAGTCTACTGATAACTGATACGATCAAGATAATTTAGGCTTTCTCTTCTGTCTTTCTTAAAAAGCAGTTGGAAACAGAAATATCTACTGTCTGTGGGCAGTTGTGCCTGGTCAGTTGGCCATGTACCTTACTAGTTTATGAATGCATATTAAATTAAAACATTATTGCTAGATAGACCTCTGTTAGAACAGGAGGAAGCAGATACGAAGGTTAGATATTTTGCTCCCTCTTGAGTTCATGTAGGCAAATAAATACACAGTAAAGTTTCTTGCCATACATCACCTTGCAGAAGGACTGAATTCATTTAATTTCTGGGAAGCAGGTAATTTTTATCTTGCCGCACATTACAATCCTTTTTCTTGTATTAGATTCTTTTCAGTGATATCTTAGAAATTAGATGGCCTGACCCTGCTGTGGCTGATCTGACAAGATGTATAGACAATGGCAGTGTGAAGATCTCGTCAGTAGATGGTTATGCTCACCTTTACCTGTCAGAATTGCAGCAAGAATTTACAGTGGAGTTCTTACGCAAAGTCAGCCAGTCATCTGCAGCATCCTTACACTCCTCTCAAAAGAACAGCAACTATCAAACTGGAGATCAGTATGAAAAATCAAGTAAAAATTCTGTTGCAGAAATGTCATTGAAACAAATGAGAATAGAGAATAAGAAGAATGAACATGGTTGTGCGGAAGGTAAATACAGAGAACCAACCAAAGCAAAGGAACAAAAAGACAGAGATGGAGGCCCTTTGTTCTACACAAATTGTTCTTCTGAATACACATGGGTTACACAGCGTTGGTCTGTTTCCTCCTACCCAGAAGAATGGAAATACCCTTTGTCGTTGGCACTAATGTGCTATAACTTAGATACTGTTAAGAATGTAATGAAGACATGTGAGAAAAACAGCCATACATCTATAGAAGCTGATGTTTTAATAGACCCCAAAACACATGTAACAGTTTCTCATTTACCTACAGCTTTGCCACTCAGCTGCAGAGCCCCACATTTACACAGGTAATTTAAGCTGCTTACTTCGTAGTTGTTAACAGCTGTTTTACAATTCTGCAATTTGGAACTTCAACCTCTAGCAAAATAACTGAATTCTAGCTATAAAAAATAAAAAAATTACTATTGTATTCTTTTTTTTAGGAACTTCTTGAAACGTGAAATTTGTGAAACCAACATTCTGTATCCTACTGTAATGAACATACAGTAATTAGTCCAGAGAAAAATAAATTTTCTTTTCTGACATGCTGTATAAATACGTAATGAAAAAGAGAACACTGAAAAAAGAACACAGATTTTGGGTTGGTTTGGGTTTTTTTCATTTTTGAGAAGATAATACTTCTGAGGTGGGCCAGTGGCATACGTTCTTTGTCAGCACCACTAAAAATAATCAAAAAAACCTTTGCAGGTTTGAGAAAACTTGGTCACTAATGTGGATAACTAAGGAATCAGAGGACTCCTCAAACACGTGGCCTCTTTTCCTTTGAATACGTGTGCATGCATCTGTTCTTGGTACAGGAATGATTACCAGCACACACAAAAAAACCCCAACCTTTGGACTTACTGAAGCTTTTATTATATTTTATACAGGTGGACTTTCTGTGACTTCTTTCAGAATCAAGATACTGAAAAGTATTCATGCCCTCAGCTAATTCAAATTTTATGGTGCCACGGTGTTTTTTATAGGTATGTACGAGATCATGCGTTTCATCTTTGGAAGACTTCATTTTTATGGGAATTAAGCTTTAAGATGAAATGTCTTACTTTGTCCCTTTCTCACTCGGAGAAATTGTACGCAATCTTCATGTAAGAGTCTGTTCATTTCTGCTGCTTGTTCATTGGGCTTCAAATTTTCCAGTACAGTATATTTCCAGGTCTGAAAGGGGGTATGTCTGAAACAAACAATCTGAAATCATGTTTAAGGCTTTTAAAGAAGTGATCTGATTATCTGATTTCTTAAAGGTTTACTCGACAGCTGGAGCTCCCACAGACCTCACTGACGATTATGGTGCTTGGTTTCTTTGCAAATTACATTGCTCCTTTTGATGCTGAAGACTTCACGCTTTAGAAATGTTTGTCTTGGTGACCTGCATAATTCGCATGTTGCAGGCAGCTAAACTCTGGATTTTCCTGGCAAATCACCTTGTCCATATGGGTTTAAAAAAAAAAAAAAGGGAGTGTTTTTTTTTTTTTAAATTGCCCTTTCAAATCTGTTATACAAACTTTGAAAATGCTGCAGTTGCTATCAGCATCCAGAAGTCTTTGATAAAAGCGTAATTGGTCTTTAAAGCTTTAATCTTTCTGCCCAGTGTTCTTCATTTTTCTCAGTGTAATTCCTAAGTTTTCATCTCACCTGAACAAGAAGTTTAGCAGCTCTTCAGTACTATACCTCATTTCTTTGGAAGTATGGTGAGTAGCCATACTTAGTCTTAAAAGTCCCATTACCAAAGTCCAGGTGTCTAACCACAGAGTTGCAGAATTGGGTCGTTAAATGGGTTTTAGGCTCCAAGATACCGTATGATTGCAAGTAAAAGACCATTGATCTTAATGAAAGTCACACAGCTGCAGTGGAAATGAAGACCTTCAGGTTGTTCAGGAATTGTTCAGTCTGGCAGTTCTCCGTGTACACTAGGTAGGGCTGGTCCACTAAGAAAATTGGATTTTTCTCTTCAGAATCACTGTATTTTATGGTCAGTGGAATGAGCAGCTCTTGTGGGATATTTACCTCAACACAACCTTTCCTTAGCTTGTTTAGCTCCCATCCCCCATGCACACATGCAAACAAAGAGCCTGGTAACGCTAATCTTCTGTGTTAAAAGAAATAATTGGTACACGCTGCTGTTCGTGAAACTGTAGAAAGTTTTTCATGTGAGAGTTGTGTTGAAAATGTGTTTCTGCTTAGTGCTTTCTTAAAGTGTACTAAACTGTTTTGCTTGTCTAGTGATACAGCATTTTAAATACTTGTTAAAAATCGTGTTATTTCTCTTAGATTTATCCATGGTAGGACAAACATCACAGAAATTTATCCTGGTGACAACTCATTTTTCAAGTCAGAGGGAGCATTTTTGGGAAACTATTTCGTACATTATGCAATCCAAAAAGGAACAAAAAAGGTATAAAACTATTTTAAAATAAGTTCCGAATTCCTTCAAGTTAGCAGTTTTCGTAGTTTTAAGACATTTGGTTATGCGGTCTATAGTGAAGTCCCTACGTTGGTAATTACTATAAATGACTGAATCAAGCAATCAGTCATACAAAAAATGAGATTATTCTTCTGTTTCAGAATGTATTTTTGTAAATTATAGACACAATAAGAAAAATCTTATTCATTGTAACATTTATTTCACAAGCTCAAGTATGTACTGCAGTAAGAGTCTACAATAACCATTTCTCACTAATTTAGAAGAGAAGTTTAGTCTTTAATATATTGATTAGAGTTTAATCTTTATGTACTTGGAAGTGTTTTCTTTTTTACTATATGAAGACAGAACCTCGAACATGCAGGTTCTGTTCTGACTTTGCCACAGACCAGCTGTTCAGTGCTGGAGAAATGGTTTTGCCTCTCTGTGGCTGTCTATTGTTAAGTTTCCCCAGAGTAGAAATCGTCTCAAGTGCTTATGCAGTGCTTTGTATTTTTAAAGCAGAATTAAGGGTCATCTTTGTACCCTTCAAACCTAGCCTTTAACTTGAAGTCAAACATAGTTACTCAGTAATGAACTACAGTCTACTCTCTGATAAGAGAACTTCTTGGTCCATACTGAGTGCATGGAAACTGTGAATGTTTCTTCCCACAGGCTTGAAGGATACAGCTGCATTTTTTTACCTTGCCAGGAGATATTTATCTGTGTTCTGGGACAAATGTAAATATGATTGGAGTTGCTTTCTGGGATGTCAGAAATTTCATATCTTGCAAGCTTTTAATAGTGTTTTCATGCTTCAGTACCTATAACTAGCTCATCTCCTTTCTGTTCTTTACTGCAGAGAGAAGAAAAGATGTATTCGGTGAACAGCCTACCTCCTGACGTACCAGGAAATCCATACTCTATATCCTCCATTATTACTCAGGCCACCAAGTAACTTTACTGTACTTTATCTTTGTTACCTTAATTCCTCCTTTGACTTTGAAAGGACAGTAGTTAAAATTACACATAATACTTATTATGATATTAAGTATAAAAATTAAAGGAATTTCTGTTAGCACTGAGGACATTATAAACTTACAGAACAAAGGTTGCAACTCTTTAGAAGACATAGTAAGTATGAAATGCTTAATATTTTGTTTGTTTTTTTCTCCTCAGAATACTTCAGTACTGCTACAAGACTAAACTATCGTTAACTCATAACTATTATCTTTGCTGCTGGAAAATGGTATGTAGCTGAAGATTTATAAATCTTTCAGTGTAACAAGGATGATGGTACAGGCTATAGGGAATAGGATCAAATCTGGAGGGAAGAATGGTGAGTGTATCCTCAAAGATCAGAAGGTGTGTATTTGGGAACCAAAAGCATGCAGTGTGAAGGTACATTTATGAAGCAGAAAGCAATTGCATGATAAAGAGAGCTGTTTGTGGTCTGGAAAAAAAAGTGAATTGAAAATCTGGGAGAGATAGAAACAGCTGTAACGATGTAAGTAACCTTTCCTCAAGTTTTTAATGTATTTGTTTGGTTCTAGGTACCTGAGACAGATGGACGAGAAATGTTGCCAGTTTCGCTGTATGAAAAGGTTATTCCCAGCATAGGAAGACTCGTTGTGTACTCGGATCATAAAGTCCATGCTGCTTTTTGGGATGGGATGACCTTGAATATGGTCTGGGATTTCAGCTCTTCCTGTAGTAAGATCCAGGTAGCTCATGAGTTAGAGGAATGACTATTCTTAAAACTCACCATGAAAAAGTGTTACTAGGAAACTAATGAGGAAGTGAAACAAAAGTTTTGATGCCTATGAAATACAAACTGAAGTTTTTTCAGAGATTCGTAACTCACAGCAGTTTGCTGCTGTGGCTTAGTCTTGAGCTTGTACAGTAGTCTAAATCAAAGTAGGAACTATCCGCAAATGCCACCATTAATGTATTGCCAGTATTTTAACCAGAAATGAGGATGAAAAATGTTTTAGTGCATAACTGATGCCTAAAGAGGAAAATGAAACCATATCCTTTTAAGAAGTCACTCCCATTGATCAAAGGGAGTATTTTTTATTTCAGATCATCTATAATTGAGCAAATGGATAGTGAAAAGCTACTCGGAAAAGTAATCTTGCGCATGTGGTATTCCATATACATTTTTAAGTCTACTTAATATAGAAGTAAAAAGATTATGTTGATTTTTGCAAAATGGCACTACAGGGAAAATTATGTAAGTGTGAGATTTAAGGTTGACGGCTGAGACTTTCGGCTTCTGTGTCTTTGCTTATTACCCTAAGGTGACAAGACACAAAAAAGATGTTAAAGTGTCTGAGGATAACTCTACTATAAACTATATAAATATGATAGTCACTGTATCAAAAGACACAGTATAACTTACTGATGTGAGCTAGCTCACATCTATATACTCACTCATGATAAAAGGAGGAAGAACTGAAAACTCTACAGGTTTGGAAACATTTCTACACACTTTTAGAAATAATCTATTCTTGAATAGCACAAAATGAGCGTTGGGGCCATGCCAGGTGTTCTTTTTTTTTCCCCTGCATTTGTCATAGCAGGCTATACCAAATTCTATCCTTAGCAAAACTTTTAAGTGTTTAAGTGTTTAAAATGGAGTGTTGATAGATACTTAATTCTTAAATTGGCGTATTATACTTGCTTTTTTTTTTTTCAGACTGCAGCAGAAAATTAATACTTATACATTTTTTTTCTTCTAAGGTAAATGAAGGTGTAGGGTGGTGTAAGTTAACTACTCCTGATGGGGTACAGCAGCTAATACAAATAAGTCATCCTGGAATCTATGAAAGGTATAAGTAATTTAAACAATTTAAAGTTAAATATAGAAGAATTCTGTACAAATCCTTTTATATGAAGAAATGGTATTTACTGAAAATATATTGGGGGGGGGCAAACACATAACGATAAAAGCTCCATCTTACATCTGACAAAGATTCAGGACCTGTATGACTCAGGACCACTGCATGCTATCATTCCATTATAATTATTACAGTAATGTCTTTCAAAAAAAAAAAACTAGAGCTGCAACTTGGCACTTGCATCAGTGGATAAGAAAAAAAAAATCCTTGTCCTTCATAAAGCTGGTACATAGAACTGGATAGCACTTTATCCAATTTTTGCTTTATTACAGATATTGACCTCTGCCTGCAGATTGCTTTCTCTAATCTGCTTGCTCTAATTACAGCCTCATTATGGGAATCATCAGAAGCTTACTGTGCTGCATTTTAGCACATAGATATTCACAAACAAAAATTAACATTTGTACACTATTCATTACAAATCATACAGCTTTGTTACAATTTTCTATAACTGCATAGATTTAGATATGAAGGAGACTAAACAAAAAGTGGGAATCAAAAAACGGCAAGGAAACCCAGTGAAAAAGCTAGATTTTGAACCATGGCTTTTTCTTTCAGATCCAGGTGTATTGCTTAATGCCTTCAGTTTTTTGCTTGAATTAATGGAATGTATTTCTCATATAAATAACTACTTTTCTGTGAATTTTCATGTTAACATAGGTACATCAGAACAGCAATAGAATGGTGCCAAAGTTTGAATGAAAGGAAGGAGATTCCTGAATATACTGCACACTCTGTAACTGAAGAAAATTGGTATTCATCTTTATCCTAAATAATTGACTACAAATAACGTTGAAAATAAAACTCAAAAAGACTGTAAGCTGTGAATTTTATAGACTGCATTTCCAAAGGGTCAAAAATGAAAATTGTACGTCCATTTATTTTGTGTGGTTTCATATTTTTCTTTCAGTGTTTAAAATGTTAGGTAAGTTGAGTCCTAGGTGAAGCTTGTTTCATTGCGCTTCTGCCTGCCTTACTTAAAAATCAGAATTATGGTGACTTTGCCAAAGGAGGATTAATGTTACGGAGATAGTATCTTGCAAGGTGAAAAAGAGAAACTAGACTAAGAAAGGCGTCTTTTAACAGAACACCAAGCAGTTCAAAATAGTACTTTGAACTGCTGAATGACACTTGTATCTCTTGCTAATATATTTGTTCTTTTTAATACATGCTACTGACCAAAGGTCTGCTGATGACATATGCAAAGATATCCGGGTATTAAAAATGAGTTAATTGAAATCGATTACACTTGAACTTGTTATTCAAATTATAGCAGATTCAGTAGCTGATGAAATGAAAATTATATCTATATTTATACATACATACAGCAAAGAGACTATTTTTAGAGCAGAGCCCTGATTTTTGGAAACAGAAATGACTGACAAATGGCAGCCATTGGACAGTGGTATGAAACACAAAAATAAAGTGTTTTTTTCACTTGGATTTTGCTCGTCTAATTTTCAGTATTGCTGGAAACTATTAAAAATTAAAATCTGAAGTAGAAAATACATTTGAGAACCTTGTATGATACTAAATCATTTAATAATCTTTATTTTCTTGCATAGGTCTGCTGATGCTGAGCTCGAAAAAATACAGAGATTTAACTGTATCCTTTTGAAAGCTGTAAAGATTTCACTTTTATATTCTGTTGTTCATCTGCATATTCAAGTCTGCATTTTAGATCATCAAAGGCTCTCTGTCCTGTTGTCACCTTCTTTTACTGTCTTACCCATTTCTTAAAATTTCCTTATTAAGCCATTTTTTGTTTTCTTATTTATCATTTTTGTTTTATCATTTATCCTGTCCAATTTCTGCATCACAGCACTGGAAACAAAAACAGTGGCAGAGTACAAAACTAAAATAAAAAATGACCAAAAAAGGAAGCCCTTTGATGGGTATGGCATTAGTTTTGCTAACACTCATCTGCTGATCTGTTCTTGAAAGAGGGATGACGCAGTTGCCTTTGGGCTTGTTGTTGCAGTACAATACCTTTCTGTCTATCAACTACCTCAGTATTGTTCCATTGTGTTCAGCCAGCCCAAAAAAGTGTGCCGGGCTGCATGTGCTTACAGCCACTCTATAATGGTCTTTAAGCCAGTGTTCAATTTTATTAGTATGAAAAGTGCATGCTGTTAAACTGTGCAGTGTAACATCAGATAGCTTCCTTTTTAAAGTAACTTTTGGATAAATTGAAGTCTTAGTTAAAGACATTTTCTGTAAATGTTGTAGACATTTTAAGTAATACACTTTTTTAATTTTTAGCTTTATGTAATTAGCATGCTATGAAGTATGAGACTTTGCAATGCAGAATGATGAATACAAATACGGAGAAGTATTTTTCTCATTAGGAGGAAGAGTTTGATATTTTTTCTTAACAAAATAACACTAGTTTTATTGGATAATAACAGTGTTCTGGAAGGGACATGTGCTGCAAAAAACAATCCATCTGGTATTACTGTCAGAAAAACAGAAAATGAGAGTGAGCCGGAAGAAATCAGTGAAGGGTGCATCTTGGAGGCTTTGGAAAAAACTTCTAAAGTAATTCAGGATATTGAATCTCTGCTTGCAGCCTCTGGGAAGCGAAGCCTCATAGCATGCGAAGACCTGTGTTCCCTGTCTTCATAGGAGCTCTCCCAGCTGTCTGAGGAGGCTTTGAGGTTCAAGAGCAATGAAGGATGAAGGCAGGGTGATAAGTTGCCATAGTAATACCACAGGAGACCGGCAAAGTCTATCAGTTGCCATTATAATACCGCAGTTGTATATTGGGGATAGGCAAAAAGAACAGGTGAAATAACAGAGAACGGCTGTATAAATACATCAGGGCTGACCTGACAGTGCTGCTTTTAAATGTGTGAATGTCTGTTTGAATCGTTTGATTTTATAGAGGATTGTGCAAGCAACTTAATTAACTGCTCAAGTGACTAGGGTAGGGATAAGCACTATTAACTGTAAAAATGTGCTTTTATTCAGAAGCTTACACCAAGTAGTCCAATATTGAATAAAAAGTTTCCCAAACGCTTTCTACTGTACTGTTTCGTAGTAAATAAATCCTTAAAGTGTCTTCAGCCCTTTTTGGTGTGTGGTCTGTCACGCGGTGGTGCACTGTATCTTTAGTGATCAAATACTAGCCTTTTACCGTTGGTTTCTCCTCCAGCGCTTTATTTAATCTTGTGGTGAATACCCAAACTCTGTTTTTAACGTTTATAGAAAAAGTTCTCAAAACCAAGCCCCGCTCCTCTCACCCCAGCGCGGCACCGGCGAAGGGAGGAGGCAGGCGGGGG
>NW_008794853.1:886441-894927 GCF_000699145.1 Aptenodytes forsteri | reverse complement strand
TGGCTCCGGGCTGCCTGCCGCGGTGTTGGGGTTTCGGGGGTCCGTTGGTGAGGGGACCCTGGGGCGTTTACAATGCAATGGGTTTTACTGAGAAGAAGCTAAAGCGGGGGAAGACTGTGGTAGCAGTCTGACAGGAGCCAGCGTCAAATTCCTGTTTTATTAATATAGGTACCCATATGTCGTGTCAGGTCTTAACATAAACGGTGGTGTGGTGCTTTACCTAAAGCCAAGCATGTCACTTACATGTGAGGCTCCCTAACACTCTTGGCTCTGTTTTTGCGGTAAGGATGACAGTACATTTTTGTTTCTTAATGACTGAGGAGATGGCTGATAAGGGGTTTGGTGCTGGGTGTTGCGACAAAGCATACCCTTTCCTCAAGACATAAAAATTGTTGCTGATCTCTGTAGTTTTACATGTCTGTCTGCCGCATGCCTGTTCTTCCTTCGTCTCTCTCTTTAGTTACACATATTGATTGTATTTTAATCTTAAATTGGATTAGCTGTTTATGATCCGAATGCTGTTGTAGTTAATGATGGTAATACATAAACTGCTCATGCTTTTTTCTTCCCCCTTTTTTTTTGTCTAGGATGACAAATGATTTTTTCTTCCACTGGATAGTACTGTGGTCTGTTTCTAGTTACTAAATACTTTTAGGATAATTCTTTCAACTCTTTCTTTTAGGTGCATCTCAGTTCCAAAGTACTCATTAAGGAGAAGGTCTACATTTTGGTGTCTTGGTATCTCTTTTCAAACACTTTAATTTATGGTCCCTGAAATAAACAATTTAATTAAATGCTGATTTTATGGGGGTTTTGTTTGGGTGGGTGGTTTTCTTAATTTCTTTGTGGGTCTAATTCAGTTTGTTCCTCAGTATCTTGGTAAAATCCTACAGATTTCTTGCATGCTTTTGCTTCTTTCCTCTTCAGCCTCCTTCCACCCTCCAGCCCCAATAATGCATTATAATTATCTGACCCAAAAATATTTGCATTATCAGTTCTTCACAGATTGTTTTAGGCTTGGATCTGCTTTTCCATGAGATAATACATTAAAGGTTTGAGCTCGTGTCTTAAATGGTAATTGTACTTTATGGAGCTTTTCATATAAATTAACATCCAATCTCAAATAATGTTTTTTTAGGAGACTATAGAATTGTAACCGACTACTGCGATCTTTTGACTTCTTGCATAAAGTGCATAATTCTGCTATTTTTATGCATTAAATTCCTGTATGTATTCATGTACCTGATAACTTCTTGCAAAATTAGGGCAAAAATTTTGGAGAGCAATATTTCTAAATGATAATTTTAGCCATTGGATTTTTGTTTTGCTCTTACACCGTGAGTTGAAAGGCCTCTTAGTGTCAACTGTTTCCCCAAATGCATATTTACAGCTTTGGTCTTCTTGGGTCAGTAACTTACAATGTTAACTGTGCGTTTGTTAAAATGATTTTTATAATTTCCTTAAATGAAATTAAGTATATCAGCAAAATTGCATTTTCTGGGTATAGGAGGAGAATATGCATAATGCTTTATCTGATATAAAAATGTCATGAGAAATCATAACTCTAAGCAGTGTTACTCTATCAGCTGTGTGCATGTGTTTTATGTAAACCCAACCTAAATCTTTCCTTCAATATGTTAACTGTACTGACCACCCATAGGTTTCTAAGCATTCTTCTGTAATACGTTTCCCACTGTTCTGTTTTAACAAGAATGTAAGTTCCACAACTATGCTTTCTGAGATTTATAGGATAGAAAAACCTATGATACTTTATTGTGATATTTTGTAAACGGTCTGAAAATCATTATTTTTCAGACAAAACAAATACAGTTTCTAGTTTTATATTAAAAATTGTAATTTCAGAGATTATTTTGGTTGAACAGAGTTTTGCTTTTTCTAGTCTGATTTCAGTCTTGATCTGCAGAATGTTTATACTTATGCCGTTGTACCTGGGAATGTGACTTGGTTTTTACATACAGAGCAGTCATTTTTGTCTATAAAAGATGGCAGAGACAGACTGTTCAAAAAGAGCTGTTATGCCACAGACATAGCTCTTGACTAAGGGTAATCTGAAGCCATATTTTTGCTTTCTGTTCCTCATTCTGGCTCAGAGACACCCATTCACATACTGTCCTTGTTTTCCAGTTGGCATTGCTACCTTTATTTCACTCATAATACGTAATTCTCAAATCATACTCATTTTGGATTTTTTTTTAAGTCTGTAGTGATATTTTTCCTCTATACTTTCACATGTTAAATACGTAATTCTCAAATCATACTCATTTTGGATTTTTTTTAAGTCTGTAGTGATATTTTTCCTCTATACTTTATGCACATGTTAATAATACCCATAGCAAAGCAGTGTAAGCCTACCACAGAACTGACACAAACCTCTGTTGCTATTTGAATTTATAGGTCTCTGTTTATCTATTCCAAGGTCACTAATTGATGGAATGAAATTAAAAAGAGATCCCCGAATGTGACTTTTAAATGTTCATTAGGTAGGAATCTCTCAGACACACAGTTCTTTCAGGCACACATCTGTTAAAATAGATGTCTATATATTCTGAAATGCAATTACTTAAAACAGAAGCTTAAAACTGGAAGTGCCCTTTTCTGACTTTACGACGTTGGGTTTTATTATCTTTTAATTATTGTCTTGTTCCATCTTTATTGGTGCCCTTCTCTTGTTTTATGGTCTTTTTTTCCTGCTTTCTTTAACAGAGCTTCTAAGCCCTAGCTGAAGTTGCTTCTAGCTCCGTTCAGGAATTCATTGAAAAGATGTTGCTTCTTTCTGTATTTTTTACTATTGTTCAGTTTTCATATGTGTTTTGTAGAGAGTTTGAAGAGCTTTGTGTAGTATCGGTGCTTACTGCTGCCTGGTTCAATTTATTTAGGATAGAACAAATGGTGTTTGGTCTTTCCTGCATTGGACTGGGCAGACTGCATTCAGAAAGCACGGAGGCTCAACACTGAGGCATAGACCATGTTTCCTACTGGAATAAGGCAACTGCAATGGAAAAAATATGTCCTAGTCCTAGGGTAAGTTTGATTCTGAATACTGTTGTGCTTTTTAAAGGTACGTTGCTACATCAGCTCTTCCCAGATTGGATTCTTACACAGATTTTATGGTAATTTTAAATAAAATCCAATCTGACATGATGGTTATATAGAAGAAACGTTTGTGAGGAAATCATAGTTTGTTCCTTAAAATGCAATTTATTCAGAAATGTATTGTATATTGTAAAGTCACACACCAGAAAATGGCAGTTCCGGAGTTTCAGGAGATACTTTGTGTCTACATGTTCATTCAGAAGAGGCACAGTCATGGTTAACAGACTCCAAACTTGACCCACTTTTTTTCATCTGTGTGCAAAGTCCATGTATTATTCATACTTTCTTCTCTTTTTTTTTTTTTACCTTTTCCGAATAAATGCTTCAGTGGGCTTTTTTTCTGTAAAGGTCAATGCCAGTAGTCATGTCTTGTGGATAATTCTACAATAAACAGGCATGTAAATAAGCTAGAAGAAACATTTTATATTTTCTGGGGTTTATAATCAATAATGTGTTTAAAATAATAAACTATTATGTGTCGACATTATTAGAAGTATTTGTTTTTAAAGGAAGTCTAATATACTCATAAAAAGCCCATTTAGAATAAAAATTTACCTGATAGAACTGTAAGAAGAAGGATTATCAAGATTTAATGTATTACAGAGAAATAGCAACCTCTTGGGAAGAATCCATTTTTCGATAGGGTGTAGGCTTTGAAACTGTGGTCTATCTCCATGGTTCCCCAAAAAGACAGAAGAGCATAACAGTTGGGACAGTTAGAATTGATACTGTCCTTCAAAGACCGCTTTTCAGTGTGTTTAACGAAACAAAGCTAGGGAATACATCATTTATATGAGGATTTTTGTTTCAAAAGTGTTCTTTTTAATGTTATGATGGAAATGAGTACCTCTTTGTAATTTGGGTGTCCTATAATTGCTTCTTGGGAGTAGGGTGGGGGTGTCTTTAAGATCTTGAATTATTTTTGGATTTTTTTTTTTTTTGAGGTGTCAAGCAGTTATTTAAGGACAATAATTATTCCCAAGAAATCACCTTGTACAAGAGGGTTTCATAACAATTACATAACATAAATAGTTTTTAAGGACTTTTAAGTGATTATTAATGCTAATAACAGTGCCTTTATTTTCAAATTACAACGGTCAACTTTTGAAAAGTAAAATGACTGGGATTAGTTAATTTTCTTTTTTTCTGCAAAAAGAGCTGTTATGAAGGTAATGTGGCAGGCAATAGACAAGTCTTAAAAGTAACAGAGTTTGCTGCTGGTGCACATACTGAGGAAAAGCATATGTAGTTTTGCTCTGTAAGGAGTTAGTTTTGGTTACTTCTGATTGACTGAATGGTTGTTGTCTTTGTGTTTATGACAAATAGTGAAGATGTTTTAGTGGTTCTGGTTTTCTTAATGCTTATTCTACGTGTCAGTCTCCAAACTAAACAAGGAGTTGCTCAGAGAGGGGTACCAGGGTGATAACATGTATGTTTACAAAGTATGTAAATGAAAATAGTGTTTTGGATTATAGATTAGAAACTCAGTTTTAACAGTTGTTGCATAGAGACATTTGGGATTTTTGAGTGTCAGTGAGAATCCTCCAAATTGAATCTTTTTTTTGTTGTCACAGTGTAAAGGATTTAATTTGATGAATATCATGTCTTTAAGACCAGGAGGAATCTTGAAACATATTCAATGTATTACCATAGACATGTTTCAAATTACTCCGTAAAACTTAAGATTTCAGAAAGTGGAGTTAGAGCTTTCCATGTTACAAACGTGCTTGTTCTAATTAAAACAGGACAAGTGTTTTAATTCAGAGCTGTAGTGTTCAAGTCAACAAATTAACTGAAATCAAAGATTCCCTAGGAATATTAAATGCAAGCGTTGAAATTGGTTTTTTTTATTCTAAGTTGTAGCTGTGATAACAAATGCTTTGTGCTAATGGATTTTTTTCTTTAATAGTTTTCTTTTTGTTCTCTGACATTTACAGAACAACTGATGATACAAAGGACAATGCACAGTGTATATCCTGATGACATTTTGTGTGCTGTGACATGGTTTTTGCTATGGCATCTGAGACTGAAAAGGCCCATGCTCTTCTCCAAACTTTCAGCACAGCTTCAGTTATTTCTAGTCTAGGTTTGGGGATATTCTGCTTTGTAGCAGACAGACTTCTGCAGTTTTCTTTCATTCAGCAAAATGACTGGCTCCGAGCCTTCTCTGATAATGCAGTGCATGGTATACTAGGAATGTGGTCCTGGGCAATAGTGATTGGACTCAGGAAGAAAAGTGACTTCACTGAGGTCACTCTGGCTGGCTTCCTCGCCTCTGTCATTGATGTGGACCACTTCTTTCTTGCTGGCTCCCTGTCATTAAAGGTAAGTCAACAGATCAGTAATTGTTTGGATTCGTTCTTCATCACTGTTTACTTTTTTGTTCTTCTACCATACCCGAAACAAAAAAGTTCCAATGATACTTTAATTAGATACATTTTTAATAGATATATGGGAATTATATTTGTATGCAGTTGTTACAATTTTAAAAGTCCTAAAAATATTTTACATCTGCTGGTAAGTTCTGCTCCTTACAAGGCGCTGAAAAAGGCATTCTGAAAGCCTGTGTACATGATATCCTATCTGTATCGTATAGTTGCTTTGTTATCCAAGTTAAACAGTTAAGTGTGGCCATGCATGCTTTGTGTATAAAGTGGATTATTCCATTTCTGTTTACAATAAGGGGTAGAAATATCTGGAAAGTAGATAATCCAGCTGCTCTTTGATTTCATTCAGTCTTACTGAGAAGTAGTACATTTGGTTTTAGCCAGCTCTAAATATTTCTCCCACAAACAAGCTATATATGAGCTGTCACCTTTAAAAAGGCAGTCTGAGTTTGCCCTTAAATATAGTTGGTTGTAAAAAAAAAAAAAAAAAAAAAAAAAAAAAATTAAAGCAAGTGTCAAACTTGTTAAGACAAGTAAAAAGGTGAATTGGCGCCCGTTAAGGAATATATGGGATCAAATCATCCATTTGCAGAACTGCTTGTTAGGACAGAGTTTCTCACTATGATTGGTACTACCAGATTATGGCATTCCTTTTCAGTGGTCCTCCAGTGTTTGAAGTGTGTCCTGTTCCTGCTTCCCCATTCACACACGTACATATAACCCTGTCTTCTTGCCTGCTCCGAACATATATACCTAGCTTTCCCTGACCACAGAAATCTCTTCTGTACACTCTGCAAAACATTTGCACTGCTCCGGCTGTGCCAGCCCCAGCTCTCTTAACACTGCCCTCCAGATCTCGTACCTCAGGCAGACACTCCTTCCCCCCAGCTAGCTCCTGGTCCCCATAGCTAAAGCCCTGCCACTCTGCTTGTTATCAGGAATTTGCTCTGCTCAGCAACACAAGTCCTCACAGTTTGATTATGCTGGTGTTGCTAGCGTACGTATACATACATGCTACTTACTCTCCCCTCCCCAAAAATTTACATCCCCACCTACAGATGGACCTGCACAGGAGAAGGGGAAGATACTGACCTTTATCCATTCAACCAGAGCGTAACTTTGTTGTTTGACCATCTTGCCTTCTTTCTTCTCCAGTTTGCTCATAATAATGTTACACTCTTCATATGGATGACAGAGGAAATAGCTCCAAGAAAGCGGAGGAAGGAAGGAGGTGGAAGGAAAATTGCTGTTCTTTGTAATCCTTTAGTTAAAGAAAAACAATGCAAAGTGGTTTACCAATTTTTTCAAAATACGTAGGAGACAGCTAAATGCAAGAAGCATTATTGCTTATAGTTGAGATGTAAAAATCAGACTTCTGATGGGAAAATAGTTTTTGTTTACATACAATATCACAATTTGTTGTAGAGAAAAGACGTTTTCCTGTTTGTGCATTTGGTCAGTTTTCCCCTTATATTTGTCCTCAACAAAGACAGCATTTTCACAGAATCACAGAGGGTTGTAGTTGGAAGGGTCTTCTGGAGGTCATCTTTTCCAGCCCCCCTGCTGAAGCAGGCTCACCTGGAACCGGTTGCTCAGGACCGTGTCCAGACATCTTTTGAGTATCTCCGAGGATGCAGACTCCACTACCTCTCTGGGCAACCTGTTGCCATGCGCAGTCACCGTCACAGTGAAAACGTGTTTCCTTACATTCAGGAGGAACCACTGGATCTTTCCACTGGGCACCACTGGAAAGAGCCTGGCTCTATTCTCTTTACACCCTCCCTTCAGATATTTGTACACCTTGATGACATCCCCCCGAGCCTTCTCTTTTCCAGGCTGCACAGTCCCAACTCATCCTTTCCTCATGCAAGATGCTCCAGTCCCTTCATGATCTTACTGGCCCTTCTCTGGACTCTATCTCCAGTAGCTCCATGTCACTGTCTTACTGGGGAGCCCAGAACAGGACTCAGCACTCCAGAGGTGGCCTCACGAGTGCTGAGGAGAAAGGGAAAGATCACCTTCCTTGACCCGGTGGCAGCACTCCTCCTGATGCAGCCCAGGATACCACTGGCCGCCTTTGCCACAAGGTCACGTTGCTGGCTCATAGTCAACTTGCTGTCCACCAGGACCCCCAGGTCATTTCCTCAAAACTGCTTTCCAGCCAGTCAGCCTCCAGCGTGTACTGTTGCCTGGGGTTGTTCCTCCCTAGGTAGTTCCTAGTTCTTCCCTTTTCTGTACTTTTTGCATACGGAAATACTCTAAAATTATAAAACTATATAAAGAAAAGGAAAGTTAGTTTCGTTGATTACTGGGTCCTATAATATTAACATTTTAGTATCACATTTAAATCTGTAATTATTCTAATGTATATTTTCTTATTTTAAAATCACTAAATGCAAGTAATGAATGGCTAGTTATTAGAAAGTATTGTTAAAAACTTATTGCTACTTTTCCTTGCATTTGAGATTATCACCAGAATTTTTTCTTAATTATGACCACTAGATGACACTCTTCACTAATGTCTGTTTAGAAAGTTGAGTATTGTATTGTATCATAGAATTGGGAGGTGACCTATCTGGTTACTGCCTTCAGTGAGGCAAGGTTAAGTATGCTTGCACTTTCCACGATGGAGAATGTTTGTGTAGCCTATCCCTAGTATCCCAAACAAATTATTGCAGTTTCATTACTTAATTTGTTCCTGTGTTGGTTTAGTTCCCAAGCAGCTAGAAATTGTTTTTCTAATATCCAGCCTAAAGTATTGCTGTTGACAGTTAGATCTTGTTTTCTTATTCTTTAAGGCCTCTCTGCAAAAGACCGCTGATTGCTGTGCTCTCCCCAAAAATGTTTTTCAGATCAAAAATACAGGATGTTGCAGGTAGAAGAATAACCTGAAATTTTAGCTAAATTTTAGCTAAAATTTTAGCTGTCCAGGTCTCTGGCTGCAGGGAGTGCCTGAGCCTGTCAGCTGTACCGGAGGGCAGCAGA
>NW_008794853.1:873054-882604 GCF_000699145.1 Aptenodytes forsteri | reverse complement strand
GATGTGAGGAAAAATTTCTTTACTGTAAGAGTGGTTAAACATTGGCACAGGCTGCCCATGGAAGTGGTTGAGTCACCATCCCTGGAAGCATTTAAAAGACATGTAGATGAGGCGCTTAGGGACATGGTTTAGTGGGCATGGTGGTGTTGGGTTGACAGTTGGACTGGATGATCTTAGAGGTCTTTTCCAACCTCAGTGATTCTATGAAAGATATTAACATACTGGAGAGTGTCCAGCAAAGTGCCACCAAGATGGTCAGGGGACTGGAGAGGAGAGGCTGAGAGAATAGAGCTTGTTCTGACTGGAGAAGAGAAGGTTAAAGGGAGGGTCTGATTAGGATCTAATTAGATAAGAGATCTAATTGTTGTCTTTAACTACTTAATGGGAGGTTATGTGAGAAATGGAACTAATGTTTTCTGGTAGGCCCACGGTGAGAAAATGAGAGAGAACGAGTTGGCTGTGAGGGATATTCCAATTAGCTACCTTGGAAAAAAGATGACAGTGTGGGCGTATAGCATTGCAATAGATTGTCTAGAAAGGTTGTTGAATTGCCACCCTTGGAAAAATTCAGTACTTGACTAGACAAGACGCCAAGCAACTTGGTCTATGTTGGAACAGCTGATCTTCAAGAGGTCCCTTCCAATGTGCTTCATTCCATGTGTTTCTAGTATACGGATGTTATCCAAGGCCAGGATAAAAGGCTCAGAATTTTCTCATAATGATAGCAATGAAACATTTCCAGAGAGATTTTCACTATGCCCCACGACAGAGTGGTGAAAAATGGTGAAAAGAAATAGATTAATAGTCCTCAAATTCCCACTGGCAACAAGCGTGGTCCTGCCTGTCAGCATCAATGTGCTGGATTCGCAAATACAAGTTCTTACCACTGCTTGTGTCAGGTCCCTTGACGTCACCAGCACAGACACCAAAAGCTGGAATCCCATTTTCACTAGTACCATATCTGGAGGAGGCTTACTGCTCATCATGGGTTAGAAGAATAACCCTTTAGTAGCCAAACTTACTTAGCTGAGGTAAGGAGAAGGCAAGATGCCCAAACTCCTACAAAGTTTGCCTACAAACTCCTCCCCCTTCCATACGTTAAATGGGCTAATAAAGGATGTTTACCTGTAAACCATGCAGTAACAGCATTACTCTTACAACTTGCAAAACCATAATGCTTTACAAAAAGTCTCTTCTTGACTAAATAACTCGCAAAAAAATCTGAAGGGCCTGGATTTATGTTTTCTAAACCTCTTACTATTTTTCTCATCTCTTCTGGGTTGCCTTTTGCCTAAATTATTTTTAAAGTGTCCTGTCCCAAACTGCGTTATAGTATCTTAGGTGAGACTTCATTTGAGCCAAATAGCATAGATTAATTCCTTTTAATGTCACATGCATACAATGCTTTTGTCTTTTTAAAAAGAAAAAAAAATCTGTTACAGGTTTTATGTCCTCTTGCAATGCCATCAGAGTCTTTTTAGTTTGTGATCCAATGTTAATACCCATAAACTTTTCTGCTGTGTTGTTGCCTAGCAAGCTAGACCTGATTTTAATATGTGATTTTTCTTTCCTCAGCTTAATATGATGCGCCTTTCAGTTTCATGTCGTAATTTCAGGCTGTTGCCTATGTAATTTATTACTTTGTGGGATACTTTTTTACTATGTATTTGTTAGTTCCAGTCCCACTGTTCCTCTTTAGATTACAGGATTGATAGTAACTGATTTAAGAGACTACAACGTTTACTGCTTATGCAACACATTACTAAGTAACTAATAAATTAAGAAATCTAATTAACTACCCGCACCACTATTACTAATTTGTAACAGTAGTATTTTTCACATTACTCTACACAATAATCTATAAAGCTCTTCATCATCACTCTTAAATCTGTTGATGAAGCATCTGATGATGCTTCTACACAGCACAAGGCAGTATTGCTTTCTACCTCCAGTTGCTACCTTCACACTACTCCAGTCATCTACTCCTGTTCCTGCTGACACAGCTTGCTGCTTGGATTATTTGGCTATTGGGCTGTTTTTCATGGTGTCATCATTATTTTGCTGGAGTATTCAGGGTAAATAGTCACCTGTGGTATT
Organism: Aptenodytes forsteri; assembly: GCF_000699145.1. Classification (NCBI taxonomy): domain Eukaryota; kingdom Metazoa; phylum Chordata; class Aves; order Sphenisciformes; family Spheniscidae; genus Aptenodytes; species Aptenodytes forsteri. The sequence goes on along the minus strand of NW_008794853.1, from coordinate 880,507 downwards.
TATATGTTTACTCTGATAAATACTTGTGTACCAAGTAGCATGTGATCTGCCCTTTCGCCCACATTATTTTTGCAACAAGTATAAAGTCTACAAAGACTTTACTACTTAGAATTTGTAGTTCTGTGTATTCCAGGTAGTTTTTACTGTGTATTATATGCACACAAGTGTAGAATAATCTCAGAATTGGCGTTTGAAGAATCTGTCTTACTGACTAGCTCTAAAGGTGAAAGTTACTGCAGCCTGCCGTCATACTCAGCATTACTGATAAACAAGAGCAGCATGATGGGCTAAATGTGATACAGGTGTGACTTCAATGAGAAGTGTCCCCCAGGATTGTAGCCCACTCACTCATGTTGCAGAACAGATGTGCAGAAATCGCTAGCTTGCTACTTAAGACTTACCAGCTTCTAAAAGTGTAGAGAATGCGATTGGTGGCAAACATACATAACAGAGCTGGTTAATGTGCCACTGCTGACCAACCTGGGCTGCACAGGAGCATTTCTGGAATTGGAGAGTAAGCTTTGCATACACACAATTAATTTAACATTGAACTTATAGATCAGCCTCAAAACTAAGGACTTCAGTCTTGTTCATCACAGAATATGAGTGAGGGAGCCCATGTTGTTACATAAATTCCATGATGTCTCTTTGAGCATTAAAGCAAAGAGTTTGCTTGGGTTCTCCTGCATGCGATTGTTGTCTCCTGTTTCCAGCTGCTCATTGTAGTGTGTGAGAGGGGCTGGAGGAGCAGGAACTTCAAGAAGATCTTGCACCTGATTGAACACGTAGGCAAATGAAAAAGGTAATTTGTGTTGTGAATAAATTCTGTTTGCAACTGCAGCCTGATCTCTCACATCCCCCTAAATCTACCCAAACGTGATGATCTTTTTTCAGGAGGTTTAAGGCAGAAAAGGCTTGTACTATTATTTTTTTTTTTAAGATCTGGTGATTTCTAAAGGTGAAAAAACTTGCCTGTTAGGAGAAAGAGTATAACAGCTTATATTGCCAAATAGAACTACGTGTCTGTCTCTTGGGCTTGGCAGCTCAAGGACTGAAATGTTCCTCTAGTTACAGAATGTGAAAGAGAAAACAGACTATTCTTCTCTCAGAACTTGGGCAAGAGTATTTCAGAAGCCTAATAACTGTACTGCAATTACAGAATAGGGTTTTCTCTTGATAAAACTGAGCACTCAGGTTTGCTGTATGAACAACCCTGCCATCTAAAATTCTGCATGAAAAAAATTTAAGAATCACTTCCCCAAAACTGGATAAAGATTGGCACTAATACTGATGTATTGCATACATAATAAACATTCAGCTTCTCCTTACTCACTGTGTTGCTGTTGGCACCTAACCTCCACAGGGCAGAGAGAAAAGACTCATTTAGACTTTGCCACTGATTTTTTCAAAGTGCCGAAATAGTGACCAGTCGATAGGATATCTGCCAAAATGTGTCACCATCCAGGGTGGTTTTTCAAAATTAGGCTAGTATGGACTTCTTAGGCTCTTGCTGACAGTAACAAAAATCTATCTTTGTAGGGTAGGTGATAAACAATTTTGCCATCACAAGATTTTTCTACTTTAATCCGTGAACAATCTGCTTGTATGAAACAGAAATGAAGTTGTAGAAAATACACCTTTTGCACCAACTTTAAGGAGTTGGGTCCATATCATTACAGTTAAAAGTTGTTGAGACAGTTTGTGAGGTTTTTAATCCCGTCACCTGATTAAGAGAGTAATGGACAAGCATGTGGTGGGAAGCTAATAGAGCAAAGCTTTCTGCAAGACTTTTAACGTTGGCTTTGATTTAAAGCACAGGCTATTATATTCCGAGGTAGCCCCTATGTTTCCATCTCTGTATTTCTTGGCTAAGGCTACATCAAAGTTTCTTTACAGAGAAGTCAGGGTTCCAAGCAGTTGTCTAAATTATCCATGAAAACTTGATGAGGTTATTCCAGAGTCTCACTGTCAGGTACCGTAGCTGTTGAATCCTGCAACAATTAACACAACTGAAGCATTAACAGGTTACTGGCTGGTATCTTGTAGCGATGCTTTGTTTGCTTTCTGCAGCAGATGCAGTGAGGTATATGTTCAACGTAACAATCAGATGCACTGTCATGTGCAAAGAGTACATCTCTGGTGCCTGTTACAGTCTTTCCAACTGTTCAGCAGTATCTGAATTGAGCCAATTAATATTACATCAGCACCTGTATAGATCTTTTAGTAATGTACTATCATTTCTCCTGTGCTTACAGAAACAAGAATCTACTTATTTGTTACTTAGAAATCCAAAATATTATTATTTAATTTTTTTTACTATCTTTGAATTTGTGGAGATAGTTCTAGCTGTTGCTAGTAAGTACGTCCGGAATATTTTCTCAAGTATGTATATTAAATTGATAATTATAACTTCTTAAAACAGCTAAATTTTATCTTACTAGCTAGACATTCACCTTAATTAAAACCAAATATCAGGTTTTCAACTGAGTTAATGTTAAACAAGTTGTTGATATAAAAACCCCAGTCACGAATGACTTGGATGTTGGCTTCTGAACTTATCTTTTGCTGGTCCATAAAGAATACTGTGTCAAGGCAATGAAAATACATGTAACAGATCATATTTTTGTTGTATTGGAAATTACTGTTCTGTTTTAGATATTGTCCAACTAAAACAACTTCACGGGTACGAACTGTAGTATAATGCAGGATGTATTCTTGAAAATAAATGCCATTAAAGCATATGAAATATTTCCAGTAAAGCATATGAAATATTTCAAGTGTATTGAATGGTTGTTTTCCTGTTAATTATCTTGAAATTAAATACATATAATCAGTGCAGCAGACTATACAAGTTCCTGTATACCACATGACTATATGACAAATAGCATACCTCATCCCTCTCCCTCCCTGTTTTGCCATCAGCAATGCTTCGTAGGATGCGTGATTCATATCATACAATAGAGGGAGAAAAGCCTGTCCCAGCACCCTCAGCCCTGCTACTGACAGGGCAGCACACAGCTCTCATACGTCTAAATAGTCATATTGTTGATTTTGATCAACAGCAGTGGAAAGGAACAGTATGTTTTTCTTTGCACTTCCACTTAGCCACTTGATAATACACCTGTAAACATCCATGAAACATTTCTTTTTTTTATCACAATTGTAGCCATTGCCAATTATATTTTTCTTTTCTGCAGGCTGCTCTGACTCTTCCACAGAGACCACTTCTTCATTGTTCTACTGTGATTCCTGTTGTGGCTCTGACATTAAAGTTTATTATGCACCTTTTCAGGCTTAAGGATTCATGGTGCTTTCTTCCCTGGATGTTGTTCATATCTTGGACTTCTCATCACGTCCGTGACGGGATTCGTCATGGCCTTTGGATCTGCCCGTTTGGAAAAACTCCTCCTTTGCCATATTGGCTGTATGTGACAATTACAGCATCTTTACCTCATCTATGTTCATTTATTATGTATTTAACAGGCACTAGAGAATTAATGTCTATAAAACATGGAATCCGCATTGATGTATAAGAATGGTGGCTCTTAAAGGTTGGTTGTATTAGCACTTGAAATAAGCTGTCTGTTTATCACTGAAGTGGTTTCCTTATGTTTCCTACGACTTCTGAGTTAGGCATTTTAAGCCTGTGGAGCCAGTTACAGCTCCTGTGTCAATTCCTTGTGGTCATAGAAACCTGTTTAATGAATGGTAATAATTTTATATCTATACATTCCCCTTGTAAAATATGTGGTCTTCCATTATAGTTCATGCATAGCTAGCTGATTTATAAAGTACTTTGTCTCTCTCTGTAGTAATTACATTACATTTTACTGTCATGGTGCCGTTCATCTGATCACCGTTCACTTTGGATTTGTATTCTGCCTTTAGATAATACACTTCATCTAGATAGCATTTGTATAGCACTTCAAAAATGTAAAGTACTATATAAATGCTAAGTATTAGTGAGAATTTAGTAGTGTATGGCTCTTCTAAAAAACATCAGTTAGCCTTTTGAATTTATTTGCTTTTCTGCTGGACTCTTGTATTCAACTGTTTTAAAAGAAATGCCGTTTGTATTTCACAATGTGCAACTGTGTATCTGCACTTCTTTGAACACTGCTATCATATAGTGTTTCTGCTAAATTCTATTCCTCTGTAGTTGCTTGGTACTCAGTTTGCTAACTGTTATTTGTGGTTATAAAGGAGAAGGCAGTTACAGTATTATGTGTGTTGGCCAAATTGTTTATTTTTAAAAATATACTAATTACGAATATTATTTAATTTGGAACTAAGGAATTTTTGTAAATATTTAAGGCAAACATTTATTACAGTAAAACATAAGCTTTAGGGAAGATTGCAGAAGATATAAAAAAAAATCAAAATTACTCGACATGTGACTTTGCTTAAAGACCTTACTACTGTACTCGTAAACAGCATTTTCCATTGTTGTGGTTTAACTTCAGTCGGCAACTGAGTACCACACAGCCGCCCGCTCGCTCACTCCTCTCCCCTGCCCTGGTGGGATGGGGGAGAGAATTGGAAGAGAGGAAGTGAGGACATCCATTAAGTGCAATATCATCCTTATTACTGTAAAATAAAATGCATTATTATTATTATACAGAAATAGAAATTTCTTCATAAATAAGTTCCTTAAGGAAAAATGCTATTATGTGGTAGGTTCATAATGTATTAATTTGTACTGTGGACTATTCAAAGTAACAGTATTCATTTACAGAAATTTCTCAGAAAAAGTCCCAAAGTAAAAATTAAGCTCTTACCTAGTTTACAGTGTACAAGCTGAGAAATGTCTATTAATAATTGTTTTGTTATTTTTTTATTCATTGAACTCCATTGCCCATTAAGGAGACAGGGCCTTAATTATTCCAGTTTGTGATTAATAGCTCTCAAAAGGGATTATTTTTATGGAAGAGCATATATAGGGTAGGATGTGCTGAACTTAAGTTATCAAAGGGTGCAAAGATTAGGTGATGTGTTCATGCTACATTTATGTTAGTAAATGTATATTAGTATGAAGTACAAAAAAATTACAGAAAATACTAACTGGGATGGCTGGCTTAATGGGTACCAGAGACCTCTGGCTGCAAAGTACTAAAGGCTCTCTGCAGCACACTAAGCTAATTATGGAAAGTATTTCACCCTTTCAAAATGTGCCTTCCCACAAAAAGAAGTCTCTGCCCTATTTGTTCTTCATGTTAAAAATCTCTGCTTATGGAAACTTGTCTGACAGTGCAGTGGGCCTGTTTAGCCTTTATTATAAAATGAATAAAAGGTTTTTTCTTGGAAAGAAGGTTGGAAAAGCAGGACATTCCTTAAAGGATTATCCTCATACTGTGGATTTCTGTCTTTTATAGTATGTAAAAGTTTCCCAGAAACAACATCAGAAATGTCTTGCTCTAGAGCCCTCAGAGCAGGAACTGTCTTTTATCCAAAGGCATGATGGTTTAGTAAAGGAGGAGCGTTGCTCGTTCATTTACTTCTAACCTGTATATTAAATTACAGGCTATGAAATGCTAAAAATGAGTATATTTTGTGCAAGAAGTGAACACTTAAATCCATGTAGAAAATTTTCTGTATTCTTGTTTCATGGTATAGAATTTGTAAAATTTTGTGCTTTATCCAGATTTGTTGCAAAGGGAAATGTGTAAAGGAACAAAGTGGAGAATTACACTTTCTGATTTTTAAATTGTAGCTGTAGCATTTTTGGTAACTATATATCCACCAACAGTCCTTAAGATGGGTACTGTACTGTTCTAGCTATGTTTAAGGATCAGTTAATGGGTACATCGTCAGTAGTTTAAAAACACGTATTTTCATTCTCTGTATTTCTAGCGATTCTTGTGGGGTTTTTTACAATAATTTTCAGCTGTATTTCAAAATATTATTTTTCTGGTTGTGTTCTTATACCAGTTCTACCACAGCAATAGATGAAGACCCCTTAGAAAAGCATTAAGGGAAGTAGCAAGCGCTTGCGACAGGTGACTTCTTTCTCTCTCCCTCTAAACAGACATGGCAGTCTCACACCTCATCCTGACATTTAGGCTACGTTAGCTCAGGCCATTGACAGCTTTTCAAGGTAAACTGACACGTTGCATGTAATGCTGTAATTTGTGGGTAGCCAAATTAGAGAACAAAGAAGTTAAATATTTGTTTCAGCACATGTCACCTAGGAGATATACCTGCCTATTACAAATGAATTGCCTCACAATTCCTTACCAGTATTTCATGTACATTTCAAATTAATTGATATTTCCAACTATGCATTGATAGCTGCCACGTGTAGCAAAACCATGGCAAAAATAAACCAAGATACTAAAACCATAATGAATTTGTGCTTTACTGCATGCATTACAATACAGAGTAAATTTGAAGTACAAAAAGCATGTGAATTACACAAAAAAATGTTAACAAACTCAAGCTAATAATTCAATGCACAATGTATGATACATATCACTAAAATATTAGTTATTTCAGTGGCTCATTTACTATGCTAATCTAAACTTTTTCCGTATATTTTCAAGTTGTACTTACAAAGTTGAAGAAATTGTGGGGTTTTTCCGACTTCTTTTTGTTAGAACTGTGCTGCTTTTTTTCCTGCATTAATGGATTGCTGTTGTAAAAAGTACGTACTAATAATTGCCAAGTTAAAAGAAAAATGTTAGAATATTTCTTCTCCCCAGTCCTCTAGAAATAGGATAGTATTTCTCCTAATTCCCTAGTGGCCTTAACAGAAAGAGTGAACACGTTTCCTGTCAGTTTATATTCTAGTTTAAAATGTAATCTGTATTTTCACATGACTACTGGTACCACTTTTTTCTACAGTGAAGTATATTATATCATGTGCCTTTAATTGGTTATTGATGAGTGAATTAATTGTAATTGATGCCATGCTCCAAGGAAAATGCTGGTGAGTTTAAATTAAACTGAAATAATTTTAACAGCCAGGCCATTGGTATTAGCTTATTATCAGAAGAACATTTCCTTTGCTAATGGAAATACAGTTCCAGAAAGAGAGAGAGGGAAGGGGTTAAAATTCAGTCTAAAGGAAATGTTAGTACATAGTTAATTTTGAACAGATATATTTTTATGCCATCAGCATACTGTCAGTATGGCTCTAAATGATGAAATGCATCAGAAGAGTACATTTCTGTTTAAGTAATTGAGCCAATCTAAATTCTGTCAATTATGCAAATTTATTCAGGGCAGAAGAAATTTTGTATTGTAAGTGTTACACAGCATTGGGCTTTCATCAACTGGTAATTTTGAGTCCACAATCATAGAATCATAGACTAGTTTGGGTTGGAAGGGACCTCTAAAGGTCATCTAGTCCAACCCCCTGTGCCGTGGCCAGGGACATCTTCAACTAGATCAGGTTGCTCAGAGCCCCGTCCAGCCTGACCTGGAATGTTTCCAGGGATGGGGCATCCACCACCTC
>NW_008794853.1:840553-870648 GCF_000699145.1 Aptenodytes forsteri | reverse complement strand
TCGGGGTGGTTGAAGTCCCCCATGAGGACCAGGGCTTGTGAGTGTGAGGCTGCTCTTATCTGTCTATAGAGGGCCTCATCCACACTGTCTTCCCAGTCGGGTGGCCTGTAGCAGACCCCCACTGTAATGTCACCTGTCCCTGCCTTCCCTTTAATCCTGACCCATAAGCTCTCGGTCGGCTCCTCATCCATCCCCAGGCAGAGCTCCATGCACTCCAGGTGGTCACTGACGTAGACAGTGACACCCCCTCCTCGTCTCCCCTGCCTGTCCTTCCTAAAGACCCTGTATCCTTCCATCCCAACACTCCAATCATAGGAGCCATCCCACCACGTCTCCATGATGCCAATAAGATCATAAACTAGGTTTTGTTTCCCTGCTACAGGCAAACCTTGCACTGAAACGAAGGGCTGTCAGGCTAAAGTACCCTTTGCATTCATTACAAAAAAGCAGTAGTAACACTTTTCCTCAAAATAATAAATCGGTGCCTTCACTTCTTTCTTAAAATTCCCCAAATTTTAAGTCCTCTACATTGAATTATAAATTTGAATGCTGTATTGTAGAACTGTTTTCTGTTACTTATAACATAAACCCACTATTAAAGATAAATAGTACTCATATATATATATATCACACACTGATCTTTCCTTCTATGTTCATATAATCATTTTCCATTTGCTTAACCTAGTTTTGTATTGAATTTTCCTGGGGTAAGGAGGAGTGTTTGTCTCAATGACTAGGAAACCCAGGTATGCTACTACTTAGCAAAAGCGTTTTAATACAATGATAAGGAAATCTTCAGAATATTGAAAACTGTATTCCTTTTGATGGAAATGTTAAGTAGATTTCTAGGCAGTTTGTAAAAACAGATTTGTTTAATCAAAACTAATTGACTGAAAACATTTGTATTAGTAAATCTGGCTGAACAATCTGTGTGAAAATGGATTTTTATACTGAAACTGTTGCAGGGGTAATTGACCAAGTCAGACTGTATGCTGTTGCCATATCCACCACAGAAACAATTCCTTTGTCCAAGGAATGTTACCAATGTCCCTGGAGCCTTCCTCATGTTGCCACGGGAATTCAATCTTACAGAATCATAGAAACATAGACTAGTTTGGGTTGGAAGGGACCTCTAAAGGTCATCTAGTCCAACCCCCCTGCAATGAGCAGGGACATCTTCAACTAGATGAGGTTGCTCAGAGCCCCGTCCAGCCTGACCTTGAATGTTTCCAGGGATGGGGCATCCACCACCTCTCTGGGCAACCTGGGCCAGTGCTTCACCACCCTCAGCGTAAAAAATTTCTTCCTTCTATCTAGTCTAAATCTACCCGCCTTTAGGTTAAAACCATTGATATTAGTCGGTTTTCCCCTTAAAAATCGCATAACATTGAGTAAGGGTTCCTGGACTGGTGTGGGGTAGTTTCCTTGATCTGCTGTCTAATCCTTCACAACACTTTTTTACAGATGAGCTGAAGAAGCTGGTAGCTTGTGAGTTCTGGTACAGTACTCGCATGTAACTGTGGTAAAGAAATGAAACCAAAGGTAGCAGACATAACAATGGCATAAGGAATTTACAAGGTTATAATGCTGCTAGTTTCATTTTACATTTCAGTTTAAATTGCTGATAGTCAAACAAAACCAACTTCTTTTTATATATTACTGCCAACAATTTAGAAGCAAATTTTGTGATGACTGCTCTAAAAATATGAAGTGTTTCTGGGCCAGATGAATACTGTAAGATTCAAGTAGTAAGGCTTTTTCAATATATTTTCAACAAAATGATCTATGTCTTTTTGGTCATTTAAATGTATGTAATGTATAGACACAAGCACTCAGTTATTTCCTAGTCTTACTGTGGAAGCATGGTTGGGGCTTGGGGTGTTTTGGTACAGAATAGTCTAGCTAGCAAAACCTTTTGGCAGAAGTAATTTTTGTTTCATTAGTCCCTGGAGAGATAGATCTTCCCTTCTTCTAGAAATGTTTTGTTAATGTGAAAGTTTGAGTGATTTGCCAGCATCTGCTGGATGAATGTTCTGTATGTCTTGTACATCAAACATAAATAAGCAAAGCAAATGCACTTACAGCTTCATACCATAAAAATGTATGCACATGATTTATTTCTAAATTTTCCCCCAAAGTAAAAACAATTTAACATGCTCCCGCATCTTGCATTTACATGTCTATGTAAATGTTGACCAAGTGGTATTTCTAGTAATTTTATATGGCTACAGAGACATCAGCAGTGTTTCATGCACTCTCCGGGTGCTTGACTTACCTCAGGTTGGCTGAAAATTATGCTTCTGCTTCAATGTACCTGGCCCAGGTACCTCAGCTTGGTTCAGCAGACTAAATGGTAGACACCTGTCTCATAGCAAACCATCATAGAGTCCCTTTGTATTCAGTGTGTAGCTAGTCAGTCTGTTCAGTGGTGCTTAAAACGTGACTTATCTTTTCTTAAAAAAGATGTATACTTCTGGTGTACTAAATTGCATTCTAGTCACTACAGATTGTACTAACTAGATGGTAGCTGACTAAAATTGGGATTGTAAATTGGGCTTGTCTTCCTATCATTCACCATGATTTCCTGTTGCTGGAGAAGGAAACAATCTCTTCAAGGAGTTTTTTATCCAGGAGATTCTTTGACACGTAGTGAAACATGAAAAAGTGAAACAACTAAAGGCAGTTCTCATGAGGCACTTAACATCACTTCTAGACTGACATATTTCAGTAGAGGGATAATCAGCTTTTTTAAATGAATTGTAACTTTTAAAATGCAGAACAAACATTTATTATAAAATTAGATGATTTTCTTTCTCAAAATCAAAATCTGTCCAAAGCCAGGAGTTTCTCTTTAAAAGAATTAACAATTGCAGTTAGTATATTTATCGTGACTGAAATTTTCAGTGCTAAGTCTTTGCTTCAGTTTACATTTCTTTGAAAAAAAAAATTTGCTCTAGCTCCAGTGTATGGGGACTTGGACTAGGAACATGAAATTTGTTAAAAGATTGCACCTGTTTCTCCCTTGAAAGTTGAGTTAGAAGAGGCTCTACTTGTGTATCCTACAGCGGAGCTTGTACTAGGTACTGTCAGTCTCTCTTAATGGCAATATATAAAAGCTGATCACCTGTTACTGTCATGTTAAATATTTATTGCAGTTAGAAACCTCTGATATTGCTCTCCAGCACTACCAAGGAGATGTGGGTTGTACTTGCTGTTGCCATCTGCACACTAAGTGCAAAGAACGAGTGCTGCAGTGTTAGTTAAGGAAAACCATGGCTTGAGTATGAGGTGTATGGGGCTCCATGCTTCAGCAGTTTCCATGGGTGTTAAAACCTGCTTCTGTTAAAAAGAAAATCCTGAGTTTCAAAAAAAGAGTTTTTTCCCAATTAGTTTCTGCCACTGAAAATCTTGTTGAATGATCAAATTTCTTGAAAACTCATTTCAGATAAGAAAACCGGTTTGGCTGTGACTTGATTTACAAGAAAATATATCCTTGCTGTCTATTTCAAAGGCATGAATGTTGGCACATTTCTTTGGTTCTCTGTTGCCTGGATTAGCTCTGCAAAAAAGGCAGTGTCTTCTTAGTCATCAAGACTGTGAGCATTTTCCCTCTTTATAGTGAACAGATACAAAAGTTTGGAAACGTTGAGTACAACTTTTTTGCCTTTGGCACATGTTGACAAACATTCACCTATCATGGTTACGAAAGGTATTCAATAAAAGATGGAAAATGCTTCGGACTAGGCATATACTGAGCATTTCATCAGAATCTGTCCAAATTGCTCACACAACAGGCTGTAGATGCACCTCCTCTGGAAGAAAGTAACTGATATCATAAAATAGGCTATTGAAAAACCAAACATCGAAGACAGAGTTGCTTTGCTCTAGCTTTTTTCTTCATCCGGTTATTCTACCTCCCTGGCTTGCAGAAGGACTGGCCTTTTAGTGAGTTTGTTCGCATTGCCACATAGTGTACACATACTCTAAGCTTACATGAAAGATGAAAGGTTTCAAGTGCACGGGTGAAGGTGAGTTGCATGATAATAGCAGAATGCTCGGTTCCTGAGTTGTTGATGGTATGCGATACCAGCGGGGGGGGAAGCATCTCTCAAAAGGAGTAGTATTGATTGAAGGTAGAGAACACGTTATTTCCCTGGCGCTGGTGATATTTCCTTATGCCAGGATATCACTCCAGTTTTCCTGGCAGGAGTTACTTTATTGATAGAGATAAAAGCTGTAGTTTTCAGTTGAGATTCCAGCTGATTTGGCACGCTGACATAATTACATCTATAGAGATAACAAACATTGATTTTCTCTGTGTAATGAGAACAGCTTTTACTAAAATTTTCCAAGTTTGTACTATATCCAAACTTGAAAAAAAATGCAGCAGAATACTTTGTGTTGAAGACGTCATTTGAAAACAATCTCCTGTCATGCTGACAAAGGGTATTTGCTATTTCTGTTTACTTTCTATCCCAAAGTAACTCATACTTGCAGGCCTTTAGGAATAATTGAATAGTCTACTTCACGAAGAAGGAAAGGCAAATGTTTTACCAACCTTCTGGAGGGGGTAACTGCTAGGCTTTCAAAATCAAAACAGTTGAACAGAGGTGTTCTGACACATGCATAAAATACATTTTAATGCTATCGAATGTTATATCCCTTCATAATTTATCAAAGTAAAACTTCTTAACTGACACTTGTTTTCTTCCCTCTAGTATTCCTATCTCCATGACTCTCCTGGTGGTAGCATTTTACATTTATCTCCAAAGTGCTTTATAAGCATTACACAACCACACTAGGTCCCTAATTAGTTTACAGGAGAAAAACCAAGGTTTATTGTCTTATGTGAACAAGTGGGGAAGCTGGGCCAGATAAGTGTGTTCAAAGATAAATTCTTGAAAGCTGAAGAAGTAGAGCTGACTGGGGAATGTTAGGATGAAATGTGTTTTTTCAAGAAAAAGACTGTTCCAGAGAGGAGCTTATTTCAAACTCTGTAATTATTAGCTCAGAGTTTCATGGTTAAATGATATTTATCAGTCACTTCCTGCTACCTGACCTAAAGTGATGAAATAGTTTGGGTTTTAAAACTACAAAAAAGAGAGCAGGTTACTGCAAACAACTTTCCAATGCCAGGAAATAGGCTTTGGAATAGCGATGAGGAACTAAGATACCAATTCACTTGCCAAAGTAAATCACCTCCCTGCCCCAAATTAGTCAATAATACAAATGTGCAGGACTCTTCTTCCATCCAAGCATTTTATGGACTGGAAACCATTGGATAATTTGAAAAAAAGGCAGTGAAAGAGAGTATGGGGAGAGGGTGTGCGTAATGTCCTCTGGAGGGCACAGAACCACCGCTGGGAAGGACAGTCAGCACTTACTGCAAAGATTTGTCTCTTATTCCTGTTTGTTTTTTATTGCAACCCACAGACTGGATCCCTGAAGGAGTGGACAAGTCAGGGTGGCCCATCTTTAACTGGCAACATACAGTCAGTGGTACCTGAATGTAGATGAGATGAAACAAAAGGGGATATTTACCTGCCCAACTTCAAGTGGTTAACATAACCTCAAAGAGATTTGAGTGCAAATTTGTTCCTGTCTATTTTCCTGGATCAAATTTTACTCTGTTACACCTCTGCAGCCTCGATCTGTTAGCCGAGAGATGAGCTTGGTTCACTGTGCAAGTTTCATAGTGTAACCTTTATTGCAAATGAGGAATATTTGGTGATCACATTACTTTAAGGCCAAATCCAGCAACCAGAGCCCCTCCTGGTATTCTCACTCAAGAGAGTGAGAACTTCAGAAGCAGGCATATTATTAACAACATTCTTATTAATAATTTATTTGTTCTGGGTAGTGCAAGAAGGTTTCAGTCACTCATTATGTTAGCTGTTTGTAACAGTAAGACAGTCCCTGCCCAAGTAGTCTTACAATATAAATAGTCTGTTTTATATCATGTAGATAACATTTAACTATAAAAATATGAAAATAGAGGAAGTGCTTCTGATCTTCTTTTGTGATCAGAACTTCTACTGAAGTTCTTTTGTGCCCTTCTGGGAAAAAGGAACTAAAAAATTCAAAAAGGCATGGGGAAGAAGCTGTTTTGGATGAACACTCCTTACATGGTGAGTTTTCCCACTTCTGCCAAGCTACCTGGCAGCTCCTGAAACAGGATGGACATTGACAGGAAATTTATGCAAGGACCCGGGGTGAAAACACACCACTGTTGTTTCGCGGTCAGCGGGCCAGGGGGCCCGTTCAGAAGGAAAGATCCTTTGTTAGAGCCACCCTCTTATTTCTTAGCCCAGGCTATGAGAAGCATAAAAGAAGTCTTGAAGCTCTTTTTCCTCTTGCCCAGCTTCCATACCTACGCTGGGCATAAAGAAAGTGTGAATTCAACTCCGTGAATGAAAAACTGAGTATACTGTGTGAGACTAAAGAGTGCATTATAGCCTCAGAGCTGTGAGGGGACTACCTGTTACCTGGCAGATGTGAGATCATGTGAAGTTGTAAGAAAATCCCAGTATCTAAATAAGTAAATGTAACATGCGGGCATGATGGTTTATAAGACAAAGTTTAATTTCCTGGTATAAACAAGGGCTGCAGGAGATCATAGTTCAGGGTCAATAATGACTTCACAAGCCACTGTAACAGTCAATGAATTTGGGTCAGGAAAGAGGGAGAATCACATTTGTTCCCTGTAACACTAGTGCAAGGCTGTTGATCCTCATGCATTGATGTAATGTGCTGCATGTACTCCACACAGTCTTGTGTTAGTATAACCTCCTGTGAGCGGTTATGTTTGCGCTTGTCCCTGCGTAAGTCTCTTGTGACCATAAACATGTTTTCAGCTGACGTGTAAGACCAGAACATTTGTGTATTTATTTATGTTGGTAGAAAAGAGCACCAACCTTTTTTTAAACTTGATTTAACGAGTTTCCATTGAATATTTGTCACTTTTTGTTATGCCCTTATACATACAATGTTAGTTTTTAAAAGATAGGGAGATCAGAATAGATGCTCAGAATACATGTTGTCCTGAAAGCCAACTTCAAGTTTTTTGGAACTCAGGAGAAGCAGATTAGAAACAAAGCATCATGCTGAACCAGACCACTGATCTGTGTAGTCAGATACTGCCTCTGCAGGGCACGAGCTTTCTCTGAATATACGTTTGTGAGTAGACCTTCTGTCCATCCCCCATTTTGCTTTTTGCCTTTTGGAATCAAAATAACAGACTCACTTCCTTATTCAAAAAGTCAGTTAAGACCTAGGACAAAAAAAACCATCCAAAACTTAGGGGAACCTGGTCTTTGGCACTCAGCTTTGTCATGAGGAGTCTTCTGGGAGGCAGAATTGGGAAGAGGCTGTGTGGACAACTGATGTAAACATCACATTTTTTACTTGGTTTATGAGAATGACTAAGCTATGTAGTCAAGAAAATATTTTTGGTTTTGAAATAATAAGGAAGCATGCAAAATTACTGGTCTTTGTTCTATTAAGAAACACAAATCCCACTGTACTTATTTCCTGCTTGTGTATCTCAGCATCAGGTTTTCTCCTGAGCCAGTCAACCATGGAAAACATCTGCCATTCTTTCTCTTCAGCACCTGGAGATCCTCTCAGCACACCTCTTGTGGTCCTCCTCTAAATTATGATTAATTTTTTAAAAATAGAGATTGAGAAGGGAAGGGCCTTCAGTTTCTCCTTTTGCTCACTTCCTCAGTGAATTAGGTCCTTTTTCTAAAGCTGCATAATAGTATGTCAACTTTTAAATGTCATACTGGAGATACGGAAAGGGTTATAATTTGGCTGTCTCACATGATGGGGACATGCCATTGGAAGCCAAGCTTTCCAGTTCACCAGCAATGATTATACTCCTTGGCACTCTTGAAGAAAGTTCTTGAGGTGAATCCTGGGGCTCTGCTCGGGGGTGACTTCCCAGAACAGTTCAACATCTGCAACAGGATGCTAACACAACTTTCTATCAACTGGTACTCCCTGCTTCTTCAGTAACTGGATTTCTGGGTGTCTGCCTTTCATTCTCTAGCCTGCAGCATTTTCATGCCCATCTTCCCTGCAGTCTCTGTTTCTTGCCTTCACAGAGGAACGGAGTCATGGAACTTTATCAGTCTCAATTTTCCTCTTAGTTCTCACTTCAGAGAGATTTTCACTTCTCTTCTGAATGCCAGTCAGCTTCTCATCTCTGTTGCACCTGTGGCGCAGCATCCTCTCCTCCTCTTGTGGTTTGGCCTCCAAAGTGCTGCCCTGTGAGGAACGATCCCTTTTGCTGTGTACTAGTGGTAGGGGCTTTCTCTGTGCTGTTTCCATTGGTGATGATAACTGCTACCACAATAAGAGCTAAAATCCAGTAAAGGCACCTTCAGGTAAAGCGTCTGGCTCTTAGGCAGTGTGTGTGTGTGTGTGTGTGTGTGTAGTCAGCTGCTTCAGACGGAATCCAAAATACCTGTAATGAAAATTTTATTGAAATGGACAGTAGAAAATACTAGGTATTTCTCTGCAATTTTGGCACTGCAGCCAGAGCTAGCATCTTTGTCTTCTTGGCGTGTAAAGCCCAAAACCTCTTCTTCAGGACAAAAACCTGCATTCTTCCAAAGAGCTCAACTTTCATTCTATTCTATCATAATTTAATGGTCAGGGAGTGGGAAGTTCATGCCCTAAGTGTCCTAAGTGCCAGGCAGTAGCATAGGCTGGCACAAGCCTTTCAGCTCCTCCTGCAAGGGCTGCAACCCTGTGCAGCAGAGAGTGCAAGAGTCCTGGGGAGGCTGAGCACAGCAGGAGCATGAGAGCATTATCTGTTCGTGGGGACATTCACCTGACAGGAGGGAAATGGGTGCTCCAGTCCCTCCTCAAGTTTCTTCTCTGTTTTATGTATCAGTAAGTTGTAGTGCTGAATGTAAAATATACTCCCCTGAGGCCCTAGCTGGCTGTCGGGGGAACTTTCCTGAGAAGTGTGTGTATCTATACCCTTCCTCTCGGGCAGAGGACTGAATCTAGCTGGCTTGCTTCTTAGCAAGTGCATTAACCATTTAAAATGTTCACAATACAAATTTTTCTTCTGGACTTTTTTTTTTTTCTTTTGTTTCCCCCAAGGAAACTACCCACAGATAAATTTCTGGTGTGCAGAAGGCCGAATGAGGGTTATGCAGAGAATTTTAAAGTCTGGGGCTTTATGGTAGGCACAGGGCCAGCTGATGCAGTCTAGAATAGGGAACACCTGAAGAGGTCACAGTTTGGGATTTTGATACCCACACAACAATTGGACACATTTCTAGGAAGTCCAAAGTATAATTCTAAATTATGTCCTCTGTCCATTCATGATTTAAGCCAGTCTAGGGAAAAAAAAAGTTGTTATTATTGTGAGTTGATTATTATGATCATTTGCAGAGTAATAGGAAGTACTGAAGTAACAGATAAGCCTATTGCATCTATCAGTATGTCAGAAGCCTTTGTCAAATTAAGTCTTGCTGGTGACAGCAATGATCCAAAGTTGTTTTAACATGAATTATCCTGCTTTAACAAACTGAGTCAGTGGTTTTAGTCTTCTTCAGTAATCAGCACTCCTGTTGCAAAAGAAGATTGTCTGAGGGCAAGGAGTGGGTTAAAGAAGGACGGTTTACTCTTGCCTCTGCTTAAGTACCTGGAGAAAGGTACCTATAACTGAAGGCATTATATTACAATGCATATTAATGTAGAAGAAGTTACAATCATTAACCTCTGCTCAAAAATTAAGGGCTCAGATTAAAAAAGCTGTCAGTTTTAGCCTTTCCAGCAGTCCTACATTCACAAATAAAAGGTAAAACTTCAAAAAGGATTAAAACAAGGATTTGCTTTGTTTCTCACAACAGAAGAATGACTACCTTCTCATTTGCAATACTTCCTGCCTGCAGGTTTGCACCTTCATTTCAGCTTTGAATGCATTCCAAGTCAATATGTCAATAAAACACTTTCCTTTAGCTGTACTTGAAACTAATGCCACTATCAACTATGTCAGTGCAATTCTTGGAAAAGAGTTTCTGGCTTACTTGTTCTTCCTTTGTAAGCTGGATGGCTGCCTGCACGTTCGTGTGGAAACATAGCACAATATTTGCTGTTGTTCCCTGGCTTTATTTTTGTTTTTAATTTGTCAAGCTTATAAAACAGAGTTGTTTCCTCAGTTTACATTTTGTCCTGTTCTAATTAGTTTACCATTTTAAATTGTTGGAACATTATATAGCCCCCATAAAGTGGAAAGCCTGTTCCGGGTCTGAAATAATCATAATTTCCTTGCTGCACTTTCCCATTGAAGTAAATAGACATTTACTTTATTTTGGACCTATAAATGACACTATGAACTCTGAGGGAACATAAGATGTAAAACTTGAGCTCAAACTGAGTAATGTGACTGAAGAATTAAGTTTTATTCAGTATGCTGTAGCTTGTTGCCAGCAGCAGAAAAATGAATACCTGCAAATATCTGTATTTACTCTGCATTTCTGAGAACATAGCATGTGTGTGTGTCTGAGCAATCACCTGGGAACACTTTGGACTTGTCACTGCAGGAACCGGTCTTAAAAAACACAGAGTGCTTTTGTTCTTCCCCCATCCCCATCACTGCTACAGCTCCCCATACCCCATACTCTTACTGTGGTGAGACTCTTGTAATCTGTATCAGGCCTTTAAAACTGTATCTGGAGATCCCACGTGAAGAATTTGTCAGAACAAAAATTATCTGCAAGGACACAAAGCACAATTTTGCAGTATCTGGAGATCCCACGTGAAGAATTTGTCAGAACAAACTAGTTAATTATCTGCAAGGACACAAAGGACCCCATTTTGCAGTGTCAGGCAGACACTGGAATACAAAATCTAATACTGACTGAAGCTGTTTCTTTAACATGTTATTCCAGTAATACCTGTCTCACTGTATTTCTTTTAATCTAGCTTGTTCATGCTACTTTGAAGGACATTAATGCTGCTAATAGTCTTGTCCTTATCTAAGTTCTTGTTAATAAAGGTGTTGTGAGCTGTCTTAGCTTTTGCCGCGGTGGTTTAGCTTTTATAACACAGATTTTTCACTGTTATTAAATGGTGACAATGAATCAGCTTGTTGATTTCAACATCAATTACTTCCCTGAAATCATACTTTAAACAGCACACATCATTATCTACTACTTTTTCTTCTCTTAACAGTAGACTTTCATTCGAAAGTGTAGTACTCTGCGTTTGCGCCATTCTCTTATCCTGGTAGATAACAGTGTCAAGCAGAAACCAAGAGCTATGAAGTAAAACTATGATAGCCAGAACGTTTGATTGCACTATATTAATTTATTATTAGATGGAATTGCAAAACTGGTGTTGGGACAGTGTAAGTGTAGATTAAAGTCCCTGAGGTTAGCAATTTCTTCTACCTTGTGTTCTGGAAATTTAGGAATGGTAAGAATAGCTCTAATGAGCCAGAGCAAAGGTGAGCTTGGTTGAACACTCTAGGGACTTCCCAGCCTGTTTTTTCTAGTTCAGCCCTGAAAAAGGTCAAAGCAGACAGCCTGCACTGCAGTGGCAGTGATGGAGTGCAGCAAAATATGGCTACTGCTTGCTACACATACAGCCATAATGTTCAATTCAGACAGAGACTACACAGTAATCTTTTTGGGTTTTAGAAGAATTGAAGCAGTGATGTATGTCAAGTGTAGCAGGAAATTTGAGGGGTTATCTTCCCCGGAGACAGTTTTCCCCATCACCTGCATGAGTCAGAAAAAGACCTTTCCAATGCCACTCACAGAAGTGTTACAGAAATCATCAGTCTCCAAATAGGCATCTTTTTTTTTTCCCCACACTGAAAGCTACATGTTTGTTCAGGTTGAATGTGCTCTGATATCACAGGAAATTATTGAAATGGGCTGCAGAAAAGAAGTCAGGAAAAAAATGGAGGGAAATACACCAGCTGCAGTTTCTCTCCAGCTGTCTTTCACTAAAAACACTGCAAGAGTCTCTTTCATTAACAACATGGCTGCTGCATTACCAGTGGGCAAAAAGGGAGTAAGGGAGTAAGATGTGCTAACTAACACGGCCCTTGCTCAGTGTCTTTACAGGCTGAAAACACATAGGTCAAATGCAAAGCTAGTGCAAGGCTAGGGTCTTCTTGAGTTTGTGCCTGTTCATACTACAGCATGTTTGGCCCATGACATTGCACATTTAGCTTTCACGGAGATGATACATAGGAGATGAGGGGTTTTTTTTCTTCTGTCTTAATCCTGCAAATACTTGTTTCTGAAGTATTTCTACCCTTGGCATTTCTACTGTTGAAGAGCCTCATCAGTGAGGAGGGCTGGGAGGATCCGGCTGTAAGGCAGTACGATCTTGGGGCACTGTGTGAAAAATAGCCTAGTTTCCCATCTGGCAAAACACTTAACCACACATCTACAGGTGAGAAGAGGAATCCTGCTGAAGTCCATAGTGCCACACAGGACGGAATCGACGTCGAGCTGCTGCTCAGGGTGGGGCTTTGAGTCACGTTCATCCCCAGCAGCCAGGAGGTAGGGTCAGGCGTTAGTTCCTGCAGCTCACCATCTGCTCTGTGGCTGTGCTCCCGCAGCTCCTAGGAGGAATGGATGTGAACTTGGTCACTGTTTTGGCTATTCTAGCAGTCGCGGTTAGTCAGACATCTGAGAGTAAGTAAAATTGTATTTTATCTATTTCTATACTTTAATCTCCTAAAAGTAAAAGAAAAAAAGACCCAAAGGGTGTCTACCTGGAATTGTGTCTGCTTGAGCCTTTGCAGCTCTGTACGGGACCACAGACGACAGCTTAAAGGTCTGTGCTGTAGCATGGGAAGATTTAAAAAGTGAAACCTAGCTGTCTTAAACTGCATAGAACAATTGGCATTTGTTTCAGTGGAGTCAGGGCTTCATGTGAGCATTTCCTCGATGTTTGCACAACAAATGTGGGGACTTTATCTGTCAAATGGCTTAAGCAAGGAAAAGCTGAGTGGGTTATTTGTCATAGCAAACATTATCAAGAACATCGTAGCTGAGAGATTTTAACTGCTGAAGGTGTCAGACCTTTAAAGCAGTGATTTCCTGAGGGCACATAAAATAAAATTTCACTGTTTGTTTAAAGGGATCTCTCTCATTCAGCTGTGATTTCCTCCTTTCCAAGCTTCTTGAGAGGGGTTATGTTTAGAAAATCACTTGGTCTTTTTTCTTCAAAGTTAAATTGCCCTGGATGGCAAACATTTCAAAAATTTTGTTATGACAAAATTCTTCACTTAACTGATTTCTCTTTGCAGAAAAGCGGTTTTGCATGCAGCTTTGCTCCGCATTCGGTGCAGCATGTCTTTAGGATTTGGGAGATCTAATAACACTTGTTTTTGTCTTCCTGCATTTTCATCAAAATTTTAAAAAATTCAAAACATATTAGCCAGTGCTGTGCTTGAATTCTTAGTTTTTCCTTGTAATTTTCTACTGTAAAATAAGCTGTGTTCACAGAGAAGATAACTCAAATTCTGGAGGACTTCAGCCTTTGAGATGCTCCTTTCTCAAGCTCCACTGGCTTCAGTAGGAGTAGGAATTGTGGAGTTCCTTGAGGATTTAGACAACACATGGACAAAATTTGCCTTAAAATTTCATCCTGTTAAAATGGCCACTGCACCTGCTGGCATTGGAAGGCTCTGCAAGTGCTCTTCTATTAGATTTATGATCTGGCCAGTCAGCAAGGTCTTGCACAATAGGACTGGCACGTACATGCAGAGGTCAAAGTAAAGGTTCTCTTAGAACACGTTCTTTTATACTGAACCATCTGGCACAGGGGAAATACCTTTACCACCTAACTTTCCTCATGCAAACGTGCCCCATACTTAGCAACAATATTCAAACAGCAGAACCCACAATAAAAATGGGCAGAACTGAATGCGACTATCTGGGTACAGACACACCCTACTTTGATCTGAACTAGATTTAGGGTTAACCCTAACTAGGGTTAGGCTTCTTAGGCTGGCCATTATGCATCCATTTATTTCAGGGTCACAGTACAGATATACAAGTAAGATTTGGGCTGGTACATGCAAACTTGCGGAAGTTTCCTTGGCTTGTGGATGTGAATTGGTAGCTGTTGACAGAGGCCAGGAAATCCATCTGGTGGCCAAAATTACACTCAGCCACAGGCAAGAACTCGGCCCTGCCAGGCAGTGCCAGAAAATGAGATCAAGATTATTTTGTAGTGTGACGGGGATGTTGGGATTTTTTTTCCCCCCATAATATAATTCAAAAGAAGTTTTTGCAATTTTACTTTAAAAAAACCCTGGTAGTCTTCCATCCTCCCATCTCAGTCCCAGGGATTTACAGAGTGCCAGATGCTGTCACACCTGCAGTGAAGTGGGCAGCACTGCATGACGGAGTATGCAGCAGGTTGGACAAGGGAACTTATTTCAAAGGTGGTTGGTTTGAATTTCAATTTGAGAAGATAGAAGTTCTCTTTCAGAAGCTCCTACATCTATTTCATTTTGAAGATATGAAGAGAGAAATTTGGTAATTCCTATACAGTAAAAGCATCCAAAACAAGTGTTAAATGCTACAGGGTAAGAATAACAACTAAATAAGACTGTCTGGGTCTTCCAGAAGGAGTTAGCTGGCATTATCCTAGTCAAGTTATTCCAGTAATGCTGGTCTGGTCAGAGTGAGGGTGATCTGTGCAGTGTGAGAGATGGGTTCCCTCTTACCAGACTGTGTTGCTTTATAGAAAAAACCAGATGCATGTTCACATGACAGCTTCTTTTTGCATCTTAATGTGCAAAACATTATCTGGTTTGTTTTTGCTAGGAATAGCAGAAATTTCACCTTCTGATAAGGCACTGGATACTAGTGTTTGTTTGATCACATCAATATTACATGCAGTTTTGCCAGTTTTCAGCCTGCATTTCCTTGATGCTTTGTAGTCCAGAACATCAAGGATGTTTTATGGGGACAGACAGCTTGCAAACTGATAGAGATTTGATGGACAAAGACCCATTTGAAAATCACGACCTATATGACATACCCATCTGTCCATCTCCAGTCAGCCTTCCAGCCTTGAAAATGTCTGTATTAACAGCAGTCCTCATAGCAGAACAGGAAAAGCATCACTGCATATCTTCATTTGTGTTTATTCTTGGCCATAAAATTATATAGTGTGATTTAGATTTTATATATATAATTTTTATATATATATAATTTATATATTATGATTTATTACTTTATTTACAGTTATTTCCACCACTTCAGCAGTTATAGCTTAGAATCCCTTCTATCTTTTGTTTGTCTCTTTCTCAGAATTATGATTTAACTGTGTGTATTACCATGCAGTCAAAATAGTAGGACGCATTAGGGCATTTTTCAGCATTTGAGTTCCCCTCTCATCTCCAGCTACTAAGCAACTCCTTGTTTTTACAGAGTACAGCTATGCTATATTTGCCAAGGATTCTAGCATCCTGCTCTGTTCACCTGCCAACCAGGATCAGAGCCTTATGCATAATGAAATAGTTATTGACTTGCTCTAGGTTAAGCTGAAAAGACTGGCTTTGAGGTACTGAACTCTTAGAATAGCCTTGTTTGTTTTAGATGAGAGGAACATTTTCTGGCAGCTTCATGAGCAAATGAGTACTAAATGAGCTGCCTTACAGTAGTTAATATAAAATGTAGGTGATGTGATAGTAAGTTTCCTTCCAAGGACAGAGCCGGGATTCTATGTTCATAAGCCAACAATACTGGATTCAGAGCTGAAACTTGTCTATGGAAATGGCTGTATTGAGACCGGAGCATTTCAGTACATATCATGTTCTGACTAAGCAAGACATTAATCCAATTAATCAAAGCAAAGGTTTTTTTTCCAGATGTACAAAGCCTACTTTGTAACCACAAAAGAATTCCATTAGGAAACACTAATGCCTGCTGCTGATAGCCCCAGGTGTGCCAAAGTTGTGCAATCGGTGCAGAGCTGCGTCAGTTCATGGTGAAGTTGGGGCACATTAGCAGCAGGTCTCACATTTCAGCATAGATACAGAAAGTGCCTCACGTTTACGGATCATAGAATCATAGAATCATAGAATCATTGAGGTTGGAAAAGACCTCTAAGATCATCGAGTCCAACCGTCGACCCAACACCACCACCCACTAAACCATGTCCCTAAGCACCTCATCTACACGTCTTTTAAATACTTCCAGGGATGGGGACTCAACCACTTCCCTGGGCAGCCTGTGCCAATGTTTAACCACTCTTTCAGTAAAGAAATTTTTCCTTACATCCAATCTAAACCTCCCCTGGCGCAACTTGAGGCCATTTCCTCTCGTCCTAATCATGCCATCTCACCATGCAAGAGAAACTGTCCCTTAGACCACACAGTATGTTGGGGGAACCCATTCCACTTAATAACCATATGCGTCTTTGCTGGCCTCCCTTAGTTTGTGTAAGTGCAAGAACTATCTTTCTGGTTTTTGGTTACATAGAAGAACATCTACAGCATGGCCTCTCACTCAGCAGTCCATGGGTCACATCCAATTCACGAAGGTCAACTAAGTGCTCTGCCAGCAGTACTGACAGGATCCTCTGCTGCCAGCAGGATTCAGGAGGGACCACCAAAGGCCTGGTCAAAACACTAACTGCTGGAGTGAAACCTGTCAGGAAAAGAGCTGCACAAGGCCTGCCTAAGGCAGCTGGGTTGGGTCTGGAGCAGAGAGAAATGGAGACAGGGACCAAAAATGCCTTTCCCACTGTTCTCACCTAGAGCCCAGCTTTTCCTATCGTGTTTAGTCAAAAGAGGCCAAACTGAAACCAAGCATAGTTAAGAGCAAGCACAGCAGTGGGGAACACAATGGCTCCATCATTCACCATCTATTTCCATGTGGCTTCATCTCCTCTTTTTTTCTCCACCTGGCCCCCCTTCATGAGGCAAAGACCTGCCCTGTTAAATTTTCTACAGAAAAGCCTGACTGAACCAATGACTGCTGTGTTTCTCCTTGCCAGTGGTCTGCCCTACCCATATTGAGACATTAACCCAGTCCTACCTGCCTAAAAACTGCAGCCAGAGAGCAGCAGAACAGCCAGCGGCTGCTCCCACTGTATGCCATAGGAGGGCTCTTCATCAGGCACTACAGTTTCCCTAAATGGGTAGGCAAATCTAAGAATATCAGCTCGAAACTGAAGAAGGATGGAACTGTTCTTTGTTGCCCCAGAAACTGTGCAGGCAGCAATAATTGCTTTTAATATTCTTGCCTGAACCTAGATGACATGGCGTTCCTCAGCTGTTTGACATGTGGCTCTCAAGTTTGAGAATGGTGATGAAAAAAGCAAAGCAGAAAGGATGAGA
Source organism: Aptenodytes forsteri (assembly GCF_000699145.1). Lineage (NCBI taxonomy): Eukaryota > Metazoa > Chordata > Aves > Sphenisciformes > Spheniscidae > Aptenodytes > Aptenodytes forsteri. The sequence continues at coordinate 853,310 of NW_008794853.1, read as the reverse complement.
AAAGTTTCTATGGACTGAAATCGGCCAGGCAGCAGATAGGAAATGGAAAAAGAAACTTTTTCTTTTATATCTGTAAAGACAGATATAATGAACACTACTCACAGAGGTCTTGTTCCATCAGAGCCATTGTTTTCACTGTGCTTCATTCTCTAGCACTCCATTGCAATCACATCAATTCAAACTCATCGAGTCTCACAGACTTTGAGGATCTTTTCCATTTAGGAGCAACATTTTACTAAAAGAGCTTCTAACAGGTCTAGCTGAATGCAGGTGAAAACAGTAATCTCTAGTTGCCAACTGCTTTTGATCCTTTCAGCCCTAAGAAAGTGACTGACTATTGTGCCACCAAAATTTGACAGGCTTCCAAGGAAACAAACCACCGTGGGAAGTTTAAATTAAGTTCTTGTGCTACATTCCTTGAACAACAAGCACTGTTTCAAAATAATTCAGAATTTCAGGGATTTTCTTTTTCTTTTTTCTATTTTTCTTAAGAAAAAAAACAAGTGGTTTTTTTTTCAAGTGTGCTAAACGACTTATTCTAACTAGAAGGGCAAAGCTTTCTTTTCTCTCCACTTCTTTTGAAATTGATAAAGTCATATAGCATGTTAAATAAATCCAGTATAATGAAAAGATTGGCACTCTTGTATTTCACAAGCCACATGCATCTGAAAAGGAGGTCCTTTTTAGGCATCCTTGAGAGAGAAGGTGGGGTGAGTGAAGGTATTTTTCCAGTTAATATCTTGCTTGCCCTCTGCAAGGGTGCGTAACTTGCTCCAGTGGACTTTTCTGCAAGATTGAAGTATTCAGATGCCACCCAAAAATATGAAACAAAACCTTTACCAAGCAATAGGTCCTTCTCTGGTAAGAGTTCCCAGGGAAGAAATACCAAAACAGATAATACCACCTGCTGAAGTAACAGAGCAAGCCCTGAGTGGACCTGCCTCAATATCCATTGCTAAGCTTGTCTGTCCTTCCAGCGGCTCCTTTAGCTTCCTGGTTAAAGAGGCTCAGTGTCAGACAACAGGTCTAAATAATTTTTGGGTAAGCAGCTGTGGATTTCTGATTGTGCCATTGAGCCATAGAGACAAATGAAATGGGCAGCACTGAAAAAACCTCTTTGATAAATGGCACACAAAAGGCCATGCCAACATCCTTGCAGAAAACCACAGTTCTTTCCTTTTAACCACTCTGTAGACCAATGATTACTAATAAGCCTGATCTAATTGCTGAAACCACAAAAAATTTATGGTATTGGGTTGGGTTGAAATCATTAGTTTTGCTTATTACCTCCTGGTTCCTTCCCACTGTGGGACTAGAGCGCAGTTACGGTAATAATGGACTGGGCAATGGAGCTACAGGACGGCTCAGTGCTCCAGGAGAGCAGCATCCCCTCTCCTGGGGCTCTGGGGAAATACAGAAATTCCTTGGCTCACTGCCCTGATCATTCTTCACACTCAGGAAAAAAAAAAATCACTTTTAAAACTGACTCCCATGTAAAAAGGTACGAGTTATCACAAGTGCCTCTGTCAACACAAGGTTGCTGATGACATTTTCATGTTGTCTGATGAAAAGACCCTGATGCCATGTATTCATCTGTGATTCAAAGATAATTAATTTCTATTTTCCATATTGTAGCTGTACTTTCATGCTCAGAACAACAACAAAAAATTATTTAAAAGTGACAGCTTCTTTTTCATCAAAAAACCAGTGCAGATCAGAATTCATCAAAGCAAACACCCATACAAACCTATGAAAGCAAGACAGCCTCCCCAGGCACACCCCTCAAATAAAAAGTTACTAGCAGGCTCTCAATCTCTGTAAGAAATGCTTTTGCCTCTTTAGAAAGAACATAAGCACCACCTCATTCACATTTTATACAAAATTTCAATCTGCTTTCTGTTGGTGTATTCACCAGTTTCACATGCAATCTGTCTCACGTTCTCATGTTGAAAGGCACAGCTTTTTGTATAGCTGCATGAATTAGATGTCAGTGGCTTAATGCTCCAATTCGAAGATCGACTGAGCATCAGGTAATTGAATTCACTCTAAAACTGCTACTCTAGTTATATAAGTGGTATCTAAAGGTGCAATTATAAACAAATTTCTAAAAGATGCAATTCCTGTTGGCTGAGTTCCTTGCAAAAGGGCAGTCTGTCATGAGTGGCCAGTGAGATACTCATAAGCCCACCTGGATGTATCAAGAATTTGGCTTTATTTTCCTTATATGAGTTTGTGTATATTTTTCCTTATAAAGCTATAAAAGTACATCAATATTACTTTCTTAATTTTCAGTTATAAAGTGTACAAATGACTAACATAGTGTTATATAGTGCACTATATTGCACTATAAAGTGCAATACAGGCGGTTCAGATCTGAGGATCAAAGCAAGTGATGTTTCTGAGTACATAAAGTGGGATGAGGGCAAGAGATGGTAGCCAGGCACTGGAGAAACCAGGTGAGGAAGAGTTCAGGAGACAGCTGGCTCACTCTAAGACCTTCTGTAATATCCAGCCATTCCACGGGAGGCTGGCAGTGCTGGCCTTGCCAAGTATTTTAGTTTGCTAGATCTCAAAGAAGCACAGGACTAGACCTCTCCAAAAAGCACAGCTGGCAACCTCAGGTAGAGTTCAGGGTATAATTACCCTTCCTTGAGTTTTATCCCACATAATCCTTCTGCCAGGAGCTGACTAGCGACAATGAAAGTTCATACTTTAGTGTCACCAACGCTGTCTTGAGCCCTCAGAAAAAATTAAACTTCGTGGTGCTCAGTGAGCTGAATTCCCATTTGCAAACATCAATTAATTGGCTTCACAAGCAGTATGCTGTCGAAGACAGAAAAGCAAAGGACAACAGGGAAATAATACAGGTAACATTCACCACTTAATTAATCCTTCTGCACCATATGATTATTTATAGTCCCCCTCTCTGGGTTGCTGAGGAGGCAACTGCTAGGCCAGCTGCTTTCTTCCACCCTCCCTTCCAACTGTGAAATCCCAGGGCTTTGTCATCAACCCCCCTGGTACGAAAGTCCCCTGCAAGCTGCAGTGGATAGTGTGGCTGGTCTTCGGCAACTCCTGCTACATTGCTAGCTGCTCGAGCTCACTGCTACGGCTTTGCTGGCATCTGTTATTGCAGCGCTCAGTGAGCACTCTTGTAAGGAACAGAATACACAATCTTCTTGCTTACAGGAAAATTTTTAAACAGACTTCTCAGCTCCTGCTTACAGGAACTAAAATCGATTCTTCTGCTTCTTTTTTTCTTGCTTTATGACTCCTGTGCTCCAAGGCTAAATGATTACTTAAGGAACAGCATGATTTACAGGCTAGGAAAAAAAATAATAATCAAAACAAATAGGAAGAAGACTCTCTCCCCACTTCTCCCAGATTAGTTCATGGACTGGGACACAGGGGCCCTTGCTGTGCTCACTTTGAAGCATGGGTTTGATCCTGAGAACTTCACATCCTAGATAAATCCCTGAGCCACATAGCTTTGCTTGTCCTTGAGCTGATGGAGGGACTCCGTTTTAGAAGATCTATTCCTGTGCTAGAGCAGAAGAAAATCAAACACCAAAATGTTAGTATTTGTCATCAAAAAAATCTTGAGTTATGATCTGCTTTTTAAGGTTCAGTGACTTTTTATTTTCAAGATAGTATTAGCAAGTGGGAAAAAATATGCGGGAGATCATTCCCTAGTGGAGACACTTTCAGCCATGGGAGCCCTTAGGGCAAAAGAAAACACAAAACCCAGCAACAGCATTAATAATTTCAAAGACAAAAGATAATGGGCCTGATTCAACCTCACACAGCAGAGCTTTTAAATTATACTCCTGACACTTCCTGTGTCATTAATATTGGTGATCTTCTTCCACAAATAAAACACTTAAATCTTTTTTTTTTTATTTTCATTTTACTGTAACAAGCCTTTACATATGTGTGCACAAGGAGAGATGGAGGAAACTGTTCCTTAAACAACAAAACCACCTATCTGTCTTGTGGGAGAAGCTGAGAGGATGGTATCTCATCCCATAAGCTGTGAAAATAACTAACCCTTGACACCTCTCTGAAATGCCCTTCCACTAATGCGTGCAGCGTGGGGAGGGAGCAAACAGGAGCAGTCAGAAGTCTGTCTGCAGGTACAGGGCTAGGACCTCACTGGGATCACAGAGACATGGTGGGGTGGCTCATGTGGTTGGTGTGCTGCAATGGAGGGATATGGGCTTTTAGGAAGAACAGGCTGGAAGGCGAGGAGAGGGAGTTGCCCTTTATGCAAGAGAGCAGCAGGAATGCATGGAGTTCTGCCTGGGGATGGATGATGAGCCGACTGAGAGCCTATGGGTCAGGATTAGTGGGCAGACCAACATGGGAAACATTGTAGTGGGTGTCTGTTATAGACCTCCTGACCAGGAAAAAGTAGATGAGGTCTTCTTCAAACAGCTGGAAAAAGCCTCATGTTCACAGGCCCTGACCCTCATGGGCGACTTTAACCACCCTGATATCTGCTGGAGGGACAATACAGCAGTGCTCAAGCAATCTACAAGATTTCTCAAGTGCATTGATGACATCTTCAGGCACAAGTAATCAAGGAATCAGCAAGGGAAAGTGCTTAGCTGGGCCACATACTTGCAAACAAGGAAGAACTGATCAGGGACATGAAAGTCAGAAGCAGCATTGGCTGCAGTGTCCATAAGATGGTGGAGTTCAGGATCCTAGAAGGAAGCAAAGCAAAAAACAAGATCACAGCCCTGGATTTCAGGAAAGCAGATTTACAACCTCTTCAGAGACCTGCTTGGAAGAATCCCATGGAATATGACCCTGGAGAGAAGAGGGGTCAAGGAGAGCTGGCTGATATTCAGGGGTCACCTCCTCCAAGCTCTGGAAAGGTCTGTCCCGACAAACAGAAAACCAAGCAAAGTGGCAGGAGGCCTGCATGGATGAGCACAGAGCTCTTAACTGAACTCGAACATAAAAACAAAGTGTGGAATGAAGGAGTGGAAGCAGGGGCAGGTGACCCAGGTGGAATAGAGTTGCTGTCTGATCATGCAGGAATGGGGTTAGGAAAGCCAAGGCTGAGCTGGAGTTGAATCTGGCAAGGGATGTGACGTGCAACAAGAAAGGATTCCACAAGTACATAAATAGCAAAAGAAAGAGTAGCGAATATGTGAACCCACTGCTGAATGGGGCAGGGCAACTGGTGACAAATGACATGGATAAGACTGAGGTACTTAACGCCTTCTTTGCCTCACTCTTTATGATTCAAACTGGCCTTCAAGAATCCCAGGTCCCTGAGACCAGAGGGAAAGTCTGGAGTGAGGAAGACTTATTGTCAGTGGAGGAGGACCAAATTAGGGAGCACTTGAAAAAACTAGACCTATGTAAGGTCACAGGGACAGATGGGATGCACCACCCACCAGTGCTGAGGAGGCTGGCTGATGTCATTGTGAGGCCACTGTCAATTATCTTTGCACAGTCATGGTGACTTGGAGAGGTTCCTGAAGACTGGAAGAGACCAAATATCACCCCTGTCTTCAAGAAGGGCAAGAAGAAAGATCCAGGGAACTATAGGCTGGTCAATCTCACCTCAATCCCTGGGAAGGTGATAGAGAAAATCCTTCTGGAAAGCATTTCCAAAAATCTGAAGGACAAGATGGTGATCAGGAGTAATTAGCATGGATTTCTGAAGGGGAAGTCACGCTTGACCAACCTGATAGCCTTCTACAATGAGGTGACTAGCTTGGTGGTCAAGAGGAGAGCAGTGGATGTTGTTTACCTTGACTTCAGTAAAGCCTTTGATACTTGTCTCCTGCAACACCATCACAGACAAGCTGACAAAGTACAAGTTAGATGAGTGAATAGTGAGGTGGACTGAAAACTGGCCAAACAACTAGGTCCAGAGGGTTGTGATCAGTGGCATAAAGTCCAATTGGAAGCAAGTCATGAGTGGTGTACCCCAGGGGTCAACATGGGGGCCAATACTGTTCAACACCTTCATTAATGACCTGGACAATGGGACAGAATGTGCCCTCAGCAAGTTTGCAGATGATAAAAAACTGGGAGCAGTGGCTGATGCACCACATGATTTTGCTGCCTTACAGATAGACGTCAACAGGCTGTAGAAAAGGGCAGAGAGGAATCTCATAAAGTTCAACAAGGGGAAATGCAAAGTCCTGCATCTGGGGAGGAATAACACCAGACAGCAGTACATGCTGGGGGCTGGTAGGGAAGGGAAGAAGAAGAAACCTGTTTGGTTCCTCTACTTGGTTCACAGGACCTTCAGGGACTAATAATGAGGGAAAAGGAACAAATACGTGACTCGCTCGGTTACAGAGAATGGCTGCTTGCCTCATAAAATGGCGTTAGTTATGCTAACCACATTACCAGGGGTTGGGAGCAGGGGGTACCGGTCACAGAGTCGAGGGAGGTGATCCTTCCCCTCTACTCAGCACAAGTGAGGCCACATCTGGAGTGCTGGGTCCCATTCTGGGGACCCAGAGAGACATGTCCCAGAGAGACATGGACTTACTAGAGACAGTCCAGTGAAGGGCCACAAAGATGATGAAGGGACTGGAGCATCTTGTATATGAGGAAAAGCTGAGAGAGCTGGGACTGTTTAGCCTGGAGAAGAGAAGGCTCAAGGGAGTTCTTATCAAGGTGTTGTAACCATTGTAACCATTGTTCCCATACTTGATAGGAATGAAAGAAGAGGAAGCCAGGATCTTCGTCATGTTCACAGGCCCTGACCCTCATGGGCGACTTTAACCACCCTGATATCTGCTGGAGGGACAATACAGCAGTGCTCAAGCAATCTACAAGATTTCTCAAGTGCATTGATGACATCTTCAGGCACAAGTAATCAAGGAATCAGCAAGGGAAAGTGCTTAGCTGGGCCACATACTTGCAAACAAGGAAGAACTGATCAGGGACATGAAAGTCAGAAGCAGCATTGGCTGCAGTGTCCATAAGATGGTGGAGTTCAGGATCCTAGAAGGAAGCAAAGCAAAAAACAAGATCACAGCCCTGGATTTCAGGAAAGCAGATTTACAACCTCTTCAGAGACCTGCTTGGAAGAATCCCATGGAATATGACCCTGGAGAGAAGAGGGGTCAAGGAGAGCTGGCTGATATTCAGGGGTCACCTCCTCCAAGCTCTGGAAAGGTCTGTCCTGACAAACAGAAAACCAAGCAAAGTGGCAGGAGGCCTGCATGGATGAGCACAGAGCTCTTAACTGAACTCGAACATAAAAACAAAGTGTGGAATGAAGGAGTGGAAGCAGGGGCAGGTGACCCAGGTGGAATAGAGTTGCTGTCTGATCATGCAGGAATGGGGTTAGGAAAGCCAAGGCTGAGCTGGAGTTGAATCTGGCAAGGGATGTGACGTGCAACAAGAAAGGATTCCACAAGTACATAAATAGCAAAAGAAAGAGTAGCGAATATGTGAACCCACTGCTGAATGGGGCAGGGCAACTGGTGACAAATGACATGGATAAGACTGAGGTACTTAACGCCTTCTTTGCCTCACTCTTTATGATTCAAACTGGCCTTCAAGAATCCCAGGTCCCTGAGACCAGAGGGAAAGTCTGGAGTGAGGAAGACTTATTGTCAGTGGAGGAGGACCAAATTAGGGAGCACTTGAAAAAACTGGACCTACGTAAGGTCACAGGGACAGATGGGATGCACCACCCACCAGTGCTGAGGAGGCTGGCTGATGTCATTGTGAGGCCACTGTCAATTATCTTTGCACAGTCATGGTGACTTGGAGAGGTTCCTGAAGACTGGAAGAGACCAAATATCACCCCTGTCTTCAAGAAGGGCAAGAAGAAAGATCCAGGGAACTATAGGCTGGTCAATCTCACCTCAATCCCTGGAAAGGTGATAGAGAAAATCCTTCTGGAAAGCATTTCCAAAAATCTGAAGGACAAGATGGTGATCAGGAGTAATTAGCATGGATTTCTGAAGGGGAAGTCACGCTTGACCAACCTGATAGCCTTCTACAATGAGGTGACTAGCTTGGTGGTCAAGAGGAGAGCAGTGGATGTTGTTTACCTTGACTTCAGTAAAGCCTTTGATACTTGTCTCCTGCAACACCATCACAGACAAGCTGACAAAGTACAAGTTAGATGAGTGAATAGTGAGGTGGACTGAAAACTGGCCAAACAACTAGGTCCAGAGGGTTGTGATCAGTGGCATAAAGTCCAATTGGAAGCAAGTCATGAGTGGTGTACCCCAGGGGTCAACATGGGGGCCAATACTGTTCAACACCTTCATTAATGACCTGGACAATGGGACAGAATGTGCCCTCAGCAAGTTTGCAGATGATAAAAAACTGGGAGCAGTGGCTGATGCACCACATGATTTTGCTGCCTTACAGATAGACGTCAACAGGCTGTAGAAAAGGGCAGAGAGGAATCTCATAAAGTTCAACAAGGGGAAATGCAAAGTCCTGCATCTGGGGAGGAATAACACCAGACAGCAGTACATGCTGGGGGCTGGTAGGGAAGGGAAGAAGAAGAAACCTGTTTGGTTCCTCTACTTGGTTCACAGGACCTTCAGGGACTAATAATGAGGGAAAAGGAACAAATACGTGACTCGCTCGGTTACAGAGAATGGCTGCTTGCCTCATAAAATGGCGTTAGTTATGCTAACCACATTACCAGGGGTTGGGAGCAGGGGGTACCGGTCACAGAGTCGAGGGAGGTGATCCTTCCCCTCTACTCAGCACAAGTGAGGCCACATCTGGAGTGCTGGGTCCCATTCTGGGGACCCAGAGAGACATGTCCCAGAGAGACATGGACTTACTAGAGACAGTCCAGTGAAGGGCCACAAAGATGATGAAGGGACTGGAGCACCTTGTATATGAGGAAAAGCTGAGAGAGCTGGGACTGTTTAGCCTGGAGAAGAGAAGGCTCAAGGGAGTTCTTATCAAGGTGTTGTAACCATTGTAACCATTGTTTTGTTCCTTTATTTGATTGGAAGAAGAGGAAGCCAGGATCTTCGCAGTAGTGCCCACTGACAGGACAAGAGGCAATGTGCACAAATTAAAACACATGAAATTCAATCTTAACACAGGAAAACACTTTTTATTGCTGTGAGGGTGGTCAAACACTGGAGCAGGTTGCCCAGATATGTTGTGGAGTCTCCATCCTTGGATATATGCAAAAGGTGTCTGGACATGGTCCTGGGCAAGTGGCTCCAGGTGGCCCTTCTTGAGCAGGGGCATTGGACCAGACGACCTCCAGAGGTCCCTTCCAACCTCAACCATTCTGTGATTCTGTGAAGTCAAGCTATGACTTGTCCTCTTCATATCTATGTTGTTTCTAACATTGTTATTACTCTTTTTAGCTTTGTTTCCTGGGGCCTTTAACTGTTGCACAAAAGTTTCAGATGAAATTCCCAAAGGAATTCTCAGAAGAGTGGAGAGGTTTGAAATCCAGAAAGCGGATGGCCTGTGTCACCTAGAAGCTGTTATGTAAGAGAAGTTTTGGGTCCTTCACTGTGAAAGGGGTACTGTCAAGTTAAAACCTATTAGGCGCCATTTAAACAAGTAGAATCTTAGAATGCTAACACAAATTCAATGAAAAACAAGATTGTGTGTGATTTAAGAACTGTCCTTCCTTGTGCTATTTGAACTTCTGACTGCTAAAATTGAATTTGCTTTTCAGTAATATTGATCATTATTCAGCCTGCACTAACTTTAACACTTGCTTTATTTTCAGAACCAAAGAATGATTCATGCACCTTAAGACTTCTCTGTTTTTTTCTGACTATTGGTCCTCTACAAACTTTGCCTAAACTCATTAAATCAGCTTTACTTTTGTACATAAGCTATTTCTAATTTATTTTTTTCTGGTACAATATGACACTGGTTGGATTAAATTGATAAATTTCAAAGAAATCCCGGACATTTTTTATTTCTAGACATTTGCATGATGATTTTTTTTTTTTCATTGGCCATAGAAATGTACTGTTTTGCACTGTGGTTCTTTTCAGACCCACTGAAGTAGTAAAGCTTTTTTCAGATTTTGGAAGACAAGTGTAATCATGTAAACCTTAGATCCTAACTTTTACATATTTGAAACTAGACAAAAGTGAATAGACATAGTACAAAATATAACTTAAGATTAACCAATTATAACTTTGTGGTCTTCGTATGTGAGTGATAAGTATGAAGTTGGGGTTTTCTACATTTTTTCTTTGAAACTGACAACTAATTTTTGCTCTGGCAGTCTCTACATAGAAGGCAGAAAGTTCTGTGTGAGCCCACGGATTACAAAAGTTAAAAAATGGATGAAGAAGAATAAGCACAAGATCCCCAGAAAAAAAACTCATGGTAGAAAGCAGAGAAGAACCAAAATTATTAAAAAGAAAGAAAAGAAGCAGTAACATGATGAAGCAAGCCCCACGATGAAGATACCTGTGGCATACGGCACTGCGAACAAAGACACCAGACTTCATCAGAGATGGATGACAGTAGCATTAAAATGACTTTTCAAATATCTATGTGCTAGAGAAAGCAGTGGCAGAAAACATCACCTGTACTCAAGAACGATGCTGGTCAGATTACCAGCCAAATATCAAGGTGTTCCTGACAATGTCTTGTAGCAAGTGCTCGTTGTACCTCCTAGATCTATTGATAGACTTAAATCCTCCTCTCTCCTACCCTGCTTTCATGGCAACCTCCCCTGTGATTTCTATTTTAACATGCCAGTATGCAGTTCCTTCTCATTGCTCCATTTTCCCAGTCCCATTCTTGATCCTTATTCTTCCTTGTCTGCGATCATCTTTGTGCTGTTGCCTATTTTGTTTCTATTCTTCCAGTCATTAATCTTTTTTTTTTTTTCTTACATACTTTTACAGATACCTTTCCAGATACTAGTTCCATTTCAGTTGGCCAAACCCATGTATCTTTTACCTATTCCAAACAATCTCTGCTCCCAGCTGTTATTATCATGAAATATCATTTCAGTGAAAATAACTGAGCCTGTTCATCGGGCTCAAAGTGTGGCATCTGAAGCTATGCAATGAAGATAATCTCTATTGCTTTTGTTCACTCCATTCCCTGTTCTAGTCCTTAAGCTGGGTCCTTCCTACCCTCTTTGCTGAATTTCTCGTAATTAGCATTGAGGATTGCACGTGTCCATCAAGGCCTTTCTTTGAAGACTAATGATGATGCCAGTCTGGCTACCCACTCCATAGCCTCTCTCCCACTGCATGGCACTGCCTTCTCCCGTGTGGCGCAGTCTCCAATTCCCCCCCTCCTTCCTTGGAAACTTCAAACTAATTTAATATTTCCACAAAGCCATCTCAGTCAAAGGCACTTTTCCTCAGAGAGTCATACGTGGAAAGCAGCAAATGAGGGAAAAGAGGGATCTTAAAAAGCGTAAGTGCCATAGAATGCATACTTAAAATATTTACCTAGTGAGCCAAAAATAATGTAGCAGCATAATTCTGTTCTTCCTTCCCTTCCCCTACTAATTACTGTTTGTTTTCATTCACTGCATTTGAGTTAAATTAGCTCCTCAGAGTTGTCTCTTGCATTTGTTTTGTAATTGTTATGTCTAACTACACACTGCGAACATGGGAGAAAGCACGGCAGATGACACTAGATCAGCAGCACTGAAGCAGCTGCTGATAGGTTCCCTAAATAAAATAAAGATGAACATCTGTATCAAGGTCACTAGAGAATAGGTAGCATACTCCCACAGATGCATATCTGATGAAAGAAACTGACTCCTTCCAAAACAGGTAAGAGATAACAAGAAACAGACTTATCTTCTCTGATGAGCCAACAGCCTCGTAACAGGGATGAGGCAACTCATCTAACTCTTCTTCCAGTTTCTAGGGAATATTGTAGATATTGTACACGCACATTGGCATAGCTCCATCCCCTGCCTGCTGAAATGACGTGCAGGAAAGCCTTCTGCTCGGAGCAGGAGCTGGGATTGCTCTCTCTGACTCTGAACAGGCACAGAAGCTCTTCCTCCCAAATGCCATGTTCGGCATGCTGGGGAGGCAGAGGATGTGGCCCTGGCTGAGGCAAACTGAAATGGCACACATTTTCCACCATTTCATTTGCACTCCAATGCTGCACTGCCTGGACACTGCACGGATATAGCGAATGGGTATTAGACAGAATCCAATCCTCCTGGGCCCAGGTCAGCAGAGCACCAGGAACGCTAAACTGCTGAAATATATTACACTACGGTATCAGTATCTTACTGTTTCTGGCAGTTCTATTTATTTTCTTCCTCATGTTCTGCTCTGGATTCAAGATTTTACCTTCACGCTTCCCTCTTGAGTCACAGATTTTCAGGTGGGTTTGTGATGGCATCTCAGCTCCTCATAGCTTCTCCATCAATGCAACCAGTGGCCTTTTGAGTGTATAGAGTGTATCCTAAGTATTGACAAAAGTACAGAGTGTACCCTAATTTCCATGCCTGTTCTATCAGAGATATTCAGCATTTCACAGGATTAGAGTATGCAACTAACTTCCCAGGCTGACGCAGGCATGTCTGAGGCCCCAGTGACCCACCTGACTGTTTCACTTACAGAGTCATTAAATATTGCCACTTGGTCAAGGCAAGTCAGGGAAGTTTGGGAGATTGGAGAAAGAAGGGAGCAAAGTCAAGCTGACAGTATGGGTGAGAAAAAGTGAAACTGTGGCTCTAGATGAGACCACAGCAGCGCTGCCATCAAGAGTGGGAATGCCTGGATACTCAGTCTGTTATGGGAAGGGAAGGGAAGGGAAGGGAAGGGAGGGGAAG
>NW_008794853.1:839834-840269 GCF_000699145.1 Aptenodytes forsteri | reverse complement strand
GGGAAGGGAAGGGAAGGGAAGGGAAGGGAAGGGAAGGGAAGGGAAGGGGTCGGGTTCCTGTCGGTTTAGGCACGGGCTACTGAGGAGCTCCATAGAGTCCTGGCTTGCAGACCTGTCCTCTGCTGCTTGTGAGAACACAGCACAGCTGCGGTTCTCTCTCCGGTTTGGAGAGCAGTATCTGCTTCCTAGTGGTGACCTCTTTTTGTACTGTCAGCTTTCCTGGCCCCCAAATCTTAGATTCTTACCTGTTCAATAATTACTGCTTCATATTTCCTGGAACGTGTGGAAGACAACTTCCTGACACAGCTGGTGAGGGAGCCTACCAGGGGAGGTGCCTCACTTGACCTGCTGTTTACAAACAGAGAAGGACTGGTGGGAGATGTGGTGGTCGGAGGCCGTCTTGGGCTTAGCGACCATGAAATGGTAGAATTCTCC
>NW_008794853.1:833431-837980 GCF_000699145.1 Aptenodytes forsteri | reverse complement strand
TATTTGGTTTGGGGACAGGGTTTGTTGGGTGGTGTTGGGTTGACAGTTGGACTCAATGATCTTAGAGGTCTTTTCCAACCTCAATGATTCTATGATTCTATGATTCTATTCTATGATTCTGTTATTTGAAATTATAACACTGCTGCAGTTCCTCCTCTTACACATACTGTATAAAAGCAGCAAAGTATGATCTAAATGCATTTTTATAGCTTTTAATAAATGGAATTGTTACAATGTCACAAATATTTTAAGGCCCAGCCAGATCTGCAACTCAAATACTATTGAAACATTTGCATTTACTGAACCTAGTTTAAAAGACAGGATTTGATAGGTTTGTTTACATCTCCAAGTTCTTCAGAGTGTGTGTTACCTTGTATCGGGTTTTCTTGGATGCAGTAGATCAAATTGAGAGATTATGAGATGACAGAAGTCCTCTCCCAGCTGCCAACTGTGTTTCAAGTTTGGGTTCCTGTGCATTCTTTTGGGAATTGAATTAGAAATCACTTCTACTAGTCATTCAATCTAAAAAAACTTTCTTCCCTGATATAGGTACATGAAGTATCAAAACAGCACTTGAAAGATCTACTGTCTGGTACAGTTCCATTTATCCCTGAACCCTGACACACAAATATGTAAAAGAAAAACTTGCCAGTTTCCAAATCTTCACTTGGGTGAACTCACACTCTCTGTACCTGAGCATTATTTTTGACCTTTGCTATTTTGTACTTGGCAACAGAATAAAATCAATACTTTTTTCAGTAAAGTCATCTCAACATCTTGTTTTGTGGAAGAGATTATTGCAGCATATAACTCTGTTTTCCCTGAAAACGCTGCCTAAACCTCTCTTTTCAATGGGTTTAGGCACCTAAAGATGTAGCTGGCTGCGCCTGAAACCCCCAGTATTTTAGTGACTTAGAAGTGTAGCTCCCATTGAATTAAATCCAAGTTAGGCCTGTAGTTAATATTATTGAAAATTCCAATAAATTCACGCTTAAATGATTTTAAGAAACAGCTTTAATCATCTGGCCGTTTCATTTATTTTAAGAGTTATTAACTTAACCTAATATGACAGTCTCTGTCTCTCTAGGAGGCTTTAGGAAAAAAAGTCACAGATAGAATTGCTTAAGAATTACTAAACAGAAGCAGAGAACCTGTTGGGTCTATAGAGACAAAACCAGTGCCCTAAATTTGATACACTGGCTTAAAACTAGAAGTAAAGGTGAGTCATCAGGCAGCAAACACTTTTCTTCCAAAACAGTACTGGATTAGGAGATCCCACCCACTTTTACACAGCTGAAAAATGGTGAGAGAGACTCAAATGCAAACTCCTCTTTTATCAAAACAGACTGGATTTTAACGGAGAAAGAGGAAGTGTGTTTGTCCTCTCACCAGCAGCAGCTGGGCATGTTTCTGCTCCAAGGTTATTCCGAGTTACGCTGAGTTTCTTTGGTAATACCATCTTTATTAAATGGACCCCTCCTTTCTCAGGTTTCCAGTTCTAAGGTTACCGAGGTGCAGCATTCATTTTGGTACATTAGTGCCAATTACCAAATACGGTCTCGATTGAAAATCTCACCGGACAGATTGGTTAAGCTCTAGAGCCACGAAAGGAAAATGACCTGCATTCTCACAAGCTGGGCTGGAAATAGTGGCAATCACATGTCTGGAGCATAATTTGGTTAGAGGACTATAATTAATTACCTAAGAGGTTTGGAACAAGATTCACCAACAACTTTGTTATTACTGCAATCTTTCCGAGAAATTAATATAAAGCAATTGTAGTCTACTGCAATAGCAGTACAGGCAGATCCTTTCTTGTGAAGAAATAATAGCAGTTTTTTCTAAGTATTCCCTTGCAATACACTCGGTGACAGAAAAGCAGATAGGAGCCTCATAAAGCTGAATAAAAAGAATAATGCTATTGACAACAATTGTAAAATAAATTGTACTGATTAACAAGAAAAAGTAGTAGATCTTAGTCTATAACGAATTAGTCATCAAACTAGTCTGCAAGAGGAGGACATATGGACTTGCTGTAAATTTAAATTAGCATCTGGATCCAGAAACATCCTGAGGAGACAAATACATTGCTTTTAGCAGTGTAGATTAGATACCTGAATTTAACTTCAGATAATTATTAAAAAAAAGGGACTGCATGTGTCCTTAACCTCAGTTTTAAAAGTCTGAAAATCCAGCAACAGTCTGTCACATTTTACCTTTTAGCTTTCCGTCATCATCTGCAGGGTGTAATCTTTAAACGCACTTCAGTACTGGCACAATAGCAGAACATGGTTATAATTTTATTGGCTATAGGTGGTTAATTTGGTGGGGGTTTTTTTGCAAATACATGATTTTAAAATAATAGCAATGATCTCATGCACGTCTATGTCATACTATCTTCTACAACACAGAAAGTTAATGTCAAAGACTATGGGACATCATTCATCATCTTGTACCATGGACCACAGAAAAGAAAGCAATAATATCGATCATCTCCCCAGGCTAATCTTAGTCATTTTGGTGCCTTTTTTTGATCAGATCTGTGAAGATGTAATAAAGATAAGAAGATCGCTATTTACATCTGTGTTTATTGTTGACTACACACGAAAAAAACAATTCCAAAAACCAATTCTGCCTTTATCATTTTGAAAGCAAATACAATGTTTATCAGAAAAAAAAACCCACCGCCATGTAAGTGCAGGCTTACGGGCGAGCAGGTTTAAGCTCTCGGGGAGCAGCAAGGGCAGGCTGCTCCGCAAGGGCGGGTGAGCCAGGAGCCGAACATGACAAGGCAGGCAGGGCAGCAACCTCGACGACAAGGGCACACTGTCACAGTGCCCCAACAAAAGAGCAGAGCAGGGCCAGTGACGGCAAGCAGGGTCAGCCAAGAGTCCAGGTTGCTGGACGAGTCTGTAGTGATGAGCAGGTCGGAGACGAAGCTGGGAAGTCAAGTCAGTGGGTCAGGATCAGCAAGGGACGTAGCCAGGCACTGGCACACCCACGGTGCCGCGCAGGCAAGGGCCCAAGTTCGAAGGCAGCTCCCAAGTGAAGGGGAAGAGGCCACCGAGGAGGCTCCTCACAGCTCCCCGTCACACAGCTCTTTCCACTGCAGCCCCATCCCAGGCTATGTGAGTGCCTTGTACCGGAGCCGGCCTCGTGCACAGGCAGCTATGCCCCCAGGGAGCGCGGAAGGGGCTGCAAGGTCCGGCTGCAAGGTCCCAGGGTGCGCTCGCAGCCCTAACGTGAGCTCCCGCAAGTTCGATGAGATGGATTGCTTCATCTCCTCCTGAGCGTCTGTTCTTCTCCAAAACCAGAACGGTCCAAGTACCCCCATGTCAGGAAACATTTTGCCACCAAAGCATATCACGAGAGGCTGGCGTTAGCAGCCCGCTTTTAAGTCTAGAACAAGGACACAGTTATGGGTTTGGGGTTTTGGGGATTTTTTTGGTTTTGTTTTGTTTGGGGGGTTTTTTGCAGTAGGAAGGGAAAAGAAGGAGGAATTCTAGAATCCCAGTGCAGAAGTTCAACTTTTCTAACAAGAAGTCCGTTTGGTCTGTAGGCACAGAAGATAACAGTGTGTCTACATGATGTAACGATGCCATTGCCTATTGAGTTTGCATTTTGTCAACACGTTTTTTCAGAATTACAAATGGAACTGGCTTGTACAAAGACTGGCGTACGCTTATCAGAAGACTGCAGGGTAACACGTGCAAACAAAACTTCTCAATTTCTCAGTAGTGTTTCTCAATCCTTGCACTACGAAGAGTTACACGACAAATCTGTGATTTTACACGACGACAGCAGAACGGTTACAAGTTAAAAACAGATTGAACAAACATGATAGGAGTTACGACCTTCAATGACAGTTTTTCCCTTTCTTTTGCATTATTTTTACCTGCCCCTAAGATGGTGGAAATAACACGGTTCCAACACCCTGATACTGTGTGAGGTGAGCAAGGTGTAGTCTTCCGCTAGCTGTAGCAGTCAGGTATCACAGAACCTGACACCAGCTGCTAAGGGAGGATATTTCTTTGACTTGAGCAGCGTTTTACAACCTAATTATCCAGGCTTTAAAATTTGTGTGTGCGATTTTTACCCACAGTTTCCCATCTGCAACAAAGGTTTGTACTCCCAGTACTGGCAGGGAGGACTCCCCTGGGGATGCTCAGCAACGGATTAATTGGATGTAAATCATGACAGGGCCTAAAGGGTACAGAGGTTGGCGTGTGAAACCCATACATTGGCTAATTGCGAATTTGCCAAATAACAGTAACGCCATGAGATATGGCTCGGCACACTCTTGATTTAACAAGCTGGGGAGAGACTGTTACGGGAGGACCCGGGGCAGGTAGGACAGGACATCACACCCTCCGTGAAGCAACTTCGCTGGCAGAGCCCCCGTGCACGCCCCCAGCGCCTCGTCCCGGCCCGCCGGCGGGAAGGACCGCGGGTGGGTTTCACAGGCGAGGGAGATGTCACAGGCCTAGGGCGTGGGGCTGCGCTTCCTGAGGCGAGTTACCTGCCCCACGGCCCCCTGCCGCCCCGCTGA
>NW_008794853.1:830087-832142 GCF_000699145.1 Aptenodytes forsteri | reverse complement strand
CGTGTCCCCCTGCCCCCGCCGCCCCCCCGTCGCGCAGGGCAGAGGCAGCCGGGTGCTGCCCCCAGGGATGCCGTCGCCTTCTTTCGTGATGGCGTTTGTTGCACGGGTGCGGGCGTCCCGGCACCCACCCGTGTTGCTAACGGGAGTCCCGGCCTCGGACGTGCTGGGGGGTGCAGCCGGCGGGAGGGTGCCTGGCATCCCCGCGGGGCGTGCGCGGCGGGTGGGTCCTTACGAACGAATTCAAGGTACCGTCTCTGCGGTTCGGTGTTTTTGCGCGTTTTGCCGGTTTCCCACGAAGCCCCATCCCGCCGGCTCAGAGGCGAGCGGGACGCGGGGATGCCGCGTTCACGCGCGGTCCCCGCCGTGGCGAGTCGCAGCGGTCCGGGTAGAGGCAGTGACCTCTCGTGGCGTGGCGAGCGTCTTGCACGCGCTTCATACCTGTAAACCCTTCGGCTCTGCGGGGATAGCTGGCTGTGTTTAAATGGTGTCATAGCTGACGCTGCCAGAGCACCGCTGTGTAACTTCCGAAGAACACTCTGACGTGGCTCCGTTTTCATCAGCAACGTCCGTTCTCCAGGTCCAAGAGGTGAAAGGCCGAAGGGAGCTACCAAATGCATTGCCTGTGGCAAACGGGCTGGGGGCTTATTTCCTAACCTGCAGTCAAGCGTCCTGTATGCATTAAAAACTTAAGCAGGAAATAATGAAGTCAAGTTATTGACAGGATACTCTCAAATTCTTAACAAAGACGGTGAAAGCCACCGGTTGTTGTGGGAGAACGTATTTCTGGCAGCACTAGCAGAAAGTGGTGGCTGGTTTATGCTGCTCGTTCATTCTCTACAGAATCCTAAGGGGACTCATTTCTTTACATTAAAGCATTTGGGGTTCGCAGTCTTTTAAGAGAAATCGAACTTTTGACTACCTTTTCACTTTCAGTAAATCACTGATGGGATGTTGTTTGTTGTTTGACCGGGAGGACAAAAGGCTGTTTGTGTTACATCAAGTAAACACATTTTTTCCTGTCATAAAAATGACATTTTTTCCTGTCATAAAAATGACTTAAGATGTCCTATGTCCCATTTTCTTCAGTCATCAGAGCAAGCTTATAAAGCAGTGTTTTTCACTGCGGTGCAGGCCAATAGCCCTGACTGCCGCTACGGTAGGTCTATTTGAGGTTGGTATTCGGTGAGGCATGAGAACGCAATGGAAAGAGCCTCCCTTTAGTTGTCTTCCGCAGAAAGTTTTCTGGTGAGAGAACTGCAGCGAGTAACACGAATTAAATGCCCATTTTGATCTCAGAGGTCTGTAAGGAGCAAGCAGAGAGCAGAGTGTTTTCTTCAGCCCTCACCTTTTCACTCCTTTTGGCAAACCGAGTTTCCCAACGATTCGCTGCCCGGTTGTTGTTGTTCTACGGCTATTACAGGTCAGGTCCATTATGTGCTGCATGCATTGCCTTTTAGTTTATAACGTAAATAAAATTAAACCTCCAGGAGTCTCCACAGCCTCCCACTTTCAGCTTTCTTGGAGCAGAAATAAGCTCTACGCTGGGTATGAGGCTCGCCCTCGGGGTGTCTGCCAGACACCGTGCTGAGCTGGCAGCGGTCCCTATGTCCTTTTTGCCCCCTTTCTTCAAAAAGTGAGGTGTTTCGTGCCAGAAAGAGAGCTGGACCCGAAAGTCCTTTTCACAGCTTGGTACCTTGGGATCTCGCTGCCGGTGGCCTGCCTGCGTTCATACGGGGAGCTGGAAGGCATCCTCCTCCTCCCCTGCAGTACCTATGCAGATTTGGGGTAAAATGCAGCTCTTGGGGCAAGTGTTGGACCCCAGCGCTGCTCCGTGTCCCCAGGAGACGTGTGTGACTTGCTCGTTGTGCTGCCAAGAGGGGACGTGAGCTTGCCCCCGCGGCTCCTGGGGCAAAACCAAACCAAAGACCCACGGGGATTTTGGGTGCCGGTGGGCTTTATTTAAGACTTCTATCGCTTTGTTCGGGTGTTTTTGGGTTTTTTTTTTTTCCTTTTGCCCCCCATGGCGCTGCTGGTTTTTCCCCTGCAAGGTGCTTA
>NW_008794853.1:827772-829696 GCF_000699145.1 Aptenodytes forsteri | reverse complement strand
GTGGGGGGGGGGGTGGGGGGCGCGCGCGGGGGGGGGGGGGGGGGGGGGGGGGGGGGGGGGGGAGATGTTGGGCAGGGTGGGTTAGGGGAGAAGAGGTCCCGGTCGGGACTTAGTTTAGGTCTTACGTAGGACTGCGCCTGTAACCGATGACGCTTTTAACGTTTTCCTAACGCTTGTCTTAATGCGCATCCTGTAAAGTCGTCATTCCTGCAGAGAAGGGCGTTATTCCTTTATACAGCTCGTCGTGGTTTTACGGGGGAAGTTAGGTAAGGTCAGTGTGGTGGTACTTGGAGCTGGGCACAAGAGGGACAAGCGCTCTGTGAGGATGTGAGCAAAAGTACAGGTAGCTGGTGCCTGTCGGGGTAACGGGGGTAGGATGTAGTATATCCCAGAGTGTAGTAGATCCTCGAATGAAGTGACGGTAGAGTTACGGGGTTAAAATAAGAAAACTTGGTCAATCAGGGAGAACCCGCGTGTGTTCATCTCAGCCTGTGAAATACTCCAGGCCTGGCGTTAGGAGTTCCAGTGTTCTGGAACGCTTCAGAGTATGCTTCAAACAAACAAAAAAGCCCAACCAGAAATAGAAAAAAAAAAAAAAACACCACAGCAAAACAATTTCTGCTATCTGTGTTGTAAGTATAAACAAAATGGAGCAACTTGGATCACTTTGTTTAAAAATAAAAACAATTATGAAAAGGCCTGGCCTGTTTTAAGGCAGAGATTTCCTGGTAAGGACAAATTTTAAACTTCAGTTCTCAACTAGCAACATTAAAAAAAAAAAAAAATCCAGTGTTTCTAGCTTGGTTGTGTAAAATTGAGACTTTCCATATAAACGAAAGTAGAATAATGAACATTAAGACTAACTTCTGAAACACTTAACACTTGTTAAGCATGTGTTTTGCTTCAGTGAAGTAACTTCTGCTTAAGCGACATCTATTCATCTCCAGGGCTGAAATTTGTATTTTCACTTAAAAGTACTTCTTATTAGAAGCTTTGTAACATTTTATATTTATGTTTAACAGTATGCTCAGACCAAAGTCTCCTTGGAGGCAAAGGCTTGCCTTTTGCAAATGGCCTTGTAGAATATCTGAAATCTAACTTTTTCTATAATCCTGCAGAAAATGAAAGAAGGTCTCTCAAAATGGATGTGAATAAATCAGCTGGTTTTGTGGCTTTCTTTTTTTTCTTAAAGATCTACCACGATGCCTGGGTCTCTTCCAGTGAATGCTGAATCCTGTTGGCCCAAAGATGTGGGAATTGTTGCACTGGAAATATATTTTCCCTCTCAGTACGTTGACCAGACAGAGCTGGAGAAGTATGATGGTGTGGATGCTGGGAAATACACCATTGGGCTAGGCCAGTCAAAGATGGGGTTCTGCTCCGACCGGGAGGATATCAATTCTCTCTGCTTGACTGTGGTTCAGAAGCTCATGGAGAGGAACAGCCTTTCCTATGACTGTATCGGGAGACTAGAAGTTGGAACGGAGACGATAATTGATAAATCAAAATCTGTAAAGACTGTCCTGATGCAGCTCTTTGAAGAATCTGGTAATACGGATGTAGAAGGAATCGACACCACCAATGCATGCTATGGAGGCACCGCTGCTCTTTTTAATGCTATTAATTGGATTGAGTCCAGTTCTTGGGATGGTAAGTTCAGGGTATTTTCTTGAAAAGTTACATCATCCTCTGGTTTTGAGCAGTCTGCCTTATAATGACAGTGTTCATGTTTAACCATGTGAAACCCAGAGGGTAAACTATTTTTCTCTTCTGAAGTCTTTCTTAAATGCTCTGGGCGTTTCCCACTGGTTCAATTACAGTGCAAAAAGTAATGACATGGCTAATAATCACTGATCTTTTCCCATAAATTCCAGTGGCTTCCAGGAAATGGAAATGGGGGGGGGGGGGGGGCAAGGGCAAAAGG
>NW_008794853.1:788621-827760 GCF_000699145.1 Aptenodytes forsteri | reverse complement strand
AGGAAGAGGGGGGGGGGGGGGGTGAGTCAGGATCAAAGAGCCCCTTAATCTTGGGGTCATCTCCTCTCTAACAAAAGTCCTAAAAAATGCTGATGGATATTAAAATCTGCTGGATTCTTGGCTATTCCTCATGGTTATTTCTGTGTTTTTGACAGGACGCTATGCACTTGTTGTTGCTGGAGACATAGCTGTGTATGCCACTGGAAATGCCAGGCCAACAGGTGGAGCTGGTGCTGTTGCTATGCTAGTTGGTCCAAATGCTCCGTTAATCTTCGAGAGAGGTTAGTCCTGTGAGAAAACAAACACTGTTCAGCCAGATGACTGGATCCATTCTGAAGCCTGTCCCCTGGTTTTTTTGTGGGTTGCTGGAGGGCCGGATTAACTCCCACTAATGTCAGAAATTGTACTTTGTCTCCTCTTGCTCTGGGCTAACTTGGCCAAGTCCCGTTACAGGAGGCAGCAAGGAACAGCTAGAGATGCTCCTATCTGTTTATTTCCTTGGGGTTCTCCAATAAAATTGACGAAGAGTGGACTAGAGCTGAATAAACACAGTGCTCTACTTCCAAGGCAAAATGATGAAAATAAATTATTACTTGTGTTTGTCATGCTTAGTCCTACCGTACTTAACAGGCAATTAAGAACTGTGTGAAACGTTACCTTAAAGGGCCTGAAGCGCTATGAAAATCTGCTTGACTGGGGTCAAATATTGCTTGTTTTTACACGTGTGAAGTGATGTATTCAAATTGACTCAAAGCAGCTGAATGAAGTAATTTTCAACTTCTGTCAATTTCTGTCCATCAGGGTTGCGTGGAACCCACATGCAGCACGCGTACGACTTCTATAAACCAGATATGGTCTCTGAATATCCTGTAGTTGATGGCAAACTATCTATACAGTGCTACCTCAGTGCATTAGATCGCTGCTATACTGTCTATCGCAACAAAATCCACGCCCAGTGGCAAAAGGGTATGTAGCCTCACCTGATGGTATTGCAAGATCTGGCAAATACTGGAACGTGTAACTACAGAGACAATGTATTTTCAAGTTTTAGCATCCGATCTAAAGACTAGTGCATGGTCCCTTTCTTTGTGTTTGTGTGTTCTGAGGCGATGGAAATGTTTGCTGTCTCCCGTAAGAAATGTCTTATTTCTCTTCTGGTATGGCTAAGCACCTGATCGTCCATAAGGAGCAGTCTCTACAGGCTTTTGTTGGTGTAATGGATAATACCTTGCTTAAAAGCATGTTATTCCCCCCTCCACCCAGGCTCTTAAGATATTGAGGTTAAATGTTACGTAACAATACTGATTTTTATTTTTACCCCATATGTTTAATAGTTGCTTCACTCATATTAAGCATAGGTGTGAAGATTAGATAGTTAAATGAAGTAGACTATTATGTCAAAATGCTGTGTAGAAATACAGAGATGCTGTTAAGCTTGTAGCTTTTTCTTCTAGAAGAAGGGCAAACATTGTTAGTTGGTGCACAAGATCAGTAAAAAACTAATTTTTAAATAGAAGTAGCAGCAGTGTTTTAAATGAACTTGACAACAATAGTTAGTCTTACGGTTCTCTTGTATGCTGACGTGTTATGATGACTGGTATCCTGGTGTCCCCCTATTTTATTTTCGTAGTTGAAGTGAGTACTAAACATAAGTTGTAACCCAATGTTTCTGCCACTTCCAGAGGGGACAGACAGACGTTTCACCTTGAATGACTTTGGATTCATGATCTTCCATTCCCCCTACTGCAAACTGGTACAGAAATCTGTGGCTAGACTATTGCTGAATGACTTTCTCAGTGACCAGAACCCAGAAACGGCAAACGGTGTTTTCAGTGGTCTGGAAGCTTTCAGGTGAGAATGGCTCCTGTCTTCCTTATTCACATAATCTTAATTTGTTAAACATCCAAGGTGTGTTTTTATTTTCTCTCTAATTTAGTAACTGTTTCTGAACTTTTTTTTTAATAGGGATGTAAAACTTGAAGATACATATTTTGACAGAGATGTGGAAAAAGCTTTTATGAAAGCCAGTGCAGAGCTCTTCAATCAGAAAACCAAAGCTTCGTTACTCGTATCCAATCAGAATGGAAATATGTATACCCCTTCAGTCTATGGTTGCCTTGCCTCTCTTCTGGCCCAGTAAGCATAAAATTGGAAAAAAAGTCATAGCTTTTTATACGTAAGGTCCTAAAAGGTTTTTGTTTCAGAAAGCCTTTTGTAAAAGCACCATCTAGCAAACCTTTTTCCTACTAGATTGCGTTAAGCAGCAAGACTAAAGTTAAAGTATCTTGCACGTGCAATCAGTTCAAGTGACAAGCAGATTAAAAATTTCTGGGTCAAAAGCTGATCTGAAACAGCTCCTTACTGCCTTCCAAAGTAGGGTCTTATTTGTACGGTGAACCCTGCAGCGGAAAAGAGAATCAGAATGCTTTCTCTGTTCACTATAATAAGCAAAGCCAAACTAACTTAGTATTTACTTAGCAATTTTTTTGTTTTTTTTTCAATGACAGACTTTTACAAAATCACGTTAAGTTTAAATTAAACCATTCCTCTTGGATCCTTTTTTCTTTATCCTGACTTTGCCTTCCAAGATGTGGTTGTTCATTTTAGGCTTTAGGTCACTTAAGAATGAAAATTGGCTGCCTTCTAGATAATCATATTCTGGGCATTTCTTTGCCCTGTTTTGCTTAGGCTGCTTTGGAAGTCATCACATAACAGCAGTGTTTGAACTTGTGTTTTTGAAAGTCATTTATGCACATAGCATGCTAAATGTGTATTGTAGTCAATATAACTTGCTGGCTGCTTTTTCTAAGCTAGCTGCGCTTTCTAGTTATTTAAAATTGGCACCTTGGCTTAATTCTCACTGTGAACAACTGTTGCTGATTTGCAGGTACTCCCCGGAGCAGCTTGCAGGACAGAGAATCAGTGTGTTCTCATATGGCTCTGGTTTTGCTGCTACGCTGTATTCCATCAGAGTTACACAGGATGCCACTCCTGGTGAGTGAAAGGAAGAGATGTTAATTAACTCCCTTGCACAGCTCACCTCTAAATGCCTTGTTACACTACCCACCAGTATAATTAACCTACAGAACAATGCCTAATGACAGTAGTGTTAAACTGAAGATGTTCCAGCTCCAGGGAATGTTTAAGTGTCTCCTTGGGCAAATAATAGTCTTAAAACTCTGCTAACGTTTTGATTGAGTAAGTGGGGATATCTTTAAATGACTAAAAGTTTAGCTTCTGTAATGCAAAATATTTTGAATGGGCTTGAAATATTAACATGCTACTGGGGTGCAGTTCTCGGCACTGGTGCTGCCTTACATCATGGCTTTATATTGTAGGTTCTGCACTGGACAAAATAACTGCCAGCCTTTCTGATCTCAAAACAAGACTTGACTCAAGAAAGTGCATTGCGCCGGATGTTTTTGCTGAAAACATGAAGATTAGGCAGGAAACACATCATTTGGGTAAGAACTTCATAAATATAAATCATTCCTAGTCTTATAGCAAAGTGCTCATCACTTAATTCACCTGACTTTAAATGATGAGGGTGTAGAATGAAGGAAATGTCCAACCCTTTCTACTTCTGAATAGCTCGTGTTTGTTGGCCCAATGTGCCTGAAATGAAAATGCAGACTTGGTTTTTTCTGTCTTACTACGTCCAAACTGCAAAGGCCTGTGTGGTGTAAAACTCTCACCAGGAACCAACTAACAGTATGTTACTGGCTTTTTTACAGCCAACTATATTCCACAGTGTTCGGTAGAAGATCTCTTTGAGGGAACATGGTACCTTGTGCGTGTGGATGAAAAACACAGGAGAACTTATGCGCGGCGCCCACTCCTGGGTGATGGACCTCTGGAGGCAGGAGTTGAAGTTGTCCACCCAGGCGTTGTTCATGAGGTGAACACTCGGCACCCTTTTAAAATTTGATATAAATGGTGGAACGGTTTATGTGTTTGCCTTAGCATGTGCACGTATGTTAAAAAAGGAAGTGGTTTAACAAGTCTTATTAAATACTTTGTTAACATCTGTAACATACAAGCCAGAAGTAAAAAATTGAACATGGGATTTTAAAAAGTACATTTCATGTTAAGAATGAAACTGCACAAGAATGAACCAAGAACAAACTGGCTCTTTTCACATGATCAGTTTGCATGAAGCATGACCGATTTGATTGACTTAAGACCAAGCTGTCCAGTGTAGCATGAATGTTGTGTGAGAGTTGGACTAGCCGTGAAGTATGAATGTCTGTGAACTAGAAAACTGTATTTAATGGTTTTTTTTCCCTTCTTCTTAGCACATCCCAAGCCCTGCTAAGAAAGTGCCAAGAATCCCTGCAACAACAGAATCTGAAGGCGTTACAGTTGCCATTTCCAATGGGGAGCATTAAGATACCTCTGTGAGGTGGGGAATGAAACAAGGTGTGAGGGTAGGGTGAGAGAGAGAGAGAAAGGGCTGCAGTAGTGCTGAAGTTTCAGTGTACAGTAGTACTTCACTGGAGCATGGAAAAACTGTTTAAGCTCCTTGAAAAGATTTGTCATAATATGGTGTGCTGATATTTATAGTATTTTCAGAACACTAAATCATGAATATACTGGAGATGGAGGGACTTGCCAGGGGCTGTGTGGATTCCTTAACATGTTGGAATTTTTTTTAATTGCTGAGTAGTTGCTGTAGTCTATTACAAGGTCTTTGTACATAGAAAAAAAAAAAACAATCTTCCGCTTGCTCTTTCCATGTAAAATGACTTGAAACCTACACTGTTAACTTCTACTTGTACTCAAGTGTGTGGCAAAATAGTCCAAGCTTTCAAGGTTAGGGTTCTCAGTGCCTTGACAGTAAGCAGTCAGTCTTCTGAATACTGCACTTCTTCTCTTTCCCTTTGTCACCTTCCCGTTCTTCTCCCAGCCTACCTCCCATCACCCCATTGCTTTGGGAAAGGTACACAACCAAGTAAGACTCATTGCTGGAATAGAATCTTTCTCCCCTGTCAAAACGACTGGATCAAGAATGGCTAGACTGACAGGTGGTTTTCTTCCAAGAAACTCTGTGACCCACTGTGTTAGTTACTACGTAATTCCTCCTAACATCCATACTATGTGTTTTATACCTGCATTATAAATCACAGCAGCCTGGGAGGAAAGAGGAACAAGAAGGGAGGTAGTAATTTTTTTTCTTCTGAAGAACAGAAAGGGTGTAATTCTTGGGTTCATTGATTTGGCACCTTTCAGGATTGTTTAGTAGAAGTATTTGAGGCAGCAGAATTTTCAAATAAAACTTGTAGATATTATGGAGCTGTTTTAATTGGCAAGCAAAGGGAGGAAGATCACGTTGGAGCTCTGGCCTCTCACTATTCTGATATAATACATTTCTAAAAGACTATTTCTAACTTTGAATTTGGCTTGTACTTTGAACTCCTTTTCACTACTGGTAATGTTGTAGGAGTGGGGTCTTTTATTTCTCCCACCCCACCCCCTGACACACAAGCTGAAAGCTGTCCATTTTGCAAGTGGTAGATATACAATGCTAATGGGGAGTCCATTCTGGTAGATTTTTAAAGCCCAGATTGGAAATGAAATACGACATGAGCCTTGTAAGCTTGTAATATATATTTAAATTGAGCTAATGTACAGAATGAAGTTTTGTTGAATTTATTTCTTCGCTAATTCTACAAAGCTACATTACCTAATATAAAATAGCAAAACCTGATTTGCCTGTTAAATTACATTTTTTTTGTGTGTAACGAAGTGTTTGTATTATCTGTCACTCACTAGGATTTGATAACTTGCTGTATTTGTACAGTCAAGCCTTGTTAAAATAGTTGTTTATTATAAATTGATGAATACTAATCTGTTTGTTCTGCTGAAAATGATGGAGCAATGATGCATGATGATAGTGTTTGCAAGTTTTTTTGGTTTAGGTTGCCCTCGTGAAACTTATCTTGGCACCAGAAAAACAAATTGCTATGGAACAAAGTCCATTGCTGGCAGTGGACAAGCCAAGAAGTGAGCTACTGGCACAAAGTTAACCACAGGGACCTCACGGTCTGTGAGGCCAATCCTTTATTAAAATAAAGTTTGAGACATTTGAAACCTGTTGGAGTAGTGCTGACTTGTTGGGTTTTCAGGATGCATTTTTTTTTTCTTTAACAGGAAAGAAAGAGGAAACTGGCCCTGTGAAAACCCGAAGTTGTGGGTTCACAAGCTATGTGGACCTTCTGGATCTTTCATTCCTTTACAAGAGTGGAAAGAAAGGGTTGCTTAGGCTGGTTCAAAAACCGTTATTTCAGGGCTGTGTTTCAAGATAACTGCTTTCATATGGAAACTGTTTATAGTGGAGGAATTCATTCCTAGCTTATGAAATACAATTCAGCTTTATTACTGTCTTACAAAAGATGGTATTGTTTTATCCCCCTTCAGAAAAGCTGTGAAGGGGGATTGGTTCTTGCTTTGTACTTACCTGAGCCTCCTCGAGTCCAGTTTCCCATGGGTGGCTTTTCAGAGTCATTTTGTTGCTCATTTATGTTAATTACTCCTTTTAAAGTCAACTGATCATCTCATCAGTCCCTGTAATAGATAAGGCATCCTGCCCTTAAATTTGAAAGCACCAGCTGTACCTCTCTAAACCTTGTATTAGTTTACTTGCCTTAACTAAAATCATACAGGCTCTACCTCTTAGCTTAGGTGTGTCCACTATGCCTGTTCAGAGAAGGACAGCTCCTGCATTTTGCCACCATTTGCATTTGAGCTGATGTTGAAGATTAAAGTACAAAATAAGCAATTAAAGCTGAAGATAGGAGTATCTACCTCTTGGTGATGCTCAGAACAATTGAAGTTGCAGTCGTCAAGAGTATCAAAACCAGCTTTTTGCCAGCCTTTGTTGCCAAAGTGGCATGGCAGGAGTTAGTACAAGGCTGTAATGCTCCATATATAAGCAGATGTTGTTATTGGTTGCATTCAGGTTACTGATACCTGGTTATGCACGAGGAATTGCAACCGCACATGCAGGGTTAAAGCAGCATATCCTAACTTGCCTATCTGAACCGTGACAAATCAGGAATGGTGGTCAACAACAGCATTGCTGTTTCTTTAAATAAAAATAAAAAAAAGCTCTGATATGTTTAATTTGCTGAAGAAGTTTTAAAGAAGAATTTGCAATTGTTTAGATTATGGTCTGGTTTCTGCTTAAATTTAGTTCTGTGCAAAAACTGTCCTGGTTTGCAGTGGTAAAGCTGTGTCAAGCTAAGGTAAAACTTTTTGAGAAGTTAGTTAGCTGTTACGTACCTGTACTGAGAATCTCCCAAGTGTGTTAAATGCAATACTATTTGATCTTTACTAAAAGGTCACCTCTACTAATGATCCCCTTACCTGTTTCACTTACTGGGGTTCTCGCACTGGCTATATCATGTCTCTGGAGCAGGGGACAAAAAAGTGCATGAGAGCTCTGTATTTGTGCGCTTCACTGTGACTTGAGCAATGCAAAGGAGATGAGGCATTTTTGGTTTATTGAAAAATTACAAAAAATGTCACACTAGAGCTTGTGGAAAGTGAATAAATCCCTTCAAGTGTGCCAAGTATAAAGCCTGCAGTGCAATTTATAAAATAGAACACAGCTTTGATGTGTGCTTCACCCTGCTGTAAGAACAGATTCCCCTCCTCAAGTCTTGTTCTTTGGGGTCTGGATGGGACATGATAGGAACACATTCCAGTGCCCTTTTCTTGTGTACTTTGTGCAAAACAATTCTGTAGACCCCTGTTACTGAGCTGCACGCATTTCTTCCCTGGTTGTTTTGAATGTGCTCTTCTGTGATTCCCAGATCTTCCAGAATATTTTTCACTTCGATTTCTTCCTCTTTCAGTGTAGTGATGTCTGATAAATATCTTGGATCCAGTTTAAACGGCTGTAAAGGTTTGGGGTACTGTATTCCTTGCATCCATTCACTGTTCATAATCAGTTTGACAGAGTATCGTTCGGTTGGTACTGGCTGAAGGACTCCTTTTATCAGTTTCTGGCAAGTTTCTGAGAGGCAGGGAGGCAAACTGTATGTCCCTTCAAGAATGCACTTTTTCAGTTTGGCCACTGTATCTGCCCGAAATGGCATGATACCCGTTGTCATGAAGTATAACAGGATTCCCAGTGCCCAGATGTCTACATAAATGCCAACGTAGTTTTCATCTCGGAAGAGTTCGGGGGCAGCATAAGGAGGAGAGCCACAGAAAGTATTTAAAGTTTCATCTCTTTTACTTACTGTGCTGAATCCAAAGTCTCCCACCTTAACACAGGTGTTACTGGTGTAGAAGATGTTTTCTGCTTTCAAGTCCCGGTGAATGATATTCTTCTCATGCTGTAGAACAAGGGGAAGATTTGGTATTAGCTTGTTTACAGGGAAGTTCTCAAGTGGCTAGCTCTTATCATCGATTAATTACCACACATGAGAAAGGGAGTTATCCTGGACAAAGTCAGAAATAAGCATTGCAATGAACTTGAAAAGTTGAAGTATTTAAACAATTTTAACTTAATTCACTACTGACACAAAAACAATAGAGTAGGTGGAGAAGATGGTAAGAAGGATGCTGGGTTTTTTTAAGAATAGCAGACTCAACTTGTTAACTAATACCAACTATTTTCATGAGGCAGATTTGTGATGGCATCATGGCTAATCCTACAAGACTAGATATCTTCCTGTGCAAAATCTGTATTTTTTTCAGAGTTCAGAACACTTGCTTTTGCAATTACTACATTTCTGTAATGATGTAAGTAACAAAAAAAAATTTTTTTTTAACTAACTCCATATTGTAAGTTTGTGGACTTAAGACGTGAAAGCTTTTAGTTCACTAGGTGAACATAATCACGGATGAAGTTAAGAAAGTTGGTACAATTCTGTTGTGTGATCTAATGCCCTACGAGGAACTGGTGGTGGCAGGAGAAAAGGGCCACAGACTTGTGCCTTGTGGTATTTCATGTTGTTGCAGGACACCAAGTTCAGCGGTGTCTTCCAGTTTTAGAAACCTAATATAAATACATACGCTGTAACTTGTACTTTTTTCCCTTGGAAATGGCAGTAGTAGCCAAGGGCTCAAGCTGAACTTGCTCTGCTTAGTGGCAGTATACCTGTCTTGATTAGGTAAGGGTTTAGCTTCGCCTTTGAAATAACTAGGAGGAATGGATGTGTTTGAGCACTCTCTGCCCTGCCCTTTGAAGTAACAAGGTGCATGTAGGAGGCAATAAGGAAACCCTTTGGCACCCGAAGGTTTTTAAACTGTCATCAATAACAGGCAGGGATCTTCTGTCCTCATGTGGACTGGCAGCAGTGAGATGGGATTTAAGCTGCCTGGATTTGATGGCTTAGCGAAAGTAAAAAGTTTTGCAGAAGTCTGTGTGTACAAGTGAAGAGGTTGGCCAGCTTGGTAGTCTGGGTTTAACGCTAAGAAATAGATGCGATCTTGAAATGTGAAGTAAGTTCCAGTACCTGCAGAGTACCTGTCCTATAGAAAAGGTGTTGAAGCTAATCCATCACTTACAGGACATATCATTTTGTCAAAATATATAAAAAAATGCATACTGTTTATATATGCCACGAGCAGTTTGTAATGCAGTTTCTAGATGTCTGACCTGGGAACACCTTTGCTTTTGACTTTGCCTGAGGCTGTTACGTGGCAGGAGAATATGAGCCACCGGAGGGCACCCTGAGCCAACTTTAACAAATACGAGTTTTACTTCTCAAACTTGCAGAACAGTCTTCCCGTGTTCTTGTGCTGTTGTTTTAAGTAACGTAGTTACTATGCAAGGTTCAGATGAGATGGCACTGAAGTAGTTAGTTGCTTCTTTTCTGCCTTTACAAGATGCTTTGGGCTCTACACAGATAGCATCATCCTAAATCCAGACAGTGAAGACTAGGCAAGGGGAAGCAACTTGCTGGGTGTTAATTTCACAGATCTGCGCCAAACCGAGGACCAGGAATTGACTGTCTTAAGTGCCAGTCTCCCACACTCATTAATAAGCAAGCCTCTTCTCTGAAACACTTTCTTCTAGCAGAAGAGTGACTGATCTTATGTTTTGAAATAGGTGGAGGGAAGAAATGAAGCTTTGTTAGCTGGTGCCCACAGCAACTTAAAGCAGACAGGAGAACACTATTGCTAAAGGGATGTTTCCACCCACCAGGTGTTCCCAGTTCAGTCTCCTCCCAAAAGCTGTCAACAGAGAGGCAGTAACTCCAGGAGGATGTGAAAGCTCTCTCAGATACCTTTAAGACAGCTCTTCTCTAGCTGTTTCGCTCTTCAGAAATGAGGGCCTGAAATCTTGCTAACAGTAAACCTACTAGTTGGAAACCAAAAGACACAGCCACAAAATCTGCTAGAGTAGTGAGGCGCAACATGCCTGTGGAAGAAGAACAACTTACCATGTGTTTCACAGCAGACACAATCTGGGAGAAGACTATTTTACACTCTGTTTCTAGCAGCTTCCCTTCTGTACTGATTTTAGTGAAGAGCTCCCCACCTCCTGCATACTCCATCACCAGGTGCAGTTTTGAGAGTGTCTCCACCACTTCATACAGTCTGATGATATTTGGGTGGTGCAGTTTTTCCATGCTGGATATCTCACGAGATAGCAAACATTGAGTCTTCCGGTCTAGCTTTGTCTTGTCCAAAATTTTAATTGCAACTTTCTCTGAAAAGAAAAATGCTTTTCCATGTTGTTGATGCGATAGGTACAAATGGTAATACTATTTACTTACAATGCTTGGTTATAGAAGCACAGTAAAAGTTCACCTCTGATCAGTATAAGCTAAACTGCAGCGGCCTACTAAGCCCTGTAATCTTTCCCACACCCCCACGCCCCTTTCTGTCTATGGCATCCTACTCACTGCTGAGGTAGCTAAGGGCTGGTAGAGTATTGCAAGGGCTAATCAAATAATCTGCTGTCTTGGTGTGCTCCGCTGCTGTCAGGCTAATACATGTCTGATGGCCACAGTTAGAGCATCTGCTTCCAGTGTCTAATGCTGATAAAGTCTGCGCTTTCTCTTTTGTTGTTAGCTCCGTGCTCTTCGGATGAGCTAGGCCTGAGCCTGGTACTTGTAATGGCAGTGTCAAATTTAGGTGCTTTGTTTCAGAGCAGACAAACTGGGATAATTTAGGGGCTCTGGCTACAACCCTACAAGTTTATAATGGAGAGGTGTTTTTAAGTCAGTGTGACTTACAGATCTCTTCCCTAACTTCTTAGCCCATACCCCATTCCCTGTTATCAAAATCGGTGTTGTAGAGGTTTGTCTTTCTCAGGATAGCTGTGCCAGTTTTTCCAACACGTTCATGAATGAGTAGTTCTTGGTACCGCACAGAATACAGGAAAAGTACATTTTTATGTCTGTATGCCACAGTGGGCCATGAATCCACATCACACAGAGATTTTATTCTGAGGAAGGGAAAAAGCAGTGAAGTAGAGCAAGTTGCAGGGATTCTGTAAGACAGCAAATCTAGCTGTCTTACACTGTCCTGGTGATGCAAAGCTCCAGTTAAGTTCTACATGTTTCTGTAGCATATCTACAGTGAAGCCAAATGCCACAAAACACAGATACACATCTGCAGCTGCACCACATCACCAGGCTAGCTCAGAGCAGTATGAATAGGTCAATCACAATTGCCCTTATGTTTCTGTATTAATTGGTAGGTTATGGCTTTTGTCTTCACTCTGTTGAATACAGCTGGTATTTGAAGGATTAGTCTGGTTAAAATAGGTTTACAGTGGCTTTGTATAACTTGTCAGGACAGCAAAATTAAACTGGATCATGGCAATAAAAATGACTGTTTATTCATGGGAAGAAGGTTTTTTTCCCAAGAATATCTTAGTCAAACGTTCACAGATTTCTTTACAATTAATCACCTTTATCGAATCTTTCAGAAAAAACCTCCACCTCAGTTTCTAGTACATGGGGGTAAATTAAAAAAAAAGTCAGTATTGTTTACTTGTTGCTTTAAGAGCAGAGTGAGAAGGCCATTACATTTGTACATGTGTTCTGGTATAAAAGCATTCAAAATGTTTTTACTTAATATTATAAAGTTATTTAACTCAGTGTTTCAGCTGTCCTGGTGAGCGAGCAGCAGTGCTTAGTTGCTGAGTGGGGTTAAACCATGACACAACTTGTGTAAAGGAAGTGTTAATGATACATAAGCATATATCTCTGTACGGATCAAGAAAACTCCATGTTTGGTATATTTACCTTTCTTAGTAACATACATGCATAAATTGATCCCCCTGCTAAAGTGCGGCAGATATTCCAGGCAAACGTGATTCTTGTGAAAGGTGCTGAATTATCCCTTGGTGTGCCTATTTTCAGAAGGTAGCCCGTGCTGAGTTTAGGGCAGTCTTCCCCACGCTGCTTCTCTCTGACCTGTTCCATGCTTTCTAGTAAGCCCCTTAGGAAAACGGGTACCTACTCCTGTGTGGTGCTGATGGTGGCGTGCTGAATCGGGAGGAAATGCAGCTATTGAACAGTAACAGCACACGACACTGATCCTGGCAGAGCTCTGACTGCTGACCTAGGGGTGAAAGACTAAAACCCTTGTCATGTTGGTAGTGTATTGGTCACCTAAACCCAGAGGAAAGAGCATCAGCCTGCAGTAGGTAACATTTGCACAACTAAACGCTTAGATACTACAGAGATAACAGTTCTTACAATCTTAACTGTGTAATTGCGTCATTACACCTTGATTTATAAAAGTTTGGAGCATTTGGGCTTTAAAAAAGAATAATCTTCTAGGTTAAATTCCTTCCCTTTCCTTTTGCTGGAATTTACTATTCCTCCTGGTCAGTTTTCCTGCAAAGTGTTAAAAGGAAAGGGGGGGGAAAAAAAGGTTTAGAACTGAAGGGCCTCATCCTGTTCACACACCACCGTAAATCGGGACCAAGCTCCTTCAAATCTACATCATTGCAGTTGCATATGCATGATCTGCAAAGAAAACTAGCCCATCTAAAGTGTAAAAAAACCTGACACCTTCCTTTTCTTTTTTAAACTCGTTCCCTCTGCTTCCAAAAAATGCTTGGTTTACAAATCCTGTGTTACCCTTGCATGGCAGCAGTGCTGAACAG
This sequence comes from Aptenodytes forsteri, assembly GCF_000699145.1. Lineage (NCBI taxonomy): Eukaryota > Metazoa > Chordata > Aves > Sphenisciformes > Spheniscidae > Aptenodytes > Aptenodytes forsteri. The sequence goes on along the minus strand of NW_008794853.1, from coordinate 814,679 downwards.
AAGGGCATTTTTAGCTTGTTTACCAAAGTATTAAACTGAGCAGCAAGAGATTTTGATTGACTATATGCAGTGTATGCTGAGATTTGAAAAGAGCTAGCTGAAATCTTAGTAAGAGAAGTTAGGAAAAGGTTGAGAAATAATTTCGGGAGGAAGTGGTGTATGCTACGATGGCAAAAGGAAACAAAATACAAACAGAACCAAGTTAAAATTGCTTAAAAAAAAAAGAAAAACCAAACAAACTAGGTGCCTGGACATTCCTGTCTTTGCAATTGATGTTTCACATTATACTGGCTTTTCACTAGCTGTAAATTTTGGATGCTCTTAATTGCATCTATTCAGCTGCGCTCTCACACTACATTTTTCAGCTGGAAGGTATGTAAAATAAAGGTTACACAGAGCTTAGGGACCTAACAGTCCTTAGTAAGCAACTCCGCAGGTCTCTGGAGAAAATCTCTGCCAAAATTCAGGTTAATAAAGTGGGCAATGCTTCTGAATAACTCAATACACATCATAGCGCCAAAGATTTTCCTGCATCCTCTAAGCAACCAAGTCAGCCCTTGGAGAGAAACAAGGTTCTTCATCCAGTATGATCCTGCAGTTTTTTCCTCTCTCCCTCTAGAAAACTTTTTTTCATGTATCCTGCTGTGACAGATCACAAGGGCTACAGAACAGCACACAGGTATAATTGTTACAAAAGCTCATCTTAGTAAAGAACAAAATTGTTTCCTTTTTTCATATAGGGTGACATGTAAGGGGAAAGATCATACTTAGAACTTAACACTATGACAGTAACTGAAGAGCCGAACAGCCCCCCAGCACGTACACCTCCTCCTACAACAGGGACCCAAAAAGCATTAATAATGATGCCTTTGTATTTATATAATCAGCAAAAAAAAAGACTTGTACTCATTAGCACTGTGCAGGAACATCACTTCATTGCCAACACAATGATGTGCATCTACTGGAAAAAACAGAATCCTCTTTGGGGGTGGGGTGGGGGGTGGTGTGTGTGCATGGATGCATGTGCACATGTGTGCGTGTTCCTATTCTCCTCATGCTTATTCTTCTTATTCTTCTCTCCACATGCTGTATTTTATGACAGATAAGCTCACAGGCAGAAATGAGTCAGAAGATGTTTATCATTCCTTCTTCCTCATGACAGTTGCAAACTTAGTATCAAGAAATGAACTCCTTGCCCAGTGAACATTTTAACCGAAAAAGCTACTAATAAACCAAAGAAAAATAATTTGAGAGATTTCTGGTGAAAAAGAGCCTTTTCAAGGGAAAAAAAAAAAAATGGTTTTGGTATTTAGTTTGTCCAAGCTTACTGTATTCACTGAAGTTTAAAATTTTTCAATCAATCAGCTCTATTCAAATGCTAAAGCAACCTGTCTCCTAAGTAATTTCAACAGGTAAAAGGTTCATCCAGATAAAATTTATAACTTCCTTCGATCAGCATTCCTCCTGTTCCCAGTACAGGAGTAGTAAGCACAAGACAGTTTTCTCTGGAAGAAAAAAAAAAAAATCACAGAACAGAAGAGGAAATAACTTGCTGTGGGCAAAGTAGAACAGAGATGCTTTTCTGAAACAAGCAAAACCAAAAAATCCACACCCAGTTAAAGCAACCCTTAGGCATAGACAGACAAATTTGGAAAAAATAAATACCATCAGTTCCCCACTTTGATTCCCAGTGCAACAACTGCTTCATACGAGGGGTAAATGTGAGCTTTCACACCTCTGCAGTCTGGGCTGAAAGAGGTGGTTAGAGAAAATAACAATACATAATACGGCATGAAGGCTTTGGGACGTATCTCGCTCTCTCACCTTTAAGATGATGGAGGGAAGGAGAAATAATCAAATTGGAAAGGAAAGAGTATGAGAAAAAAACAGAAGATAGTAGTGTACAAAGACGTGGGGAAAACTAGTCATCCCTGAGGGAGAACAACAACAGTTTCTATTATTGTCAGACAGTCAGGCAGAAGAGGAAACTGGACAAATGAAGACAAGTTCTTAGTTATACCTACAACTGAAGTGTTCACTGCAGTTACCTAGCCTTTCTAGTTCTTCCTAGAAGCAGCATAAGGGTGCTTTTCTGTACTTAAAAAAAGAAAAATAGTTGACAATTCAACACAAACCCCAGTTTGGCCGTACCAGGGCTCATTTCCCTGCACCTGCTCAGCCCACACCTATAGCCCTGTCCCAGCTTTTTACACTAATGAACTACCTGCAAATGAGTCCGTAAAGCAGGCATAAAATTTCTCACCAAAATTACTGTGACCAAATAAAAGCTTCATCCGTACTAGTAAAATCTGCAATGAAACAAAAGAAGCCTTGCTAACTCTGTCTGCGGGGAGGAGCGTGCCTAGCCAGGCTGCCCTGGGCATCCACCACCTATAGCCCTGGAGTCCATAAGCTGGGGCAGGGAAGAGGGCAGATGGACAGGACGAGTTGTAGGAAGGGAGGCACAAGACCATGCTTCAAAGTATGGGGTGTTTGAGCCACGGGATGAGATGTGTTAACTCCATGAAGTGCAGAGATGAATTTTTCTTGTAATAGATGCCTATATTTCTATAATCTAGAGAAAATGTTTCTGGTTTCTTTAAAGCCTAATCCAAACCTAAGCATTTATCTGTGACCCTGCCTATAGATTCACTCAACAACAAAAAAAAGAAACACACACAAACTATATATATATTTAAAGTTCGGACAGCATCTTTCTTCCCAAAGAGGTCCATTTGTATACGTACAGAACTAGGGCATGAAGGTGACCCACACAGCGGTGCCTACCTTTGGTTAGGGAATGAATTCCAAGCTTCACTTGCGAGAAATTCCCACTTCCTATTTCTCCTCTGACTCGATAGAAGCCAATTCTCTTTCCCAAGGTTAATTCTTTTACCACTTTTTCATTCTGGGACATATCCTGCATTAGTTTCTCAAATGGGGTCAGCCTATTCTGCCTGCCCTCTTCATCTCCACAGCACTCCGGGTGCTCATCATCTTCTCTGCTGTCCTCACGATGCCACCTGGAATAGTGGTGTTTTCCAAGACTCCCTCCATTCACATATCCTGTTGTCATAGTCTATAAGGTAATCACTTCCCCATTTAACAAGATGTCCCGATAAGGAGTTTAAATGAAATAATTCTCTATGAATATGCAATCCTACACATAATGGACAAACTCAGCAAAAAAAGCAGCTTACTGAAAGTCCAAGGATTAGTTTGGAAATTACTTCAAAAAAAAATCTGGCGTATCTACATATTGCAGTTCTGTTCAAAATCGGAGATAAAACTGGAAGCTGTTTATGTCCATCTCTCACTAACTGATTTAGTGTGTAAGGATCTTCATCTACAAGGTAAAAGAGGCTTTGCAGTTAAAACTGTAAACTTTGTGCAAGAAAGAGACGAGTCGCTCACTGTCTATGCAGTACATTTGACACATGCAAAACATTTGACACGAATTTTCAGGGTTCAGCTTGCTGCTTTGAAACCTAACTTGATAGATAAAGGTCAAACAAATAGCTGATTAACTGCTCTGAACAAATCCAGGCGCTTCCAGTTCATTTTGAATAGCTGACCTTAAGAGCGTAGTTCTCCTCGATTCTGGTAGCAGTCCAAGAGCTGAATGTACGGTTTGCCTTTGATTCATTCTTCAGCCTGTGAGCTTGTCACTATGCCTTGGAAATGTCACTGTGCCTTGAAGCCTTGCTGTAAAAAGTTTGTTGCTCCCGTTTCCTGCCCATGGTGGGTTTAACAAAGCAACTGATCCTGGAAGATGACAGGAAAAGCATAATCTGTGCACCAGGCAAAAGAAGCGCTGCGCCTCAGTATCCCTGCAGTCACATGGCAGGACAATACAGGATTAAGTAACTGCAATGTCACGTTAACCCTCCTTTATTTAGATGAGCTTTCTTTAACGCCTTGAGCCTTCTCAAAATTTTGCCAGACGCATTGTGTTCCTAAGCAGACAGATGACGAAAGTTATTAAAACCTTTACATAACAGCCATACGCTTCACTAAATGACAGCACACCACATACCATTTCACCAATTTAACTCTGGCAGCACAGACGAAGAAGTCCTTATTCTAAATACACAAGCAATCACTTACCTTTAAAGCAGTACATAATTTTTTTCTTCTTTACCTTTCTCCTTTAACCTTGAAAAATAGGAGTTGATCAGCAACTGCTAATCATGCAGCCACGTGCCTGAGGGTGGCAAGCTGGTCACGAAAGCTCTGAGCGCAGGCAGTGGCAATGCTCACCTCCCCTGCTCTCAGTCTGCAGCACCACCCGACTGACGAACGCGTGAGACACCTCACTGCCATCGTGCACAGATTCACCAGACTGAGGAGGACAGAATTAGACCAGTAACACAACACCTGGAGCTTAGGGAAGGTAGACAGTCACCTAAGGTGCCTCACTGGAAGAGGGCATGTGACACTGCCAGGTGGAGCTGCCCTCTAAACCCCAATCTCCTGTGTGAGCAAGAGGAGGAGAGGCTAAAGGCACCACATTAAGGCCAAAGGAAAGGCAGCTGGCGACTATTTCATTGGATAGGAATTGGAGTGGCATAGAAGCACTCAGCTGCTCCTACAGAGGCTGAGGTGACAGACCCAGCCTCCGGGAAGCTGCTCCTTGCCCTGAGACGCATGTGAGTGATTCTGCAAGTTGCTTCGCCTCTCTGTGCTGCCGCCACACTGCTGACAGCTCTGCCCAGGGAGACGCAGAGAGCATGGCTTCTCCTTGCCCTCAGGGTACAGGAGGGTCCGTCATTTCTCCCTGTCACTTCTCTGAGCCAGGGATGCTTCTTACTGTGCATGCTGCAAACTTACAGCTGACAGTTTAAAACTGGAACGGAGAAAGAAAGTACTTGTTTCATGGCGCCTTTGAACTCTTGTTACCCTTTTTTTTTAACTCTTATTTGAAGAAAAGAGCCGTTTTCATGGTTGACAGAAAAAGTATAAAATAATAATAAATAATCATATGTTATTCTCTGGATCTAAATAGAGTCAAAACCCTGACAAGTACTACATGTGTGCAACAACTATTGGCCAAATCCTGCAATTGTTAGTAGGGGAGAGACTGAGTGGCAACTGAACAAAGTCTTCAGAATTCTCCCATCAAACCAGCCTCACTTGGCACCAAATGTTCCCTCTAACTTTATTATTTGATACCAAGGAAGAAAAATCTATGTGGAAGGACAACCCCTCCCCAACCAAACCAAAACCCCACCTAAACCCAAACCTTATATTCTCTATTTGTTCTCCTTCTGCATTTGGGGAAAGGACGATTTCTTGCAGGATTGCCTGAATTCTGGCCCATAATTATTTTCTGTTTTAACCTGTTTCACATCACAATTTTAAGAGTATTTTAGGTAACAAAAAATTGTCATATGAAACTCAACTGTATTTCACAGTTTTAACGGTGGACAGCACTCTGGCAGAGCAGGGCTTTTGGAACTTTCCCCTGCCACAGTGATTCAGGTATTAGACAGGCTGAACTCTGTTCCCATTCTGCTGTTTATTCTTGAGGAAAACCACAGCACCTCAGGTTGTCAATATGAAAGGTCTGGAAAACTCCATGAGCAACGTCAGAGGTGTCATGTACAAGCTACAAACTATTATTTAACTAAGTATCCTTGGATGGGCAGTGACATCCTCATCACCTTACTGAAGGACAGCTGTAGCTTACAGCTATAGCCTAAGCACTCCAGAGTGGCAGGTATGGACAGCTCTGTTCTTGCAGAAGCAGAAACACAAAACTACTATTAATGGCAAAAATAAAGGGGAAAAAAAAAAGGATGCTCTGGATACCTGAGTTTTATGAATGCCGGCCTATTTGGCGTTAGAAGTCACCCAGCTAAAGACCATCTTCTGCAAAGATAATCAGGGCCTTTGCAGTTAACTGGCTGTACAGAAAGAGCTGACTGCGTAAGAAGGATTTCCTTCAAAAAGACCTATACAAGCTCCTCCTGAATACATTTGGTAAAGGCAGAGAAGGCAGCTAGCCCAGTCTATGTGAACGTTCAGTATCACAGAGACAAACACACCACATGGGAATGCCAGAACCTTGCAGGGATGGAGGGCGTCAAGAGAAAGGCAAAACTGCATTAAGGCATCAGCACATGGCTCTTCCAGGATTTGCCCCCGCCAAATTTCTCCTGGGGCCCAACATGCTCTTTTTTAGAGCACAGCCTACCGTTAATCTCCCTTTCAGGCTTCTCACTAATTGTCAATGCTGCTATCTCCTGGCGCTTGGCCAACTGGCTGGGTTTCTCCTGTCTTTTAAGATGAGCTATTTCAGTATTCCTGGAGTTAGCAGAATATATACCATCTATTTATGTTCCTTCCTGTAATCTAAACCAGTAAAATCCATCCTGATAACATACAAAAGGGCACTGACTGTAAAAGAAAATAATTGTAAGAGAGAAGGGAGAAACTAGGAAATCCAGAAGTCATCCAAATACAATGAAGGACAATGATTTAATTTTTTTTTCTCCAGTCTGGCTGACTGGTGACCTGAAAAACCTCAGGAGAATTTATCTGCCCAAATTATTACTTTAAAAAACAAAATAAACATGCAAGAGAAAAAACACTACAAAAAGCAACACAAGACAGAATGAATAGATGTATCAAGCCTTTAAGACCCGTCCCAGCCCAACACTGCTGTTGTTTGACCTTGTTTTTCAAATATTTCCAGGTACTGAGATTCTGGTCTAATTCTAAGAAGTGCTAAATACCGTCAGGCTTCAGTTGCAGGCTCAATTTATTAAACCCTGCATCACAGCTCTAAGGAAATTTAGAATGAAAGGAAAAAGGATCAAACCAAAAATAAGAGATCACTGGATATACAGACTTCAATTCCTAAAATCCCATCTTGGCAGGTAAATAAAAGTGACCCAGTTTTAAGGAGCTTTGAATGGAGCATGTGGAAACATGGAAGCAGCTAGACCAGGCCTCCAACCACTGTGTTTTGCAGATTGGTCTCTTTTATTAAGCCTGTCTTTCGGAGAGGCAAAAAAGCATTCACCTCTGTGTGTTGAAACTGCTGCAGCTCCTATTCCAGTGCACGTGAAAGAAGTCACATTGAATGGTCTCCTACTGCTCAAGTCCTCAGAGTAACAGGGTTTTTAATGAGGATGCCACTGGATATTGCAACACATTCACTAGAGTTCCCTTTTCAGCCCTTTGCTGTCTAGCCTGAGGAGAGCAGGATTTTGGAAGTATTTCCCTAGGGTAGGGAATTAGCTTGATTTGTTTGACTACCTTTGAAGAACAGCTTGTCTCCTGCTTAGTACATTATGTGCACCACGGGCCAACTGTGGAACCAAACTGAATTTAAAGTAGCAGGGCTTTTTTTTTAAGTCATCCGTAAGAAAATACTGACTCTTTTTTTTTTTGCCATAGCTTTGAAAGTTCAGTTATTGCAATAAAATACCAACAATCTAGTATATCCCTGTGTTTAGAAAGTCTACCTTTTATAAAAGGTAAGAGCCCAGCAGAACAGTCCACAAAACCTGTACCACAGACCAAACACAACACAAAAGGTCTCCTGTGCAGCCACACAGCACATTCACCAACACAGGGAGGGTAATAGCTCCACTTTTGTATTTTTGCTCAAGTAATATTGGTTCAGTGCATGGCTGTTGTGGCCAAAGGAAATCAATGTTTGTTCAAGGTTTGCTCTGAGCACATTTTTTGGATTTGAGTAAGAAGCACTCTCAGTGTTATTTCTGTGAATGCCAGAAAACAGTGACTATAAAATACACACCCCAGAGCTTCATATGAGTTGTTAAAAAAAAGCATTCAAAACACACAATATAGCACAGTCACAGGCTGAACACAGACCTGTATGTTCCCAACTCAGGTAGGAGGAAATACGAACAGTGCATTGACTGTGGAGTGCCTCCAGAAACAACTTGCTCTCTCTGCCCAGGCCCACATGCCACCCATTTGAGCATGCCTCCAAACCTTTGAGGGCCCGATATGCCGACCGGACCCGTCCCACAGGGAAGTCTGCTGCCTCCCTGGGGCCCGGGTCAGAGACATCACTAGGAAGCTCCCTGGTTCTGAACACAGACCTGTATGTTCCCAACTCAGGTAGGAGGAAATACGAACAGTGCATTGACTGTGGAGTGCCTCCAGAAACAACTTGCTCTCTCTGCCCAGGCCCACATGCCACCCATTTCAGTACATCCCTGAATTACTACTGTCAGTTAGCATAGCATTCAGTTTGCCAATTATTATTTGATGAAAACCAGACATGACCAACATCATTCTTAACCTTATAAATATCCTTGCCTAAGACACGACATTGTTTTTCAGCACACGGACTATTAACATATGCAGCAGCCCTGGCCAAGGCAATATAAAACAACACTGTACACACTTTTATAACCATGCAAGTACAACCACACGAGTGTTGTACCAGATGGAAGTAAGAGTTGTTTTAGGACAGTGAAACAGGAGAGAAGCATTGTACAACAGACTATGCATAAGCTCTATTTACTTTTTCAGTTTAGTGAAAGCCTATTTGTTTAATACAGGATACATGCCACAATATGGTAAGGGAATGACTGTAACATGCATTGTAGTGAGTTACAGCTCTCACTCCTTCCATCACCTCATTTAGCACATTTTAGGTTGTGACAAGGCACAATGGTATCAACATGTAAGTGACTACATATGGGTCACACTGTAACAGCAGATCTTCTAATGGTCTGACACAGCACCTAGAGGGCAGTCACCTTCACCTCTTCCACGAACCTCCCAGTGCTGCCACACAACGTGCGGACACAGGGTAACTCCAGTCACTTGTGGCAAGCTGTGTCAGCACATCAACTAGAGTCAAGTCAAAGCACTCTGCTGTCCTCTGTGCACATCTTAGACAGACGACAGATGCAAGACTACCTTCAAGATGACAAAGTGAAAGAGAAGACTAACAAAAAAATAATATTAAAGATCATGGACTCTATTATCTTTCCTGCTGCACATTACTTGGTGAAACAGAACACAAACACCTTCAACGGCTTCCGTGCAAAACCTCACGATGGCTACAGCACTCACCAAGAGGAGGTAACAAATGGTTGTATTGTACTGATTCCTTCACACAACAAAAGGCCTATTCTACGTGCTGATGCCAAACCAAGAAAATAAGAAATCCTGGTGTAAAAAGGAAACAAAAGCCAAGCAAAAAACCCCTGATCCTAGAACACACTAACTCTAGCCCAAAACTTATTCTACAATTGTAACTAAGAGGAGAAGAGAACAGACTTTGCAACTTATTTAGAAATTCAATAAGCCTGAGCCCTGTGTACCGAAGCAGAATACACAGGTGGATGCTTGATCAAGGCCCGCCCCCCGCAACGTAATCAGAAAGACTGAAATTCTCATCTTTTGGGTTGATCCCACATTCATTCTGGGGTGGACCCCTAAAGACAAACCCAGATATTTCCCTGATGGAACTTGAGCTCTCACTCAAGGATCTTACCTGACCAGCCCACTCCCAGAGCCACTGACTGGAGACAGGTGGGGGCATGGAGAGCACCACTCAGCACAGGTCACTGTGGTGGAAGATTATAGATCCAAGCAAGCTCCAACGTTCATTTAGTCCAACTTCCTTCTCACCAAGAGCAGAGAGAAGAAATAGAGGAAAAACCCACAGGTGTGCCCTAATCTGTGATCCACCCCTAAAAGACCTCCCCATGATCTCTAATAGGCAGTCACTGGCTGTGTCCAGGGAGTGCTACAACCTGGCCCACAGAGATCCACCTAGCAGGTGGACCATCAGGCTGGGCTGGCATAAGCACACTCATCTGCCAGGCAATACCTGTACCAGCATCTGCATGACAGCAGCAGCTCACAGGAGTCCTGCAGGGCTACTGACAGGCAGTTCATGTGATACTGGTATCGGGGTGCAGCATAGACTCACCTTTCCACCTCCCCAAGTGTTATCTGCTGATGGGCTGGAATAAGCTCTTGGACGAGAGCATCAAGGAAGGCAGGCTGCACAGAGCCCTCAGCCTTGAGATTCAACTCCCCAGTCCCAGCTGAGCTGACGCCAACTCAGGGTGGGTACAGCCCAGCTGGTGGAGTCTAATACCAAATCCACAGTCTGCAGACTGAATGGGGTATATTCAAAAGAATATAAATGCACAACAATCAACATAACACAAACTACACTAAGCTAATACATTAAGACCTGTGAAGTAGAAACTAAAATAGGGGGAAAAAAAATCCCTTTCATCCTTTTGCAGCATTGCATGATAAAAACAGCCAGAGAGGGAATTAATTAGTCTTTGAATTGCACGGAAACTTACATTAAAAGCAAAGACAAAAAAAGAATTTATTAGTAGAACCCATTGATTTTCCGGGTCTTTGAAATACATGGGAGGGATTAATTTGAAGTCTGGCTATATTTTGAAATAAAATTTACCCTCTCAAAACTTTAACCTGGCCAGTCTCTTTTATTTCCTTCCCCCGAGGTATAATGCTAATTGGTCAATTTGCCACAGAATTGTTCTTCCAAGCTAAACCAGCTTCCATTAAACATGTATTCTGAGGCAACAGAGATGCAACAAAGTCTTTATTAGCCTTTTAAATAACAGGACAAAATTTACATCTAATTCAATTACTTCACTAAAAATGAATGACTCATAGGCTTTCAGTGAAAATAAAATAAATTCTCTGGAAAAAGTAAGCTATAGTACCAGAAGTAAGAAGTAAGCAATCCTTTGAGTCCCACTGAAATCACTGAGGAAATCAGTCTTATTTCAAGAAAATGACTGTATATTTAGGCAGATATGCATTGCAAAGGAGATGGCCTGCAATAAAACCACTCTGCCATTATTTGCAGGAAAAAGAACCCTAAAATGTGTTTCCATAAAAAGGAAAACAGAAAATGTTCTGGATTATATTGTCTATCACAGTTTTCTTTCACCATTCCACACTAACTTATTAGATGGGCCCTAGCAAATACAAATAAATCTGGTTACCTCTTATAAGGTAACCAAGTTTAGTTGCATCAATATATATGCACTCCTCAAGAGTACTGAGTAGTAAAAGGTTAAGTATTCATAAGGTAAATTTTAAATGGATCTGGGCAGAAGATAAGCAGTTGCTATTATTTTCCAGGGAGGTATTTGGAAAGATATAAATCCTGCACTGCACTTTGAAATGTACTTTATACTCTCTTGCATTTCCAGTTTTTCAGAGTAATGTCTGAGACATTCGAGATTTATCCTGAACCGGCATTAACAAGCCACTGCATTACAGTAATTATATTTCTGAGCCTGACTAAAAGAAGGTGTAGATGTAGACATACAATACCCACATAAAAGCAGCAGGAGACATGGAGAAACAGAGCAACGCCATAAAGACTGTCTGCTTGGTTTTACAAATGCTGAAGAACTATCCCCTGAAAGTGACATTGCAACTGCTCTGTCCTTGCCAGTTTTAAATGTTCCAAAGTGACTGCAGTACTGAGAACTTTTCAAACATTTAGAGAAAAATATCTGGATAGAAAGACACATATTTGTACTTTTTATCTAACTGAAATTAGATTGGAAATCTCTAGAACCCATCAGAAAATAACACTGAAATGGAAAACAGTCCCAGCAGTATTTCTCTAGCGATATATGAGCATGCCACCTTCTCAGATCGATGTGGTCTTCTCACCATGCAGACCACCCGCTTCTCACACCGGCTCCTGCCTCTGAACCTGTATTTGGATACCACGTACTGAGAAACCTCTGCACTGGGCAGTGCCCTGCTACCAGCTCTGCCATCTGTACGTCCTCCCCGACCTTGCCATGCAGGGGAATAAGCCCAAGCTCGCCAGAATCACTGAAGCTTCAACTAACCTCTGGAAACTGCTTAATGCATAGTAAGTCTTCAAGACTCGGCAAGAAGCTTAGGAGGAAGCGATCTGATCTTATTTGACATCCTACACGTCATAAGTTACTAATCTCTGCATATCAAAGAAACGTCGCCCATTAAAGGCTCTCCTTCCACTGGAGTGAGAACAGAAGTGAAATTAGGACGGGTATTTTTGAAACTGGGATCTAGAGAAACTGTATAAAGGCAGCAAGCTACATTCAAGACAGCCTACTGGGAATCGAACTGTTCTCTCAGCTTCAGCTGCTGTGGTGCACATTAAGGATCCTAAGTGAGGGATATTAACCCAAACAAGATGGAGCACAACTCTAGATTTTACTCTTCTTTCGCAACCTTGGCTTCAGTACTGCAGCTAAATGTTTTGACATGCATCCTACTAAAATAAGCCTGTTTTTTTTTCTCTTAAACTTGTCTGGTTTTGAAGCCCTGAAAAGTTCATAATATTGTCTCTCAAACCAAATATCCAAATACATTAGTGTGTGCTGAGGAGCCTGTACCCCAACGCACTTAGGCAACTGCCTTGTCCCGCTGCAAGGATCAGCAGGGAAGCCAGGGTTTGAGGGCAGGGAAGGCTGCCAGTGTTTGAGGGCAGGCACAGACCAATACTCCTCTGGCTGGGAAAGTGCAGAAGAGGAACACCTCAGAGGTCCGACCAATACACAGCTTGCTACTGATCCACTGAAAGTCAGGGTCATGCTAAAAATTTGCTACATCCCAAATCCCTAAAACCATCCTGCTTTTCATATCACATTTGAACAGCAAAAGCTTTCCTGACTTGAATGAATATTAATGTTAATAAATTTGGCTAGCATTTAATTTCATTAGGTAATCTTATTGAGATTTGTTGAGTATCTGTCCTGGAACACAGACTATTATTATTATTTTTGTCAAACTGAAGACTTATATAAACTGCATTCCATTAAAAAGAATAGTGCAAATCCGAGTATCCAGCAGCATTAGGAAACCAGTCAGTGTTCCTTCCATTTAATTTTTCTAGTTAAATCCACTGGAAAAGGAATGGTTGTTCCAAAGATTTTTGGAACTGCTAAATATATATCATGTGGCATTTGAACTGCCATACAAAGGATCATAAAATTTACCACACAGAAGACCACAAAACATCTCAAAAGCTAAGACAGATGATACTCATTAACATTTTAACGAAATAACACATTCAATGTTCAAGTTTGGGGACCAGACCTTGACAAACTTGCGAAAATGGAAATTAAGAGTAAGTCCAGCTCTATGGTATTACACAGATACGAATTACATTCCATGGCTTCAGGAAGCGTAAGTTCACTAATGAAACCAAAAGCCAAAATATGCAAAAGTAGAGCATAAACCAATTTTAGAACATCTTTAAACCATAATCTGCAAACATCCACTCCCCCTGATGCAGACAGTTATGTGGCATCTATACTTTCAGAACCACCATTCACATCCCATGATCCAAAATCCCAAGTTTATGCAAAAGTCTATAGGTAAGATACTGCAATTCCTCACCTTCCCTCAATTTCCTCCTTGAAGAAATCTTCAGGAGAATTTTGGATTATAATCCAGAAATGCATCTGAGAATAGAGACACACAGAAGAGTTTATAAGCTATTCCTATTAGACTAAAGTTCTGAAATAGCAATCTATTTTTAAATAGATGACAATATAATGCTTCTAGCATTTAATTCACTGACTAATCTATCCTGGATTTGCTTAATGCTCTACACCTTTCTAGCAGCCTTCTATCAACACAAGAAAAGGCGGCTGACTAAGTGCAGCGGAACTCAATGAAAGGGAAAAAACTCTCTAGTTTCATTTTACTTTGTAAAGCAGGAAAAAAATGACAGGAAAACAATCAGTGGAACTAGCTCATAATTAGTGTTTAAAAAAAAAAGAAAGAAAAGAGAAAGAAAATGTAGAGAGTCAAAATATTGTAAGAGTCTACTATAATGGCGATAATTGCTTGAGCGCAACAGATTTTTTTACATTTATCATAATTAAACTAGAAAATCTATTGGGTGGGGTTTTTGTCAAGACACTTAAGAATGAAACTGCTGTTTAAGTGGTATGCCCATGAAATTATATGCTCACAGGAAAACATACTGAGAAAAAAAAAGCTGACTTTAAAACCATAATGATACTTTTGTATAATACTAAAGGCAACACACATCACAGTGTCACTTGCAGTTCAAGTGACTGCACATTTAAAAATATAAAGTTATGAGACCTGCTAAGGTTTCTAGGATAGCTTTTGTGAATAGAGGAAAATGTGAACAAGACATACAGAAGAACAGCCTGTTCAGATTTTTCCAAACTGAGCAGGCTAACACCACAAGGCCAGCAAGATGAAACAAGATGAGAAATGCTTAACATTGCCCTGAAATCTGAACGAAGTGCAGCTGGCAATCCGGAAGGTCACATTCTATCAGGACAAACTCTGTGACTTGGTCAGGTGCTGGACAGGACGGCAGCCTGGGCACAGCCAGAGCTTCTGGCAGTAAAAGGCCAAGTTCCGACGTGACTGATGCATTACCCCTGAGGTCAAAGGCATGATGGCAACACTTTTCTTGAGAAGTGCACCGTTCCACCATCCTGATTATTAAAAAAATGCATGGTGAAGAACTGTAAACTCAAGACTTTTTATTCTTCACGACAGTTTACAAATGACATTACGTTGTTTTAGCACTACAGAGCAATAGCAGAAAACAGGTCTGGAAATGAAGACATGCAAAGAGTTGCAGTATTTGCAGTAAGAGATAGCTATATTTACAGCTGAGAGGGGACTTTGACTTGTTTGATCTCCTATACCCTCAGTCTAGAAACCATGTTCCATTAAGAGTCTGAAACCTCTCAGGAAGCAGACTCACGATCAGCTCCTAGAGAGGTGTATTGGAAGAAATTCTCCAGCAAGCAGCTCAGAGTAGACATGACACCGTCTTTAATTTTGCCTGATGACGTACCACATGTGAACAGAGTCAACACTGCCTTGAGCTAGAACTGCCTGCTTTGCTGGCACTAAGCTTTTCAGCTTCTAACGTAAAGACTAACAGATTTTTCTGGCTCCTCCAAAGCTTGGTCTCTGACTGAACCTTCATCAACTACTTACTCTCCTGTCTCTCTACGGCAACAGCATTTCTCAGTGCCACAGCACTAGATGAGACAGAAAAATACGTCTTGCATCCTTTTCACAAATTAGCACTTAAACCCAGCTAATCACACCACTTAATCTGGTGACAACATGCGGAGCTCAACAGGACTGGAAAAAGATTATTCTCATAACTTCTAAATCATAGGGCTGGCATGAATGAATGGTTTTTCATCACTGTTTACTGGAAGAAAGACATTCATCCATTTTTGTCTCTCATTTTTAAACCTGGGGGTACCACTAACCACTCAAAAGGCAAAGATATAGTTATTTACCACAGTGATCATGGTATTACTCAACATAAAAACCAGAGAACCGTTATTCTGAAAGCCTGCTCCCATCTCAAAGACATCACCAAGCCTGTATCCTGCACCCCCTGCTCTCTTCACATAGAACTCCAGAATTTTTCATAGATGTGATACAGCATTTAGCATATACACCATTTGTGGGCATTGTTAAATCAAAAGCAAAGCAAAAAGACAACGTCTCGTTCCATGCTTGTTCATGAAAATAAAATTAGATGTACACATAGACTAACTTATTATTCACTCTAGGCAATGTCACAGTTCCTGCTTACTATCCTTGATGATGATACTCCTGATACTCCTTTAACGTGTTTTTCATATTTTTCTATTATAACAAACAAATGCACAAAATTACTGCTTGTATGTACAGTTCACTTTGGAGAAGTAAATAGGTTAAGCCAATGGCTTTAGTGAGTTGTTAGTGTATGCCTAAGACACACACACAGATGACCACAAAGTTTCATAAGCTGTGGGAACTGAACTTGAAAGATTGCTGGAGGAACCAGGCTGCTAGCCTGATGGTTGAGATGCAAATGATGGAGTCTCATTTCTGATGAAGATGGAATCTGTTCACCTTTTCTATTTTATTACCAACATGGAATTTCTCATCATGTAAAGGAGTCTTGGCAATACATTTCCTAACTCTGAACTTCTTGTATTACAACAGTAAATTTAAGAAAGAATTCTGAGCTTTCTTTGAAAAGTTCTGTAATACTATTGAAGGAGATTAAAAACATTTATACAGCGACTTCAAATATGGACAGATGAAGCTGAGTTCTATTCCTTCAGCCCATATGAGAATTCCAGTTCTAACAAAGTTTTCTTTCAATTACTATTTCAGAGTAACTTAGATTTTTTAATTCTAATTTCTGACATACTAATTCAAGGAAGACAGGAAAAAAAAAGTAAATAGAGGCATTTTTTCATCCTTCCTCAAATGGTTTCACCAGATGACCTAGTGTTTGCACTCCAAGATTCAGATAAAACACAGAAAAAAAGATTTTGAGCATCTCCATATCCCTTCTGTACTGAAACACATTTGTCAGTTCCTCTATGAGCAGAATGTCTTACACATATGAAAATTATGGTAGCAGATATAAAACTTGCCTACAAATACAAACAGAATCAGAGTCCAAATCAGCTTTAAAATTCAGGAGGCCTTGGCAGACAGCATCTGTTCACACACCATGTTGTATTTCCTGTTGGGAGGACTAGCGGAGACCAAAACCGAAAGTCAACTCCCAGTTCTACAGCTGCCAAATTTAGGGAGTCTTCACAAAGCACTTCTGAAAGATAAAATTTCTATGGAACTGTATTGCAACTTTCATCTCAGTATCTACCAGCTGAAGCTCAGGTCCCTGGTGGAAAAAGACTCCGACATGAGCAAGGAATCAAGTCTCATTTTTGTGCGGTAGCAGTCAGAAGCCAGGCTCTTCTGTAGCACCATTTTGGGTAGACTACCAGTCACAACAGATCGTTGCTGAGTCTGCAAGACTTCAAAGCCCAGGCACATTTAGTGAATGCATTCTCCAAAACTAGCTCTGACTTCAAACTTCTCTCAGCTTTTCTCCTCACATTTGCAGGTAATTATATTTGTCTGTAAGGTGACCTGAATGGTAACATCAAATCAGAAGAAAGCCTTTCTCATTGTGTGGACACACATGTCAGAGAAATGCATGCTCCTTCAGTGGAACCAGTGAAACAAAAGTGAGGTCAGATGCAAGTGTATGACCTCAAGGGTTCTTGCTCAACTTTTTTCCCCTGTTCTCCAGCCCTGAATTCAATGTTTCCATTTCACATCCTTCTGATCCCAAATTCAACTTAATCTTACAATATACCTATCACACAGACACATATGTAGGCAGATAGCCACCACAGGATCACACGCACAATATCCAAGGAAAACCACTAATCGCTGGAGAACTGGGGGTTGCTGGAATTCCTCTTCCCACGTTGGCTCTGACCACCACCGAAGCACCCGCCGCTGTTACCACTGGCTTTTCACTCCTGACAGTCAGTGCTTGTCCCTCACTTGCCTGAAGAGAGCAAAGCATGGAGTGGAGGTCAATGGAAACAGTTTCTCCCATTCACTCCCAGATGTTGTAGAGCCAACAGCTGCAGCACTTTCCAATTAAATATTGCTGTCACTGTGGGCAGCCCAGTGCAACACAGCATGTCTAAAATTATTTAATGTACTCATCCAGCCATGCAAATGCTTTTATTACTAAGAAGTTCTCAGATCAGACTGAACAGAGGAAAAATAACCTAGAAGAAAACAAGGAAACTGCCAAGACAGGCTTTTCTCTGAAGAAAACAATTTCTGAAACAACACATCTGTTTGTTGTTGTGAGTTAGTGATGTGTTGGCTCTACTTTTAAGTTTCATTGATACCAATATTTTTTCCCTATGAATAGCATAAGAGTCAATGTCCCAAGACAGTTTCTTTTTTTGTAAATGTTCTGTATTACCTCATATGTCCATTACGTGGAGCTGACAAAGACAATTCAGTTTCTTTAAAGAACTTGAAGTTATTCCACATCTGGACTAAAACAACTTTCATATGTTTTTAAACAAAACAAACAAAACCAACAGAACCCAGGTCAAAAGAGCTACCACGAAGTAGCCTCATGACTGGAGCACCTACTCAGACTTTGGTGGTGTATTTGAATCCCTGCCCTAAACCCTGAAGAAGGGTTTCAGAGACAGTCTCTCACTTCGCAGGAGAATGCTGTCACTGCTAAACTATCCTATAGGTGTGCCTTGAAAACTGTAAGCACCATTAAAGCAAGTTTCTAGAGGGGTGGGGGAAGGACAATTCACTGACTGTGATGCAGACCCATATAGCAATTTATACATAAAATTTAGGTACCAGACTATCACCCCCTCACGTGAAGAAAAGTAAAAAAATAGTTTCTTGGCATCAGGCTTATGCGAATAGCTCTATGCAAGATATTCAAATGAAGTAATGTGATGTTTAGCAAGAATTAAGCCTCATTTACAATGTGTTTGTTCTAGATGTTGAGTATAGAGTGTGCTGGTTTTGGCTGGGATAGAGTTAATTTTCTTCATAGTCAGGGATGTTTTCGTTGTTGCTGAGCAGTGCTTGCACAGAGTCAAGGCCTTTTCTGCTTCTCACCCCACCCCACCAGCGAGTAGGCGGGGGGTGCACAAGAAGCTGGGAGGGGACACAGCCGGGACAGCTGACCCCAACTGACCAAAGGGATATTCCATACCATATGACATCATGCTCAGCATATAAAGTTGGGGAAGAAGAAGGAAGGAGAGACGTTGGGAGTGATAGTGTTTTGTCTCCCCAAGTCACCGTTATGCGTGATGGAGCCCTGCTTTCCTGGAGATGGCTGAACACCTGCCTGCCCATGGGAAGTAGTGAATGAATTCCTTGTTTTGCTTTGCTTGCGTGCACAGCTTTTGCTTTACCTATTAAACTGTCTTTATCTCAACCTACAAGTTTTCTCACTTTTACTCTTCTGATTCTCTCCCCCATCCCACTGGGGGTGAGTGAGTGGCTGTGTGATGCTGAGTTGCCAGCTGGGGTTAAACCACGACAAGAAGTTTTGGCAACTCCAATCTATATTCCCATATATATTCAATATATTTCACTTGATGACTACATTTTCATGTGAAGCGTAAGGCTAGTTTCTAGGTATCTCCTAACTTCGAGCTTTCATTTTTCTGCCAAACACGTCCTCAGGAGGTCATCAACTCCTGGGTCACCAAAGACCAAGAGCAGCAAAGAGGATGATATAATCCACCTCTGGGGAAAAGGCAAAACACAGCTCTTACTGATGCTCCAGCACTTTGATTCTGAAGGGAAACCTGCATCTTTTTTTTCTAGTTAGCAAGATATCAGCTGTTTCAAGTGGCATCAAGCAGCCAAAAGGAGTCTGGGACAGAAAAAAGCATGAGGGATTAAAAAAACAAACAAACAAACAAAAACAACCAAGGATGTTTCAAGTGGCATCAAGCAGCCAAAAGGAGTCTGGGACAGAAAAAAGCATGAGGGATTAACAAAACAAACAAACAAACAAAAAACAACCAAGGAAGAATAAGCAAGAAGGCTTTGAAATAAAATATTTTATAAAAATCTTCATTACTGATGCAAGAAGTTGTCAATGTTAATTACAACTGAACTGCTGTCAAGAGAAATCTCCTCCACAAAATGGAGCTGATTAGACTTCAAATTAAGATAAAAGTCAGTCATTGATATGCTGCAGAAGAGCTGACGCTTTGCATTAGCACTACTTCTGAAATGCTCTCCTTTGATGTTTTTTTAGGATATGATCCTGCTAGAATCTGAGCATTTTTCCAGATGTCGTGAATGTCCCCACCCTCAGGGGAGCCCTCCACGTGCACCCCCAGCCTCTAGACAACACCTGCAGAAATCCAGTTCCAGTGATAAATACGATTACAAGTCCTTAAGGATGAGAGTGCAGCTGCCCTCTCCCCTGGCTGCAGCAGCACAGATGAAGGAAGCCTACACTGAATTTGATTCCTTCCAAGCAGAAGGAAACAATATATACAGACACAAAGGTCTGCAATGTTTGTGTTTAGTGTGGTGGTGTAGCTGTGCAATGCACCCAGATGTAAACAAGCTATGGACTATGAGACAAGGGGCAAGTTGTCAGTAAACGCCTTACAGCTTTTCCAGGCAGCTCTTCATGAGAGTGGAAGGCATGACACTCAGAGTGGCTGATCATTCTTGGAAACCCCAAATCTCCGTGCCCCTGTGGCGTACTCTTTGGTAGCTCAAACAGCCTTGTGTTCTGCTGAGAGTAAGTACTAACACTCAAGAGATTTACTGCCTGGCTCATCCTAAGGCTGTGCTTTTCAAGAGGGGGTAGAGTTGTGCAGTAGAGGCCTAAACAGAAGCAAGCATGGCAGATGCCATTTGCTTTGAAGCTTTAGCTCTTTATCTAGACAACCTGTGCACAATATTAGCACATACAATCTTGCACTTTATTGTCTTGATAATGATGTTCTTTATGAAGGTAATACGAATGAGAAGCTACTAAAATGGAAAATATGAAACAGCAGCTGACGTGTTCACAAATCAACATTTGTATCTTCCAGACCATTAGAAGCTTTTAAATACTATTTTCACTTTTGCTCCCAAAACTACTCTCTAGTAAGACATGTTAGAAATTCACATGTCAGAGCTACAGACAGAGGATTAAAACAATTGTTTGAGAAGTGTCTTCTCCTTCCACCCCATTCTTAGAAAGAAAAACCTAAGATATTGTAAATCTAGAAACCAGAATTTCAGAAAAAATATTGCACAATCATCTCATTGCTTCCCACCCTCCACTTCTCTCTGCGACTTAAGCTGGGGTAGGGGCAATCACTTACAGTAGCACACGCCTCAGGGTATTTCCAAATGTCAAATACCAATTATATAGAAGAAAAACATGTATGCAAACACAAGTATGTAAAGAATACCAACACTTTGAAAATATAAGAAGTACCTAAATCATCAATAAATGCTGTGCTCCAAGAGAAGAACCACTTTAACTGGGTGATAAATAGTTGCCTAAAGAACAGCTGTTTCCAAATATGTTACAATGAAGCAAACCTGTAATTATAAATTCAGGCCTCTGGGCTGTGACATTTCGCTGCCTACCAGCATCCAAAAGGAAACAACGCTGACACAGAAGCAATAACCTTACATTTTTTGACTTATAAAATAGTAAAATGATGAAACTACAGAGCTAAATCCTATCCTGGACTTGAATACTGGTGCTGGGAGAGCAAACACAGGCCTGGCTGCTGCACATGGTGGCCCATGGCCTCATGGAGGCAGGCAGCTACTGGGGTGACAGGTCTAAGGGGGCGTCTAGAGACTGACCCTCACCTGAGCTCATTCCATGCACCACTTGCAGCCCAGGGGCGCAGCTGTAAAACTAAGAGGCGATTCCACCATATGGTACAGCAGCGTTGGGAGCAAAATGATGGACAATCTGTTTGTAGAAAAAATCTACAATTTTGGCATGATGAGGGTATAAACTATAAGGACAAAAAATCAGC
This sequence comes from Aptenodytes forsteri, assembly GCF_000699145.1. Classification (NCBI taxonomy): domain Eukaryota; kingdom Metazoa; phylum Chordata; class Aves; order Sphenisciformes; family Spheniscidae; genus Aptenodytes; species Aptenodytes forsteri. The sequence goes on along the minus strand of NW_008794853.1, from coordinate 793,302 downwards.
AGCAAGAGCAAGTTGCAGATGAAAACCTGACACTAACGGCTGATAGCAGAAGGTTTTTTTGCACTCTACAGATCTAAATCAAGTACTTCATCAAAAATGTTTTCTTATGCTTAAGGTCAACAAAATAAGAATTAATAAAAATAATTTACATTTAATAATGAATTGTTAAGGAATTAATAAAATTAACATGGGTATGAGATCAGTGACATCTGTATGCTTTGTGGGTGAAGCAAACATAGTGTGGGCAAACACAGTGGAAAGAGCTGCCTACGGAAGCAGCCGAGGGAGCCTTGGGGAGAGCAGCCCAAGGCCACCAGTGCACACTGCAGCATGACACCCCAGGGAAGGTGGCGGAGGGGGGGAAGAGAGAGGACTTTTAGGGTTTATCACCAGGCTAGGGCAGCAAGCCTATAAACTGTTTCCTAATGTTCATCCTGCTCCTCTTATTTGTTTCACTGCATTTGGAAAAGCAAGACTTCCCTATTAAATGCTAATGAAAATGAGCCACTGGGATTTAAACACTGACTACTCATTTTAAATGTTACGTTTATTGATGCTGGTAAGCGATCAGCTCTCCTTCGGTGCAATTATGCCATGCTTGGCCAGAGAAGTGGAACTTTACTTAAAAGCAGAGCCCCAGGCTCAATTCTACAGTGTAATTTTTGTACCTTCTGAATATCAGACCAGACTTGGGCATGAGCTGACAGAGACTCTTCAACGTGACTTCTGCAAACCCAAGTTTCTAAATGAGGATTCTGTGGAACCTGTAACCAATAAGAAAAAACAATTTACACAACTCTGTCGCGTATAAAAACGAAACTGAAAATGAGGAGCACTGGTGGACTCTCCCTCTGTAACTATCAGCACAGTTTCATGCTGTCCCTCTCAGACCAGAATTAACCCAATTCATGGTGGCTTAGCAGGGCAGAGCAGACAACTGCCAGTGCAATCACTTCCTGCAGGACTTGGAATTCTTTCAACCCTGCTGTACAGAAAACAGCATTATATATGGGCCTATTGTGGAGGAGAGGGCTGTCATTTCACACAAATGCAGTGTCTCAAAGAGGCCACCTTGCACACATGAACTGGGCCTAGTTACCTTGACTTCATGAAAGCTTTCACAAACACTGAAGTTCATGAGTACATCTCAGCAAACTATAGGAAAAAATATGGAAGTAATAACATAGTAATTGCAAAATAATAAAAAAGGGATCTATAACCGAGGATCAATTCAAACCAGGAGTACTTCTCCTGAATTGTTCAGTGCCAGACAAGTTTTCAAGCATGCTCCAATAGCCTTGCAGGGAATACTTACATTTTCTAACTTCCTTCCAGATTAAATGCTTTCTCATTTCGCAACAAAAGCTTTAAAAGTGATGATAGTATCAGCACTCATTTGCACAGTGTAATAACAAGATCATCTTAATGAGGGACTAAAGAGTCCTTAAACTTTTGATACAATCTCTAAAACATAAATGACATAATAATTTAGACTGAGAACAATGACTTATTATAAACACCTGAAAAATATTGGGCTTGGGACAGTGAACCAAGTCATACACTGTTATTACAGCAACAAAACGCTCCATGGATTAACACTGTGTTAATCTTTCCTGGAAGATTGGAGGTGCATCGATTGGGCTCCGGGCACTATTTTAAGAGAAGGGAATGGAGAGCATTTAAACTAGCTGTTATCTAGCAGCTCAATATTGATGATCTAATTTGGAAACTGGATTAAACTGCATGGATTAACACACCACTGTACAGCTGCAGGATTTATGGTTGTCATGACAACCAGCAGAAAATGTATCCCACTAATCCTCTCTGAGCAGATCCGTCTGCATGCAGCATTAACAAGATTTATCACTAGCACAGACATACTTACAGTGATTTAATTGCAGATATCTAGATTGGTATAATCTCTAACTCTCTCAGCAGCTTAAAATACCAATTCACACCCAGAAGGAAAGAGAAGTTCAGTTTATGAATGAATGCTGGAAGCAATGAAACATCCTTGGATATTATCTGAAATGTGTATTTTCTGAGAAAAGATTAGTGTTTTCCAATTAATTTTCCAGGGTATTGAGTGTGCAAATATGTATTAATTTTATAAACATAATAAAGTGACTACTACCCTATGCTTCCCGCATTAGGCAGAGTCCTCTCATATTTCAAGCAAGAGACACACTGATTTCTATTCTGGAGTTCTCTTTCTCAATAACTTGTTTTCCTTGCTATGAGGAGAAGAATCTTTGATTTTATGCTTCAGGAAAGAAAGTCAGGAAGCTGGACAGTGTTTTCAGTTCCCCTACTGCCTGCTTGCAGAATTATTTTCTCTGTATAACCATAATAAAGTACAGAAAAAGAAAAAAAAAAGAAAAGCCTACTTTATAGGAACCTACTTTATAGGAACAGTCAGAGGCTGAACTAATTAATATTTGCCAAGTGTCCTAAAAGAGAGCTGTCTATGCATGAAGGACTACTTTTTTCTAAACACACAGAAGAGCCATGCTGGAGATTTTCTCAGTGTTAGCTGAGAGTTTCAAATGTTGAAGTTTATTCCCTGCCTCACAGTAAAAATCAGGAAGAGAAGCAAACACTCCCAACTTCTAGGGCTCTGGAGTAACACTGGAGGCCAAGACTGGCCATGCAAAAGTTGTGTGGTGTTTCCAGCTGTAACGAGCTAATCTCACCACTTGTCAGTATGGTTCAAATTCACGTGCTCTTATTTGTTATGTTCCCCAACCCAGTGTAACTTTGCCTCCAAAAAAAGAGCAAAAACCCCAAATCCCCCTGCAAAGAGCACCTTTTGAACATATGTCTTACAACCATCTCTGTCACTTGTGCTTCCCCCAGGAGAAGCACTACAGCTGCTATGATACCATATCTGCTTGGATAGCGCTCTGTATCTTGTGGAGTGGGAACTTGCAACGCCTCCACTCCAAAGAGCATCTCATTTTCCCAGTGGTGAAGTCCAGAAAATCCTCCCATGAAGTTCAACCTACAGGACCCAAAGAAAAATCCTTTTTAGCAAAGGGCTAATTGATCAGTTTATTGTAATATGGCTACAATATGAGCAACCAATTCTTTTCCAGCGCAACTTAATTGCCTTCAAAACAGAATCACTAGATCAGAATGTATTATAATAAATTACTTATATTTGCAATAGCACAGGCCCCGTGTTAGTTCAGAAAATAATTTTGAGTATTTTCATATGACGAAGCTAAGGACCCCATAACTAGACAACATTTTTTTTAAATACCCCAGAAGCTGCAAATTTTAAAACAACACTCTCAAAAGATCTCAAACAAGCAACTGTAAGAATAGTAAAACCGGCATATTCGGGTATTTTGGTTCCTACTTCCCAAACAGACCAACTGCCTAGAACTAACTAAAATCCTGAGGTCCTTGCACCTATTTGTGGGATAAGATACTATTTAGAAAAGAAGTATCAGTTGAATTAAAGGCACTAGAAGATGGATGATGATATTTAAGTGGTCAGGAAAAATAAACTCAACCAAACTATTCGCTCGTTTGCAGCCATGGGATTGCTCAGCCCCTGGAACTGCTTTAGATCTGAGAAAATATTTTAAAAGAAATTACCCAGTGCAAGAATAAATACTATATATATGATTTAGGACCCTTTTTGATAGAATGATACTTTTTTAATTCAGTTTTTTACACACACGTGCACAAACACCTTTCTCTCCCTGAAAATGAGTACTGTTCTTTAGTTTTCCTCGTGAACTGTGGTGGGGGACAATCTAAACATGCTGTAACACATGTACACCCATGACGTCAACAAATCTATTTGGTATGAATCAACTGAAATATCAGTCTACATCCTTGAAGGAGAAAGTCCCGAAACTACAAATTTCTTGTGACACCTGCTGTTAAGTGTTTGACAGTAACTGTGCCAGCCACTCTAAAGCTGTATGAACAGATTACACTATATAAGGAATAATATCCCAATCCAGAAAACACTGAAGTATGTCCTGGCTCCTTCCATGGAAGTAGTCATATATTTTGTATGTTAAACACAATATGGGATTTCTCAGACTGAAAATATTTTGGCTTTAGGCTCCAATTAGTCCTAGCATAAGAAGAGGGCGTCAGATAAAACACGTGTCTCTCAAATAATCTGCATTTAAATTACAATTAAAACCCACCCACATTGGCACCACCCCATGTCTACTCAGCAGCTATTTTGGCAGCAAAAGCCCCTTCTCCTCCCTGCACCCCTGTGCTGCCCCCCGTGAAACGCCATGGCCCAGCGCGGGTGGGTGTCTCGGCCCCTGTCCCACAGCCCGGCACAGGGTACCGCACACCGAGTTACAACTGGAAACGCTTTATTTTGTCTAGAGTTTTTTGAAGAAGGTCAGAATTAGAAAAATGTGGGATGTTATACCAGTAACTTCACCAAGAAAAAGAATTCCTTTTAGCCAGTACACTTCCTCTAGGCAAATTAACATACAAATTAAACTAGCAGGGACAAAGTAGTATTGAAATAATTAAAACTCCTCCAGCGGCACAATCAGAGGCTCGTTCACATTGGCGGGAGTCTCCCCACAGCCCCGCCGACCCCCGGTTAAAGCGCTGGGAGGCACAGGAACGCAAGCTGAGCTCCCTGGCAAAGGCTGCCAGACCCGGCTGCGCTGGAAGAGCAGGTACCTGAAAGCCG
>NW_008794853.1:785768-787863 GCF_000699145.1 Aptenodytes forsteri | reverse complement strand
GGGCTGCGGGCTGCGCTCCCGCCCCCGCCCGGCAGGCACAGCCCCCCGCACCCCACTTACAGATTCCAGGTCCTTCTGTCCCCACGTTTGAGAGCCGCGCGGTAGGAGCTACAGGCTGCACCCCCTTCCTGCACCCCCTTCGGGTCTTTTAACGGTACAAATTATTTCCTCAAAAGGCTGCCAGCCCTCATTTAAAGGAATGGGAAGGACAAGCCAAGACAGTTAGATGTCGAGGCTCCAGTTAGAAGAAAAACCCGGCAGGCAGAAAGTACCCGGGAGCTGTGTGAGCATCCCTCACCACGTGCGCAAAGCCGTGCTGAGGATGCGAACACAGACACACTCCCAAAGTTGGGTCCAGCCGTGGCTGAAGCTGTACGAGCTCTGAGCTGGTGAGTCAGGAAGGGGCTCCAGCTTCTGCTGTACTTGCCTGAGCTGCCAGTTGTTTGACAAGCTACAAATTATTTGTGTTTTCATTATAAACAAGTTGCTTTCATTTTTAAATTATTTGCTAGCAGCAAACACTACAGTTTAACAACAACAAAAAAAATCTAACTGCATGTTACGTTTTCATTATAGTCCCTGTGGAAGTGATACTTCAACCCTTAAAAATAAGCAACCATATTAAACATCTATTATAAATGTTTTCTCACATCTGGATATCTGATATCTGAAATTGTCTGGAAATAATACCGAGTTACAGAATTTGTGTAAGAGAGTACCATATTCTGCACCATTAGCTAATTAAAAGTTGCACTACAGGCAGGCAAAACAAAGCAGAGACTGCACAATCCTCCTCCAGTGACCATTTCATACAGGACCAACATCCGATTTCATCCTCATAAGCCTGCAGATGAAATGTGCTTTGGCTCAGGAAGACTGTTTTCCAAAAAAAGAGCAGCTAGTCCTTTCTTATATTGACTGAATAATTCGGTGTCTTTCAAACTATTGATCAGCTCCCTTTCCCCTCCCTGCTCTATTTTCAGAATGAGCCTCTCATGAATATCACATATAAATCCACAAGTCTTCCTCTAACCTCAGTCTCAATTTGATGCTCAATTTTATTTTATACCCAGACACACCTCATGGTTTTTGTTCATTCCCACTTCTCCATTTCTTACTGCCTAGACCCCACTGCTTTAGCCGATTAGTTTCATTTGGCATAAATTCAAGCATTCACCCCATGTGCCGCCCCACTGCAAGCTACAGACTAGTACACGCGTAACACAGGGCTCTGGGGACCAGCAGTATGTATGCATTTAGAGGGGAGAACTCCTCCAATGGTGCATAGGTAACACAGAGTTCGGAGATGCCTGTGTGTCTATACAGACATTTGGGGCAGAAATAGGATGGCAAGGTGGCTGCTACAGAGAGTGGCCAGAGCTTCTGACTCCTCCATCAATCTTCCCTCCCCCAGTATCAGCTGTTGTAGTAGGAGGCATGAGGGACTCCACCGGTGGGAACAGTTTTGGCTTCAGACATTTGGGAAGGAAATTATAGAGAAGAGGGTGTTGCAAAGGGGAAGGCTCTCTGGTGGAGTTATTACTTGAGGAGAGCCTTTTGCCCGGTCCCTCAGAGTGAGGAGAGGTTTGCTCATGGTCCTACCATGCTCCCAACCAGGCTCAGCAGGAGTTTGGATGGGGCAGTACTGGGCGCAACCACAGAGCATCGTTTCTCTCCCACCAAATTTGTGAACTGTTGTTGAAAAGGGGAGATCAAACAGAACAAAGAAATAGCCCAACTGTGCTTACCAAACCACAGCCCTGCTACCAATACCATGTAACTGCTCAATTTACATTGGGCTTAAATTACCTAAAAGTTAGTTTCAGCGGTTAGACACGCAGCCAGGTCATTCCTTTAATTCCACAGATACAGACCTTGTGTCTATATGCACAAATACCTAAAAAATTAGAGTGATGCAGCTAAGCAAGCAGGCCTGTCCCCTATGTTATCAAAAGACAAGCTCCTTATCAGAAGCGAGGTATAAATACAATAGCCAACTTTCCTGGTTTCGGCAGGGATAGAGTTAATTTCCTTCCTAGTAGCTGGTACAGTGCTGTGGTTTGGATTTAGGGTGAGAACAATGTTGATAACACAC
>NW_008794853.1:781253-785401 GCF_000699145.1 Aptenodytes forsteri | reverse complement strand
CCCACCCGGGTGGGGGGGAGTGAGCGAGCGGCTGTGTGGTGCTGAGTTGCCAGCTGGGGTTAAACCACGACACCAACTTTTACTTTCATGATTAACATTGGGCCACATTCTTCCCTCTGCACAGAATCTCATCACATATTACTTGCATCTCAGAAAACACAAAACATCATAAAAAAGAATGCAAGTTACATTAATCAAATTGTTCAAAATTTTAATTGAGATCCATGTTTGTTTTGCAACAGTTTCTCAAAGGCTATGATGAAACACAAGAATAATTTCGAACGAGACTAAACAAAAGCACAAATCCCAGGAAATAATTCTGCATTTGGAGAAGGCTGAATAAAAAGCCTGATTTTAACTAAGATCTACAGGATTACCAAAAGCATTAGGGAACGTCCTTGCAAAAATTCCTCCCTTCAGTTAAGGCTTTGAAAAGAATGTTTTTCAGAAGTGTGGAGCACCTCTAATCTCAAGGCAATAATTGAGAATTAGAAGTCCTTAGCATCCTTGAACATAGAGCTAGACAATTATTTTCTAAACAAATCTAACTTTACAGTAAAGACCTATTAATTTTATTAAAAATGAGATGGATTCTTACCACTGGGAGCTGGCACTGTAATTGCCAGTCACTCAGTTGTTCCTAATTTATTGGATGAAACAAATAATGCAACATTTCATGGTTGGTATTGTTTTATTGTCTAATATTGATTAAATTATTTACACTCCTACTTTTCAATCCACAGTTTAGCACTCATACCTATGGCTTTTATTTTTCTGTTTAGCACATCTTTGTGTCAAGTGTCAGAATTTCGTTTCAAAAAAACAGGAACCTGATACCATATAGACAAGTCTCCTCTATATTTACGTTTAAACATATTCATTTTCAAAAATGACTATTTATAAAAGAAGAGTCTGCTGGTAGCTTTCTTCCAGCTCATTTTTACCACAGATTCTACTGCGCTTTTCCTATTTTAAAGTGTCCCTTTTAGAGTGTCCTGCTGTCTCCATGTGGAATCTGTTTTCTCCCTCAGCCCCCCGCCTCTAAATTTAATACAAAAAAAAAAAAACAAACCAGTAGCTGACAATTTTAAGCAAAAATATAAAGCGCTATAACATTACCTACATTGCCTTTTACTGAACTAGGTTCTTGAACACTCTAGGAACTTTGTGGAAATTTAACCAGTCAGTGTTGAAAAGGCACAGGATTTTTGTGCTCAGAGACCTCCAGCAACAATAGTTTTTCCCCAGCCTGAAAGTTAGGGACCGCTGTTAGGATACAGCAAACAGTCTGATCCGAAAATTCACAGGTACCCAATTGCCACTTACATTAGAACCCACCAGATTTTACTGATTCTTCTGCCACAGACACCCTGCAAATCTGTAACAAGAGTTTGCTTCTATTGCAAGAGGAAAAGAGGTGAAGTTACTCTTACATATAACCAGGGATGGTGTAACAACGATACAAGCTATTCATTATTAAAATCCTCACAAAGCTGTCCATGTCTGTGGTTGTTTCTGTTTCATGGTACTACATGAATGGGAAAGTTATTTTTCACACGAGAGAAGTTTAGTCGTACATGAAGAAAGCTAATTTTGGTCCACTTGCCCAGCTTCCTAAGGACAGCATATTGGAAACCACTGACAGTTCCAAAACCAATGTAAAAGTTAACAAAAATAATTTGGTATTTCATTCCTAAACCTGCACAGTGTGGTGATTTGTCCTAGTCATCCACCTTTTCATTCTGCGTGTCCACTAACTGTTGATTTTTTAAGTCTTCAGCTTGTTCATGATCTTCCTTATCTGCATCATCTACTTGATTAGGTTCCTTTTCTTCTGCTTCTCCTTGATCAACACTTTCATATTCTACTTGTTCAAGGTCTGTTCCATCTATAAGTTCTGCCTGTACTTCTTCCATCTGTATTTGATTTACGTGCTCAACATGTAACTGCTCCACATGAACTTCAGCACCTTGTTCAGTCTGAATGTGTTCAACTTCCAAGTAACTAATTTGCACCTGTTCCTGCAGTTCATCTATCTGTGTGCCTTTCACTTGATTGTCCTGTATGAGATCCTGGTGCATCTGTTCCACAGTTACCTGTGCAGGATCCACTTGTACCTGAATTACTGGTAGGACATGGACTTGCTCCACTTGTTCTATTATAGTCATTGATGTTACTGGTTCAGCTTCCACAGCTTCCACTGGAAGAACCTCTTCTGTTACTATTCGTTCTGAAATATTGTGCATTTCTTTGAGATGTCTTCTCAGCTCACTGCCTTGCATAAACCACAAATCACATAAGGTACAGTGGTTGGGCTTGTCACCGGTGTGTATTACCAAGTGATCTTTGAATTGATCCCAGCTGTTAAACACGCTGTTACAAACCTGAAACAAAAGACAGAGCAAGTTAAACAGTGCCAACAGAAATATGACAAAGTATAGTGCCTATTTCAGATCATGGCTTCACATAGCGTAGCTTCTTGCTACTTGCATTAAAAAACCATATACGTTAGAGGTAAAAGGTGAGAAATCAGCTTCAGATGAACAGAAGACCTGGTATTTATTTATTCCTTTTTAAGAAACAGTGTGCTACATTGAGTTGTGCATACACAGGATACCTACAAAATTTATGAGTCAGTACAGCATTTGAAAGTTTTCCCATTTTAACCTTACGTGAAATTCACATACAGTATCACGCCCCAATAAATGTCTGGTGCTAGAGTTTTGGGTGGAAAGCTATTTATGTAATAATACTGTACAATGAAAGTGTAATACATACTGTCCTTTTACTGAAGTTCTAGATGCAGTACTACTAGCCAACTTTTCCTTATCAGCTTTCATTTGCTCATGGCATCATGAGGTTTAACTAGCGACTGAACTCTCCCATTTTGCCATTTCAAAAAAACACTTGAGTGATTTCAGCAGATAAAACTCGCTTAAAACTCCATCCCTTTAATTCTCTTCCAGCTAAAAGTACTGCCTCAGCTGCAGACACACTATTTTCACAAAGCACATGAGCACACTTCCTTCCCTACAGCTGGCACTAAGGTAAGTAGCCTGAAAACAACACACAGAGACTGCAGAAATGAATGAGGTGCCAGGGTAGAAGAGAGGGAAGAGTGGGCTAGAGTCAGGCTTGGAGCAAACAGGCAGGCTCAGGAGTCTTTGTCCATGCAAGTGTTCTTGGCTGCAGACAGCAGCAAAGAACACACATTTCAACACCCCTTCACTGCTGGCAAAGTTTTGAAACAGAATGTTCCATTTCCTCATAATTTTCAGCAACAAGCACAGAAGGATGATGGAGTATCTGACAGGGATTAACTCAAGAACAGGTCTGTGTAGTGGAGCTAAATATCTCCATTTTGCTGTTGAAGTCTGTTAAAACAGGTTTGTGATGCTAGTGCCATGCTTTTTTCCCCCCCAGGCTCACGCTTTAGAAAGAAGTTGCACATATACTTCTTAAAATACTAACCTTATAGATAAGCACTCAAAATAGCTTAGTCATACATAAAGGTAGTGACTATCGGTAATGCCCAAGCATATAATTATTGTTCTTGCCATGTGGAGCCTAATTCAGTACTCAAGGTATACATTGAAGAGCACCAAAAGTGCTCACCAAGTAAGCACAATTTTGTTTTCTCCTCTTTGTTCATTGAATACTATTCAAATTTAGTTCTAAAGAGAGAAAATTTCAAGAAGAATTTATCCAAGAATTGCTGTAGTTTCTGCAGGCTGAAGAAACACTAATCCACATTCACAACATCTGTGAGAGGATGTGGTATCAATTTAGAAAGAAAAAGCTGTGACACAAAGCAATTAGACTGAAGGGTCACAAAGACAAAACAGTACATTCAATGAAGCTATTAGGTACAACTTTGTGTTATATAGTAATTCTCACATTCAGAACAAACTTACCTTTAAGACAAAGGTATGCTCCCAAGAATTAACTTCGGACTAGCGTAAGAACTAAATGATGCAACAGCATCAGTGAAACTTCTGATTAAATTATTTGATTAGCAACACAAAATTAATTCATCTCCTGCAGTATTCAATGCTTTCTGTGACTAAGATCACTCTCTCTTTTGGAACAAATAAAGCTGATATCCAGCAGTTTTCTTCACTACACAACCCAATTTAACTGCAAATCAC
>NW_008794853.1:769692-781068 GCF_000699145.1 Aptenodytes forsteri | reverse complement strand
GCAATATAGGGAGGGGGCGTGGGGGGGGGGGGGGGGAGGGCGGAGAGAGAGAGGGAGAGAAAAAGAAGAAGAGCGGGCGAGAGCACGAGTGAGAGCGCAAGGGCGAGGGAAAGAGAGAGCAAGAGCATGAGAAAGCACGAGAAAGAGTGAGCACAAAAAAGTGAAAGTGAGCAAGCACATGAGAGAGAGAGAAAAAAGTAGTGTGTTCTTTTTTGAGACTGTGACAGCAGTGGGGCAGCAAAATGGCAAATAAAATGCTACAACCAACCTCTTGTATTTTCTAGCTTTTCAGATTCAGCTTTTAAAAGCTAGGTAACATTTATCTGAACAGCTTTTCAAATGTCAGTTACACATAGTGACCAAGTACCCTAGCCATCCATTTACAGCATTTATATTTGCTTAAAAGACATTACAGATTGTCATGGTAAGCTGGAATGACTTTCCAGACAAAGTCAATATATTGGGTATCAAAGAAAAGAATAATAAAATAGGAAATAAAACAGTACTTTGTATTTTGGACTTTAGTGAAGCATGCTCACAAGTGGGAAAGGCCTAGGTCAGTGCATCAAGAACCTTAAAAAGGAGGCAGGAAGATCAGTAAAATGCAGATGAACACTTACCTACCCATAAGAAACTCTCTGATTATAAGTATTATGAGGCTCCATATCAGTAATTCCATATTTTAAATGGAACTACTTAGATATAAGAATTTATCTACATGTTGTGGTTGAATGCGATCCTTATATTTATTTTACTAAAAGTAGCTCTCGGAGACATAAGCCCACTCTTGTTGCCTCTCCTGCTCAGTATTCCCACACTCCCTCAGCACAGGAAGGAGGTATCTAGCCTCAGGCTTTGCTACTTCCATTACCCACCTGACATTCGTACAGTTTCTTTCTTCCCTTTTTAGCTCCAGCTCCAGACTGGCAGGCTGTCAGGTGACATTTGAGCGTGCTATTCCTAGCAAAACGTTCATGGCAGTTTGGACATTCAAATGGTTTTTCACCTGTTAAGACAGATACAGGGATTTGTAAGTGTATAAACCAGCCAGTTTTCTGTCAGCTCTCTCTTCTTCCCCTCTCCCTTTTGTGTAGGTTGATAAATATTCTGTAAAGACGTGGCCAACTGGATGATTCTACAGAAGAAGAGAAAGACATTCTATGTAAACTTTATTTATGTAAATAAAAGGGCAAAAACTTAATGTGGACTCATAACTTTCATTTAGAAATAAAACAATGTAACAATTACTAGTGCCATTTAAGGTACATTTAGGTTTTTATGGAAATTTGATTACTATTCTGATGAAATATCTTAAAGAAATAGCAGCTATTTCTCTCTTTTTGTCTGATAATACTTACAATTAAAGAATCAACATTAGTAAATATACAAAGTGACACTTTGAAGAAGGAAGTATTTAAATAATACAAAGTTTTATTTTCAAGAACAATAACAGCTTATGCTTGAGAGCTGAAACTGGGCTCCAGAAAAAGAAGCTGGCACAGAATGACCACGAAATAACAATGCATCAGTATTAAAACAAATAACACCCCCTCCCCCAAAAAATACGCTGAAGAGAAAGCACAGAGGGACATAAATGGGCACAAGGAAGATAAAAATTCCTTTCAGTTTGGCTACTTCATTTCAAACCTGGTACCAAACACAGGAGCCAGCTAAGGACAACAGCAGGGGAGGCTGAAAACAGGTAGTTTTCTCTTTTTTCATCCCAAGTAGTATATTGTTGTTACTTGTCATCAAGTAGTAACAAAGAACAACTGGTGTCTCTGTTTACTAATTTCACCATGCACAAACACAATGAAATTCAAGGAAATTAAAGTACAAAAAATTGGGAACAGTGTGTTTCTTCTGAAAGTCTGATAATTATCTGCAGAGATACTGACACCAACATCACTAATGAAACAAACGGCTTACTGAACTCCAGAAGAGGCTGAGACATTTCAGTGAATAACATAAGAATCTATCCTAGCTAGTTTAAAAGCCTGCATTTTCAGGAATGCAGTAGTTATTGACTATTGAGATGGAAAGCCAATAAACCTGTATTTTCAGAAATAAAGATATTCAGAAGTTCCCAATTAGCTTTTCAAAAGAAATCCACAAGTAGCCTATAATTCTCACACACCTAAAGGCTACAGAAAAAAGTTTAATGATGGGAACATTCCCCTTAATGGTTACAAAATGCTATGTTTTTGGAGACTGTTGTACCAGTAATGCAGAGGATACTGAACTGCCATCAGTCTTGCAGGTCAAAACTCATGGACTTTGCCCAAGCAACCAGTGGATACTACAGAGCAAAACTCACACCACAGACCTTCACCTGTCCTGTGATCTGGTCACATTTAGTTACTTGGAGCAAGGCACCAGTCAAGGATAGATTTATTCTATTGTTACTCGAATTCTTCAGTGATCTCCAACATATTCCGCCAAAAGTGTCTGAAAGTGACAATTCAAAGATAATGGTGGCAATATCCAAAGGCCAAAAGACATTGTGTGACTTCTTGCACAGTGCAAATCAACGCTGTGACCTGGGCTGCACCGTCACAGCAGTGATGGAAAACAGAAAGCATGCCAGCTGTCTTCTCTCCTCTTTCTTCTCTGAGAAACACACTAGCAAGCTGGGGGCTAAACTCCTCTGCTAAAGGTGACAACTTGCTTCTCCTCCCCCACATGTCATCCAACTATGAGTTTAGTCTCATCTAAATGAGACTTTACGAAGAGGGAGGTTTTTGGCCTGATCTAATGATTAGCTTTTTCTCCCTTTATGAGAATGGATGAGATTTCACTTGCCAATCGTAAGCAACTCACAGGACAGAAATTCTGACCAGAGATAGTCAAATATTGTGCTGGTCCTTTATAATCCGACAGTCACAGGAAGGAGACTTCCCCAAATAAATATTTTTTAACCCAAAGAAACAACTAACACAGTGACTTTTATTTGCCTAATATGTAAGAAATACCAGGGAATTCAACCATAACCATAAAGTTACCATATCATTATTTAGATTTGGTTTAGTGAGAAATAGTAAACCCAGTTATTATTTTTTTCCACAAACACACCAAAGGCAGGTGTTTATCACATGAACTTCTTGGGATCGTTTCTTCAAGGTACGTAAATAGAGTCTGTTTATTCACTCCTATGGAAGATGTTATTTGCAGTTCAAAGTACACTTCCTGTAAAACATATTTTAGACTTACCAAGAATGGCAAAAACCTTGATTAATTTTTCCTGCAAAGTTTGTATACAAATTACATCAGTTACAGGGTTTTCAGACAAGGGCAGATTAATTTGGCTGCTTGGAGCACATCACGACTCCTTCACTTACACCTTCGCTCATGTGAGCACACACACACACTCTCCATAAAAAGAAAAAAAAGAAAAAAAAATCAAGAAGGCCTAACTTTGAGAAATATTCAGCAGTCAAAATTTCCAGTAAAATCTGAGGGAATCAAAGCTGTTCAGTGTCTCTTTCTGCTAGGGAACATCAGCTTTGCAAAATATCAGGATTAGACCAGCATATTGAGAGCAGTAGCTTCATTCCAAGACTAATTTCCTGTATGAGGAAATTGCTCTTTCTGTGTAAGACAAATTAGAGCTATTGAACTCAATGGGTATATGTTACTTAAGTCAGGCCTTGCAGAATTTCTGTCCTGTGTGTTACTTACGATTGGCAAGTGAAATCTCATCCATTCTCATAATGGGGAAAAAGATAGTAATTAGATCAGACCAAACCCCCTCCCTCTTTATAAGTTCTGGAGATGACTTTGTTAATACTTTCAGAGTTACATGACATGCAAGACATTTCTGAGGTATTTTTTCAGAGACTCAGAAGCTGCTTAAGGCACTGTATGCATGAGTGAGAAAGAAACTCCGTGGATCTCCTTCCTTCCTTTTACTGCAACAAAAATAATAGCCATTGGTAATGTCAAATTTCTACATCAAAAAGAATTACCAACCCTGATAAGGTGTCTATTTCTCTCCCAATTGCTATTTTCATGTTATTGCTGGTGTTGTGATTAAGCAGCAACAGGATCAAATACTTTGTAGGACATTTTCTCCCAGGCCTTTTAATTCCATTTTAGCATTCAACCAGTGCTATACAGAATTCAGAACTTAGAAAGCCTTTGGCTGAATGGGAGTTTTTCCACTCACCTTAGGAGACCACGGTTAAATGGTAGTATCTGTTTTGATTTTAAGCTTAAGGCTTTTGAAAATGCTAAACCTGAAGTAATTAGATTTCATGCATTATACTTGTTCTATCAATATATATTTAGAAAGTACTCTGTACCTCCTGTGATATGCTAAGTTGCTTTGTCCCCAAAATTCTTCGTCGCAACAGCAACCAACATATTGTGATATTTGGGTTACTCTGCTAACCTGCCACAAACTTTTCTCTGAAAAGACTTTTGTTAAGTAGCTGGTATTTGGATTGCTCATAGTGGAGAAACACTCCCTGCTTCATAGAGGATAAGGATTTGCCGAAGACTGTTTATAAACAGAACTTTTAAAGGGCTTTTGGGAATAGACTGGACACAGTGTCATATATCAATACTCAGCAGTCCCACACACAGATACAAAGAAATTAGACTTAAAAGGCTTTAACAACAATAAGAAGCTGCGAAAGAAATAGGGCTGCTACCCTCCATTTAATTCTTACTGATGACTCATGACTGACATATTAAACAAAAACATCTGGAAGATCAGGACCACATATATTTTACATTCAGAGTTATCTGTATAATGCTCAGTACCTGTTCAGATAGTAGACTTTTCAGTGAGATGAAGAAGTAGCATCTTAACCTCCCATATTATAAAGAAGAAAGAAGGAGCACAAGTCATTTTGTACTCAAAAGATGCTATCCAGATTTCAAAGAGGCAGATTTCACAGTAAAAAAAGTGTACTATAGTCACTAGAAATGTTTTGCTGTTTTAATTAACAAAGAAAAATCAAATCATAGATGAGATGTCAAAAGCAAGGGTGAAACTTTCCAAACAAGATGGTACAAGAGAGAATTGTTAGGGGGTATTTTATGCCTAATGCATTGATAGGCATTTGCTCAGAAGTTCTGTTAGATAAAGAAACCCTCTAAACTGTATTCCACTGGGAAGCTCACAGTTCGGATCATATTTCAACAGAAACATTTACTAGTAGAATTGTGAAAATAAAAGTAGCTCCCCAGTTTGGTACTTTTGAAGGAGGAAACATGCCTTAAGAAATGATTTTGAAAAAATCTTTAAGATTTAATAGACTTGAGAGAGAAGCTTCATTAGTGCTTTCTGGTTTTAGGTACCTATTTTTAACCACCTCAATCCCGCAAAAGTTTACATCAATGTAAAACAAAACAAATGAACAAACAAAAAGATAAATCAGCATTTTAGTTGTACCTAGAAGCCAAGTATTTCTAGCACTCAGGACTCATGTTCTTTTCAGCACATTCTTTATTTCCCCAAAACATGCAAAAACCCAAAATGCTAGAGGCAAGGCCACAAAGACAGGACTATAGCAGTGCTCTTACCTGTGTGCTTCCGGAGATGCTCTTTAAAATGTCCAAAGTGGTCAAACTGCTTATCACAGTACTGGCATATATGTATTTTTTTGCCAGGTCTTTGCTTCTTGCTGGCACCACCTTCATCAAGGTGGTAACAGGTGAGGTGCTGTTTCAAAGCACTCTCTCGTAGGTACCTTTTATTGCATATGTCACACTTGTAACTCTCAGTAGAGTGTGTTTTCATGTGTTCCTTAAAATGGTAAAACAATTTAAACGAACGGTTACATTTCTCACAGTGGAATAAATTGTTCACGTGTGACAGCTGAAGTTCCACAATTTCAATACCTTCTACCTGTTTGCACGAGGGATCAGTTGCACTATCACCTTCTTCTTGGATCTGGCATTTTCTCTCTCCCTGACGATACTTGCTGGTGATATCTGCCAAAAGAGCCAAAGCAGATTCATCTGATGTACCTGTTGTCTGAATGTACTTTATGGATTGCTCTGCAGAAGCCACTTCTTCAAGTGTTTCAATGCTGTCATCTTCCACTTCAATTGTCCCTTCAGCAATCTCAACCTCAATTTCAACAGGCTCCGATTCTGCAGACGGCAGTGTTTCTGTGATAACATTAGAGGTTTCAGCTATCTTCCTCTTTTTTGGTTTATTTTTACCTTGTGCTTGATTTGATTCTAAGGGTGATGAATTTTCTTTGTTCCTGTAAAGCATTTGCATAAACATGGTTATGATCCATAAGCAGACATAACAATTCCTGCCTAATACTGAGCTTCTGCATCCAACACTCTCTAGCTGTTTCTCAAAGAAGCTGAATGATGAATGACCACCTAATCTGTGTGCATATCAAAAGCTAATTTGTCCTTAATCTATGCTCCTTAGAGCTGTAAAATAGCATGGTTAAAGCTGCAGAACCTTTGATATAAGGCTACTAAAGTGTTTTAAATAGCTCTGCTTGAATGATATAAAGCACCTATCAAGAAGAAAGGCCAGTTAACATAATGACATAGGTTTATCTAAGAAACTTGTGAAATCCTGTACTTGGAAAGAAAACTTCCCTGAAGGAAGGAGTTCTTTGGCCTGCCTACTCAGAAATAAGATTCAAGTCCTTCCTACGCTACTCACCTCTTAAGCTCTGGAGTGTGAGCAATTGCCTGCAGCGCTTACAGCTTGTTAGAAAAACACTACAGCTGTGATGTCACACAATGATTATTATAACATCTCGTACTTCAGGAAAGCACACAGCTAACAGCCGAGGTAAAAATAAAAGCCACTGGGATGCGGAAAGAGTATTCTAGTTTAATTTTCTGGGCTTAAACACAACCCCCAGCTCTGTTACTGTTCTCCCTGCATCATACACACACAACCCCCTTCCTCCAAGATGTCAGGGACAGTATGCTATCTCAAACACAGACAGAGCTGAGTGGGCCAATGCTTTCAAGTCACACCCTCAAGATCATCCGCACCACTTAAGTGCTGGAGGTTTTACTGCCAATTATCAGTTTTCGAAAATGAGTGGCTATCTTCCCCTCAAATCAGACTGACAGGAGTAAGCTGTGCTTTTACCTTCCTTTGCAGCCTGATGAATCCTTTCACATAATCTACTCCCTATCACTTTGACGTTTTCTAGTAATAGGAGAGATAAGGCTTCGCCCAGTATCTGTAAGTCATATGTCAGAGATGTGTGGCTAATGATCTAATGCAGGATATAGCTTATTAAATTGCTCCTTACTCTATTCAGACACAGGAAGACAGAGCAGCTAAACTTACAGTTTCATCTAGCCTGGATTTCTGATGTCTAGAAGGCGACAGTTACTTTGCACATTACTGCAAGGAGCGCTAGGATCACGTACCAAAAGAATAATCTGCTCAGCAAAGAGGAGACTACCGTCCTTGACCACGTGGTGTGAAACTTTGAATGGGGGTACACACATACAACACAACTGCACTTTAATGAATAACAGCTGGTTGTTTTTTTTCTAGTCTAGATTTTGAGATGTGCAACTCCTCGATGCCTTATACAAATAGTTAGTTCTATAATCATCTCTACTTCAGCTGAAGTTTCTGAAGCTTACCCCTTTCAGTCAAAGCTCTGACTGAGGCACTGTATTGCAATTCTTCCCCCTCTTACTGTGGAGAAAACAGAGACTGACAGTGGTACTCAAGTTTGTCTTTCTAACCAAAAACACCCAAACCAAACAACATCCCCCCAAAAAACTTTTCAAAATCTATGAACAATGGAAATAACTCTAAGAATAGATTGGCTTGCATGTGTGTTCGTTAAGCAAAACATTTGTTTCCTTGTAACGTAAGAATTACAGCGTTTACTAGTGATGCATAACCAACAAACTGCATAACATTATACAATAGTGGGAAATAATTGCAGGCTGGACAGTTTAGCTTGATGAATGGATCTGAATCCTGGTTTAGCAGCTCTATTGGTGTACACTGATTCAGAGTGATACTGATTAGAATATATTTTTTTAGTTTCACGTTTCTTTTAAATTCCTCAAGCAGACAGCTAAGGTCTGGCTTTTTTCCTGAACCAAAAAAAAAATTCTTTTGGTGGTCATGCTTAATCTTAATAATGTCAAAAAAGGGTGTTTGTGGGGTTGGAGGGTAGGACTAGAAATGCACAATCCCATATCTTTCCTATTAAAAAAAATACATACTTCAGCTTTACTGCCAATCCACAGAATAAGATAATTTGGAAATAAATGCTGATGTTGAAAACGAAGTTTCCAGTGTATCATGTCATGGAGGGTTTTTTTAAACAAAATGTTAACTGGCTACTAGAGGAATTTGGGGCCAATGCCACTCTCCTTGGCTAATGTGTCTATGGGGAGATAAAAAGGAAGCAACAGTCTTTCCTCGGCCTGAATGCAAAGACCTTTCAGCAGGTCTAGAAGAGAAAGCAAGAATAACCATAATGCTGCGAGCATTTATTGCCCCTCCCTCTGCTTCATGCTGGCAGAACAGTGTAGCATGAAAAAGGAATGACAAAGTGACAGCACTTTGTGACAATGAAAGGGAAGGAAGGGGATGAAAAACAGCATGATGGGACTGACACCTGCTTTTCTCAGGTTGGAGTTTGGCGATGGAGTACAGTTCCTGGTACTGGATAAAAGGTGCCAGAGCAACATTTGATTAAGTATTGATCCCATATAAAACCGATTATAACAGTTAATTCATTCAAGAAGTTTGAGAAGTTAATTTTGCAGCAAGAAGTTTTAAGATCACTGCTTACTCTCTCAGAAATAGCAGAAAGCTGCATGAAATCAAAACACCAGCACAAGCTTGTCAGTGTGGTCTAATTACCTGAGGCACATTGTCACTGTACACCCAGCTCTCAATCAGGTGTGGGCAGTCAGATAGCACAGAGACCTGGTATTAGTTACCACAAAGTCACAGCCCTACAATGTCTGCAACATTTACCAGCCATGTCACTTGTCATTGAGTTCCAGCCCAAAGAATGTGACATTAATTTTTTAGCCTGGATAACTCTGACCCATATCTTATAGTAGAAGAGTATATGGTCCCACACAAGTTTAGGAGGTTTCAGGATAAGGAACAGCACTGCAAAATACTGGCAGCCAGATCTTGTAAAGGGATTCTTGTGACTCCACATTTCAGTGTTGGGAAGAAAAAGAGGCTATGCGCTCACCTGATTTCAAGTGCTTTGATTGCTTCTAACATCTGTAGATACTCAGCTGCTTTCCAAACATCATTTGCTTCTTCCTCACCTTGGACCATTAGCTTTGCTGTATAGGTGAACTCAATTAGGTGACGAAATGCCATGTTACTTACACCTGTATACAGGCAAGAAAACCAACAGTTTCTTTCAGCAATTCTTCAGTCTCATCTATCTGATGAATCTTGCACACTTGCCTGCTCACCATTTTGCTCACAATACTGTTGCTGCCAGTTTCATAAAGATGACACCCTTAAAAGGCTCACTGGAATAAGAAGTCTACTATAGAAACATCATGAATCTGGAACAACTACAGAGTTAGGCCATGACAAAGATAAAAGGAAGGATAAGATGGACAAAAAGCTGTTTGAATAATAAAAAGTATAGATTTAAACACAAAAATACAATCTCTCTCTCAAGAGACCTCTGAGCAGCAAGTTAGTGGAGGCTGAAATACTGCTCCAGGAATTTGCTCACTGCCTACCAGGCAAGTATTGCTCCGCATCTGTCCTGTTCTTCCGTCCAAGCCAAGACATCTGCCATTGGCTGTCACTGGCAGCCTTTTTCATCTGACCAGAATGGCTGTTGTCAGGGAAAAGATTACATGTCACACAGCTAGTTCTAAAAACATACGGGGTCGGCCTGACCTCCATTAGCCATGTATTGGGGGAAGAAAAAAAAGGGAAAGACACCCACAGAACCTCACACGTCCCCTTCCAAAAGATTTAATTCAAGACTGTTCTTTTTCTTTTTAATTTTTCTTCAGGGGAAGTTTTTTCCCAGTGGTAGCTGCCTCAGAACAACTCAAGAGCTGAGATCTAGAAAGCTAATTGATATGACCAAGCACATATGTAGGACTGTACCAAGGATACTACATTTATTTCCAGCTTGGGCACACAACTCTGAAGGTTTTTATTTGCACAAATCAGATTACCTTCAATCTCCACCAAGGGCTCCTGAGTGAAATCTTGGAAGAATTTGTAGAAGAACTGGCTACAGGCAGCAAGAACAGCCTTATGAGCTTTGAAATGGTGACCTACAAAGAGAGACAAAAATTTTGGATTAGGATAACAACACCTACCCCACTCATAGTGCACAATAAGTGCAGATGCAGAAAAGAGACCACCAGGTCTACAAATCTGTTCCAGCAGCATATAGTCACTTAGTGTGTCTCCTTGTAACATGGGATACTACTGCAGCTAGCCTGTCCCATCTCCTGCAGACCCTTGCTGACATCACTGACCTTGCTGAAGCTCTGCAACTCAATCAGTTGGAGGACTCACTCACTCCAGTGTTTCCCTTTTCAGATATTTAAGTTATGGGAAATTCCTATGCAAATTTTTTCCTTTATGTCTTGGGCTCAGCTCTCAGGTTTTATCCAGGTTCTTCTTGGTTTTTGTTGCCCTTACCGACTGACGTATTTTATCACTTCTGCCAGAATAGACACCGCTGCAGAACAGAAGCAGTTCTGCTATGTTCTTCCTGTTTTCCAGTCTGTGTATTCCCCATCACTGTGTTGCCTTCTTCCCAGCGCACGCATGAACATTGGTAAGGCTCCACAAGACAGAGATAAGAGAAGCAACATGGATTAGAACTACAGAGCTGCACACAAAACCAGCTTTGAGCCCAACACATGGATTTGGTAATACCAGAGCAGGAGCAAACATTCAGGATAAGTTTTGTGCAAGCACTGTCAGTGAAACTACAGCAATTCCTGAAGAGCAATTTTTTCTTCATTTGCTTACTTTTTTCTAATCTGGGCTCTATAGGACCCTTCTCCTTCAAGTGAGTTTTTGCTGTCCTTTTAAAGATCAGGTGGTACTTCTTTAGCAGAGTCTGTCCTAGTGGACACTGCCTATCTTCCTTGGGGTCCTCATCTGTTCCAAGACATGTTTGGGATAAGAAGCAATCTTAGGTGATCTATCAGACACCACCTTTTCTAAGGAGATAATAAGCATTTACATCTCCATCATCCTTTTAAACTAATACTTATGTCCTTAGAACACATATAAGAAGAGCCTACCAGGGGAGGTGCCTCGCACGACCTGCTGTTTACTAACAGAGAAGGACTGGTGGGAGATGTGGTGGTCGGAGGCCGTCTTGGGCTTAGCGACCATGAAATGGTAGAATTCTCCATTCTTGGTGAAGTAAGGAGGGGGGGCAGCAAAAC
>NW_008794853.1:763913-767725 GCF_000699145.1 Aptenodytes forsteri | reverse complement strand
CCAGGGAAGTGGTTGAGTCACCATCCCTGGAAGTATTTAAAAGACGTGTAGATGAGGTGCTTAGGGACATGGTTTAGTGGGCATGGTGGTGTTGGGTCGACGGTTGGACTCGATAATCTTGGAGGTCTTTTCCAACCTTAATGATTCTATGAAAAGTGAGTGCTTCTACCCTATTTTAACTATATATTAAAATAGTAAGAAGTAAATCTAATTTCAAGGTGGTTTGTTTGTGGTTTTTTTTTTTTTTTTAAAGAACACAGTATTTGTAAGCAAACAGTCAGCTCAAGTTAGGGAAAAATATTTTAACAATGTTTTGGAAATCCTTAGACAACACGTGAAATATAGCACAGCAGTTTCAAAGTGGGCTTCTATCTGACAATATTTAGCCCCTTGTTTGGAAAAGCAGAAGCAAAATTATTAATCACTGCTGGAGACTGTTCACCCTGAGATTTTAAATGAAACTCTGCAATCAACTCGCACACCGGTACAGAACCAAGGATTTGTTAGCAGCCCAGTTTGACAGCTGACCTGTGACAAACCCAACAGCTTCCCAGCACAGCTTTCAGAATTCTCTGTATACCAACTGGTTCTCAGGCCTGTACGTACCATCGACAATCAGAGTGATATCCGTAAACTGGTCCTGCTCACGTTGTTCATTCAGTCTATCCAAAATAACTTTATAGTGTTCAGGGAATTCCTGGACACATTCCATCGTTTCTTCGGCTTCCATGGCAAAAGGACTAGTCTGCAAGAGATGTGGTATGAGAGTAAGAAGACTGTGCCACTCAGTAAATACTATGCACAGTCAGTGCATATGTAGTTCATGTATACAAACATGAACTGACTAGCACTTTTCAGGGACTACAAAACCAATAGAAACACTAAACTATCTTGGTAACAGGTTTACCTGATTTTAGCTGATAGGTAGGAAACGGTAGGGTTAATGATGTGGAATATTGCCTTATTTACACATGTGAAAAAACAGTCCAAGTGGGTAAGTCTATTTCTTTATTCTACAGATTCAGCAGGGACCCACCTCCCTCAAAGCAAACACTGCAGGGATGTAGCATCTCCACAGCTAACTATTCAACAACACCTCAGCAGCATAATGTCAGAATCTTTATAGAGTTACTTCTCTCAATTCCACCAATCCACTTGGCAGAAGAACAGTTCTTAAAATTTTCATATTTAAGTCACCTTTTGCACCTAGTGAACACAAGATATTTATTTCCTTTAATTAAAGGATGTAATAAAGCAGCACTTTTCAGCTTTTGAGTACATAGCAGTTGCCAGGGATTTAATGTGCTGTTGCACCCAACATTATTCACCTGGCCTACTTACACTTCTCCCCCTGCAAGGTGAAATATTCTTTGCCAACCTTTTGAAAGACACATATGCTTGTAATCTGATGGCCCTTCCTCCCTTACTTATACAATAAATACAGCTGGGGGTGGGAGTTGCAGAGGCTCTCAAACCTGAAGAGGTTTAGCAGAACTCTGTGCCTGTGGACGAGACGCAGATGTTAGTCTGCTGCTTATGCAAAAGAACCTCGGGAGAGAGTCCAAGTGCTTCAATTAAAGCATTTCACAAATTAACTCCAGGCAAAATTACTTCAGATCTGTGCAGCAGCACCCATCTTCAACTCCCACATTCACATGGCTCACACTGAGAATGCCATAGAAAAAGCAAAGACATTTCAAAGTCAGATTAGCACAGAAACATTGTTTCTTTTCACAGCCTAACTCACTTCGAAGAACATGCGGTTTCTGACCAGACTTCAGGGAGTTTGAAAGGAATTTGAGACATATCCTTCACTATACTGTTATACTTAGTATGGACAAAAGGAAGAAAGTCAGGAGAGCAGCTAGTATCAAACCAAAGATTAAACACAGAGATGGAAATTTCTGGTGTGGCAAAGAAGCAGTTTTCTGCAGAGTGCTAGAAAAAACTAGGGAGCAGGTGCTCCCTGACTTCTGGTGCAGATTTTTTTTGCGTGTGATTGGAATCGGAAAGTCCCGAGCCCGAAACTGCTCCTTACATGTACTAACCACATCTGAGCTGATGCCACCACGCTTGCTAACTCCCCTGTGCAGCTGTGTAAATTCTACCTCACTTACAGCAAACATACATACGGGTGTATGGGGTTCCGAAAGAAGTAGAGAGGAGAATTACCTGGTTGCGATAAAAGCCAAGTTATTTTCTTATGACTAACAAACAACAAGTCAAGGAATTTGTGGAATTCCTATTTTCACCACAAAACGCACTCTTTCTTGCACCTCAGAAAAACTGGCCCACAGAGAAGTCATTTTGCCAAGAACATGAATAAAGAAGAGCAGAAGCAACCACTTACGGAAGTCTAGCTCTACCCGCTATCACTGCTTTGCCAAGCAGATGCTGAAATATCTATCAGGGTCTTAAAGGGGACAGAGGAGACCAGCCTGTGAAGGCAAGGGGGAAGGTGAGGTGGAAGGGAGCGGATGCTGCTGCTGCATTCACTTCACCTCATCTGTAATGATGGGTCTAAGACAGACGACCAGCAGCTCCTGCCTTTCTTCCGCCATATGGTATTCCACATAAAGTCTCATGTGGGAAGCTGTCAGCCATTTACTTCACTGTTTAATTCTTCTTGCCCATTTTTGACACATCATAAAAGGACAGATGACTTGCAGTTAACAGCATAATTCCTTAAAAGTTAAAACAAACAAAATTTTGAACCCCAACTCTCATGATTTCCACCTACCCAAATGCAATTTACTACCAAACTGAATGTTTCTAGGGATATCTTACAAAAAACCACTCAGAACAATAGAGCAACCTCCCCCCTATCAAATCTAAGAAATTTTAAAAAGTTTGTCCTTCTCAGAACACTTAAAAAAAAAAAGAATGAGAAAACATACAACTTATGATAGCTAGTTTATTGCCACGAATTAACACAGAACTAGCAAAAAGTGTGAATTTATCACGTATGTAAATGCAGTCGCAGCATTCATTGAGTATTCTCATTTTGAAAACTCAGTGATATTGGGGAAAAAAGCCCAACAGAACAGCATATGTTCAGTAAGAGCATGACTACTTTGGAGGAAGAAGTGAAAGGTACAGTCCTCAGAGAAAAACCAAGAAGCTAAGGAAGGCAGACAGAAGTGATCCAAGCTGCCACTTGTGAGTAGGCTCATCGACGAGTGACAGGAACTGGACTACTTCAGCTGTTTACCTGGATTTTCTTGGAACACGCGGTCAACTACTGACTTAACCTTATCAGCTTGTAACACTGGATGCGTCTTGCGTGATACACGTACGATTTGCAGATCGGTTTTTATAGATCTGCCTCGATTAAGCTGTCTTATTATTACCCTCCTCCTGGGCTACAGCGGGAACACCTTGCATTTTAGGCACCAGGCATTTGTTTCCTTTGCCTGCGTGGATCGTCCCCGAATGCAGGCAGGCAGAGCGGTGCTACGGCAATTCAGATGACCCGGGGGAGCAGGCTGAGCACTGGCCAAAGCACCGCCATCTTGCTGCAGCCACCTCAGGAAAGGGGAATCCGAGGGGTGTCTGGTGCACAACAGCAGCGGTCGCTTCCAGGTAATACAGAAGGGCAGAGCGGTGCTACGGCAATTCAGATGACCCGGGGGAGCAGGCTGAGCACTGGCCAAAGCACCGCCATCTTGCTGCAGCCACCTCAGGAAAGGGGAATCCGAGGGGTGTCTGGTGCACAACAGCAGCGGTCGCTTCCAGGTAATACAGAAGCGAGAACTTCCTGTGCGCTTTGCTGCGCATTTTTCCTCAAAAACAACAACGGCGGAGCAAGGGCG
>NW_008794853.1:737212-762592 GCF_000699145.1 Aptenodytes forsteri | reverse complement strand
GGCGCCCTGGGGCAGGGGGGGGGCGGGTGTCAGCAGCCGCGTTTGCAATCTGCTGGCGGAGCAGAGCCGGGGCGGCCGCCACGCGGAACGCCCCCCCCCCCCCCCCGCGGCGCCAAGCGCCCGCGGCTGAAGGAGGAAGCGGCCGGGCAGCACCCGGCAGCGCCCGCAGAGCTGCTGGGTCCCGGGGCGGAGGCCAGCCCCTCCGCTGAGGGCTGCTGGCTGAGCGCCGGCGGGGCGCGACGCAGGGCTCTCCTCGAGGCCGGGGCCTTCAGGGGCCTCCCGAGTCAGCCAGGCCTCGTGTGTCGTCACCAGGTGCAAACGTATTCATCCACACAAACCAGTACGATAATTTAACTCGTCGAAACGGACGCAATGATCGTCCCTTTGACAGCCTCTGTGTTCATCGCGACAACAGCAGAGCTGCCGCGTGCGATGGCTGTATGTTCTTGGGAGCTTGCCCGCGTAATTCCTGTGCATGAACTTGTTCGTGAGCCCCATCACGTTTCCCTGGTGCCAGAGCCGCATGATTACTTCTGCCGTGTTCGTCCGGCACTGAAAGGGTAAACTCCTATGAAGTTAGGGCAGCCGTTCAGCATAGAAGCCCTACAACGTCAAACTGTAGACATTCGGTCAAGTTCAAATTAATTTTTATATACTCTTTAATACATAAACTCCTAAGACTCTGTGCAGTGTTTTATAATACAGTAATGCAAGAAAGTTTTATCAATGCAAATGGTTTGTAATGTAATATAAAAAGTTTTAAGTCAAATTTATGTCCCTTTTATGTCCCTTTCCTCATGTTATTGCTTAGTGGCCTTGCTAATGTAACGATACTGTTGCTCCTGTTGGTAGGTCTGCTCAGACAATTGTTTTCGGTCTAGGAGTTGTCTTGCCACACCCATTACTTTTCTCCTACAGGGCAGTACGTTAGGAATGTTGATGCCTCCTGCATTTAAAAAATACAAAGGTTTGCTTTAAACCATTATAGATCTGATTTTTAGTGGAAGAACTGTATCTCCACTAGCTTGTAGTTAAAATTGAAACGTTGCTAAACTTATCGCTGTAGGACCAAAATACAACACCAGAATTAAAAATTTCCCTTCCAGCACCCACCTATCCTGACAAGGTTGGTGGTTTGGTTATTTTTCATTAATTTATGTTTTTTTCTGACCATTTGCTTTTTTTTCCATGACATTTTCCATAGTGTTTCTTTACTTTTTTCCTATGGCCTCACCCCTCTAATTGTTCTGTCAGATTAGATGGGAGCTTTTAAATGTATGCTTCATAATTCATCCTAATAGCTTTTCAAATATAAAATTAGACTGATTGAGCTATAACTTTTCAGGTTCTCCTCTTCCTCCCTTAGAGATGGGTGTGGTGTTTCCCAGCACTACCTCTATAGGATTTCTGAGAGTTACGTTACAAAACAATACAATTTTGTTGTAAGTCTCTAAATAACCTGGTTTATAGGGCATTTTATTTACATGAGGAAAAAAAAGTTAAGCAAACATCCAAACGATCTTTATCCATATCTCTAGTTCAACCCGTATTAGCCATTTGTATGGCTAAAAATTCCCTGTGTTTTTTTCCTTTTCCAGAATCACCTCAGTGACACTCTGGAGAAATCTGTATTCATTAAGATAACCTGATAAGCCTTCTGGACACAATATTCAGCTGAGTTTGGGAATAATACCGAAGCACAGATGTTCTCCTCCAGCTCTGGGCTTCTCACGGCAGTGTTGAAGAAGGCAGAGAACATCCAACCAGGCTGAGTGTCGGTTGCCTCTCCCAGGGAGACCTGTGAAGTAGCAAACGGGCAAAAAGGAATACTAAACTGATCATAGAAAAGTGTGAATCATACATTTCCCTTCTTTAATAAAGAAAAGCTCTCTTGGCTGAAGAAATGAAGGAATTAATAAACTGCAGATGTGAAACCAACAATTCAGAAGGCGTGCTTACATGCAGGATTGAGTAGATAGCCATTTTCCAAAAGCGGTTGATGCAGATTATAAATGAAGGCCAAAAGGGACCATCAGCTTATCTAGCGCAAGCCTATCTACCTAGCAGCCTGTGACCTACACCCAGCTTGCTGGAGAGTTCTGACTGGCTCCCCAAATAGTTTTGAAAGCTGCTTAGTGCACTCAAACACACCCAGATCTCCCACCGCATTGTCCCACATCAGGATCAAATGATTCACCCAGGGAGATGCAGAATTCAGATAGCTACAATGTGGCCTTTTCTGGTCTCTTCTACTAAAACAAGTCTTATGAAATCAACTGCTCATTCCTGTAGTGACGTCAATCATTTGCAAGAAATCTCTGTATCAGACAACTCGGCATGTCTCCATTGCACAATGACTTGTTCTGTGCATGAAAGGGCTTTACTGTCATGCCTAGCGCAAGCCAGATGTCCGCTATTACGCAGCAGAAGAACATTTCTGTAGAGCCCCCTCTAGTAGGTACCCCTAGTGAAACAATACCAGTGACTGTTTATAAAGTCTTAAAGGAAAATAAATACGGGTTGTGTCTCTGACAGCTGTTCTGTTAATGCTCCTCATCTCTTTTCAAGAGGGAAGGGAAGATACAAGGAGTTAATGAAAGTCAAAACGATAGTGGTAACTGTAAAATGCAATGCTTGAAAACTGTAACATGCTGAATTGTGAATTGATGTTAAAAATCCTTAAACCTTACATCTGTGACACAAAGATGTCAGCTTGTTCCTTTGTTATCTTTATATTTTCAGAGGAAATGCACAGCTAGGACAGCATGTGCGTTTATATCTACTCAGTATTATCTGCTGCCCTACAAGCTCCACGCCAAATCTTATCTGCTCTCTGCAAGTTTCATATTTTTGTGACCCCACAAAAATCAGCTGACTAGCGAAATCAGGGAGATCAGTGTCTGGTGAACGCTGCAAGAGAGGGTGGTTGAATTCTAGCATTCTTATCCATTTTTTTTTTTTATCTTATTTTAAGTATCTGGAAGGAGAAGCAAGTCTAAAAACTTAGTGTTTGTCAGTTTCATAAACCATAGTGATTTGGATTCTGCAGAATTATGAGAAGCATGCCTAAAAGAATTGTATTGTGGCTTAGTGCTTAAATAACAGTAGGTGTTAAGTACTTTGCTATTTTTTTCCTTTTATCCCAGGATATAGAATCATAGAATCGTACACTGGTTTGGGTTGGAAGGGTCCTTTAAAGATCATCTAGTCCAGCTCCCAATATAAATTCTGCAGGCCTTGGCTAGGTCAGTAGTTGTTTGGGGAACGCCTTAAGGAAAACCTCTATCAAAAAGTTACCTGTGTTAATTGTTAAAATAAATACATACCATGCCATTTTTGTGTGGGTATGCATTGTGCATCATGAGTAGAAATAGCATGCACACACATTGTTTATAAAAGATTTTGTATACGTAGATATTACCTCTTCAGAGGTAACCCAGATTTTCACAAGCAAATCTTCTGTAACCTGATTGGCAAAAATGCTTTTGTTTTGTGTTTTTTTGATAAGCCACAGTGAACATAGCGCATCAGGACATGAAATGTGGTGATTTTTCTAGCTCTCTTTAATAACCCATGGAAATCTACAGAGTCTGGAAAGGTTTAAAGCTAAACTGGCAGAAAAGGTTTTGACCTAGCCCACTGTCAGTGCTGCAGTTCTGTGTATTATACATGCGGAAACATTAACAGATAATTTTAGATTACTACTCCTTTCAGGCCATGTAATCTTTCTAGAAAACCGTAGACTATATTATTGCTGGGAGAAATTACATCTGACTGATAGCTTCATATCATGTTCACTATTGATGAAAGTTTACTTCAGAACCTGGAGACAATCAGGGAAATGTTCCACATGCAATTAAGTTAATATTAAGAGCGATAAAAAGTTGGAAAGTTGGGCAACCTAGAAATAATTCTTCCCAGTTTCTAGGGGAAGATTTTTTTTCCTTCAAGAGCTTTTTTCTTTTTAGGACAGCCTTCCATCCATCAAGAGCATCTTCCATCCATGCAAGACCATGTGCAACTTGAGTACTCCCCTTGCAGACACACAGATGGAGCAGCTACCAAAGCACATGTGCTACTGAAAGAGCACCCGGCCTCTGTCTGTTCTGTCATTTAAGTTCTTAAGACCAGCCTCATGCACAATCCACACTGTAAGCCTCAAACAGTGCCTGAGCCGCTGACTGCACGATGATTTGCCTGAACAATGGAGAATGAAGTCCTACATTTGGCTTCAGGAGAACTAGGTATCTGAAATCCCGCATGATCCTTTAATTATATATTTTGTAACTTACCTCAGGCACATGTCTGTGTTAAAGAATCAACAAAAATTTTATCATTAACTTAAAACATTTACAAGCAAGACATCACGAAGTCTTTGCAAAAAGGGGAATATAACTAAAAAGCATTTATTGTTAATTATTACTGTTATTGCAGTCATGGGATCACTTATGCATTTAGTTTTCTGGTCTGTCTCCTTCTGCATGCCTGCTAGCTGTGTTGGAGAGAATGTTCTGCAGCTTTATTGCCATGATTTTTAAAGCGCTACAAGTCTTTTTAAATTCACTTTCATATTTTGTTTCCTCTTCTTGAGCCCTTACAGGAAATCTGGCAATGACCGTGACACAGGATCAGCACAAATCCCTACTTTGTTTTTCTTCTTTTTTTCTTTTTTTGCTGACAAGAAAAAGTTCAGAGAAACTTAGCTTGCAGTTTAGAGGGCTGGGTAAAATGCTGATGGCCAAAGACAGGTGTGGGAGCGGCTCAGCTGTTCCACCATGAGACACTGACTCTGGGCTCTACTGGGGATACTACCACCTCCTTAAATCCAATTCTTAAGACTGTTATATGCCTGATATGTAAATAACAACTAGTAAATAATATAAGGCATACATGAGTAATATTTTGAACATGTCTTCCTGCCAAAAGACAGACAGTAAAAAATCAAAATAGAGGTCAGCTAGAGATGAGGACTTAACCAGAGTAAAATGTAAACCTGGGACCCATCTCTCCTGTAGTTCTACAAGAGTCCTTACAAATGAGCAGTCATGCAAACCTCTATTGACTGGAGAGATGTTGAGGCATGGTGTGATGACTATTTCTTGTCAGGACCACGACTCACTCACTTTTCAAGTTCCACAAGTTGAACCAGTGCTTTTGGAACGGGATGAGGAGACTCCAAAGCGGGTATTGCTGTTATTGCCTGTAATTAGAGAACATGATATGAAGCCTGTTTAGGGTGAATTCTCAGACAAGCCAAGAGGTCCATCCAAACACATGTGAACATATGAAATAACAGCAGTTTCATAGAAGCAACCAATAGTGGCTGCTTGAATTTTGCCGAGCGGGTTTTTCCATGTCTTTGCTATTTGCAGTGATGTGGAGTAGTGTGATGGCTTGTGCAGGTGACTTCCAAAGGTGTCCTCAGACAAGATGTCATCATATTCTCTACTCTCACTTCTATTTCTTCCAAACACTGTGTTATTTCCTCTGTGTTGCATTCTGCACCCTTTATTCTGGAATGCTATTACAGTTCTATTACTCTGATTTTGACTTTTCCCTCAACCAGCCAAAACCTAGGAGACCAAAGCCGCAGGAAAAATAGGAAGACTGCCAGTGTCAAGGTAGGGCTAATACATATTTTTTTAATATATATATATATATACACACACACAGAAATAATATTCTGTATTCAAAATTTTACTTTGCCTTCATTGTTACCTTCAAGAACTGCATCTGTGGAAAATAAAATATAGGACTGTAATATCAGAAGATTGGGGACTTCTGTTGTACGTATTTCATCCAAAAAGCACAAAAATAAATGTATGACATGTCAATAATTATAATTTTCAGCAAAAATGTGAACTCTTCAGGAGAATAGGAAATAGTTGGAAATCTGAAGCTAGTAATGGTCTATCTTTTTTTTTTTCAGCAGTTAGTATGAATTTATGACAGCTACATTACATACTCTAGTATTAAAGCTATTCCAGTCTATTCAATCAATAAGCATTTAGCACTTCCAGAAGGTGTGCAGTTATCCAGCCGACGGTAGGCATACCCATTACATTCTGAGCGTGGGTTGCAGATACCAAGTAGCTATACATCAATAACTGGTACTGTAGCTGCTGAACGTTTTACAAAGTACTGTCTGCTGAAGGAACAACTTGTAAGCCAGTATGGCTTTGTTAACAGAAATCAAATCTAGGCAGGGGCTGAATGCTAATCGCTATTGCTGACTCTTTAAATAATGGCACTGACAACAACAGGAAAGGTGTTACTGTAAGATAGCTGCTCTAAGTCCTCCTCGCATATCAAATGATGTTTCCAGATATAAATCAGACAAAGATCTGACTCTTCCAGACTTCCATCAGCATTCAAAAAACAGAAGGAGGCAGTCAGTCTGTGCAGGATTTGATTGTTGCAAGCACATGTATTGGCACAGGTCTCCCTCTGCTTTGACATAGAACACATTTAATAAACAGTTCTTCCACCAGTCCTCAGAAGGTCAGCATTGTTTTACAATATTTCTTTATCTATAGAGACCACTTGTGGTACTTATGTTGACGTTCATTATGGTACTGGCAGGCCCCTTTTTTGTGAAAATAGTTTTTACTCACGGTGGGAGTAGATGGCTATCAATCCCAGCTTCCTGTGTGCTGCAGCAGCAAAGTATATTTTGTTAAGTGAAAACTGTCACTTAAACCGATCTACTTTTGTATTTCATCAGCAAATTGTTTCAGCAGTTCACAAACAATTTGCTGCTTATGCTGAAATGGCAGCTGCTTTTGAATTTCCAAGATGGACAGAACAGTATAAAATGGTTGATTTAGCCAGTTATACCTTCCTTACTGGTGCTGGTGGTACATTCACATACTCTTTTCCTAAGAAGGGCACACAAGATTTTTCTCACAGTTCAGCATTCCAGGTATATGCTGTCTGAAAAGAAGTATCATCAACAATCAACCTTCAATATCATGTACTTGAAGCCATAAGTATTTTAGTTTGTCAGACTCCATTTCATGTGAAACAATCTCCATCTTACACTCAGCTATCTGAATCTGTCCCTAAGCTCTCTTAACATCTCTTGCAGACCATGACGTTTGCAGCCACTGCTGTACTCTTGGGAAAATAAAGCAACATAGAGCCACAAAAATAAATTTAACCAAAAATATGTAACCCATTTTTTAATCACAATTCAACAGTTCTTGAAAGAGAACTTTTTAATACAAATCCCTCTTATTCATTAGCTGGACCCAGTTTTCACTTCAGTTTTTATGTATTTCACAACAGATGAGCAAAAAACAGACTTGAACTTTCTGTAAGTTCACTGTATATTGTCGCTGAATCCCATGTACTGTGCTGTTGTAACTTCCATTCCCTGGCTAGGGTTCAGTGCAGTGAACTATGCTTGGATGACCTGTTATAAATCATTAACAAGAACTTGCTTGTACAGGTATTTCTGGTGGGAAGCCTTTGAAGTCACCTGGAATGAACTGCTGTGGATTAAGCTGATGAATCGTTTTCCTCCACATCTCCTAAGGAGAGTTAACTGGGTATAAAGACTTCAATGGGAATTGTATGTATTGCTGATGATACTTCTGAAGTTATGATTACAGTTACACCCTCTTGAAGACCTGATCTGTTAATGTAAAGAGAACTGTCTGAATACAGAAAAATCAAGCTTTTGTTTGACTTTCTTTGTACTCATTGGTCCAGATCCTTAATCACTTTAGTTATGCATTGACTCAGTGCACTGCACTGGAAAGCCTAAAGCTGCCTGCTGAATTCCTGGTGCAACTGCATCATTCCTGCAGAAGGAGGGATCACTGATCATCGTGTGGGATATGAGATCCATATAGGAGATCTCTACAGATACCCTGCTTTGGGCATTGCATGATTGCATTTGCTTCTTCCTGATTTACTATCCCCAACACCAGGAGCCTAAGCAGAGTCACACCAAACTGGGGGAATTTTCAGTTTTCTTCTGTAGATCACAGGACTGCCAAGTATTACTAAATACACTGAAAAATACAAAAATACAGAAGATGTCGTACAGCTATGATCTTCCTAACCACCTCTTGGGTACCATCAGGTAATTTGTCCTTCCTTCAAATGATAAAGAGGACCATTGGTTTTAGGCCCACTGAGGTGACATGGGGAACGTGCAGACTAGAATTATTGCAGGATGAATGCAGAAAGTAAGCAGAGCTGATAAGGAACTCGGAATACGTGTAGGTATTCAGCAACTAGAGTCAGTTTGCATTCTGTGCAATGATTATGACCGATAAAAAAAGTTTTTCCTTGCTAATTACAGTGTGCTACAGACAGGTTCAAGTAGAGAAAGATACTTCATTATTATAATGGAATTTCCAAACAGAAAACCAAAACTAGATCAGAGCTCCTTTAAGTCTCATTTTGTTTTTAAGTAGACAGTTGCATGTATCAGCTATTCCTTTGTTCAATGAAACAATCTCCAGACATGTATCAGAGGATGTCAGCTTTTGTTGCTTCCTTTGAATTCTGAGAAGTATGCGTTTAGTTATCTTATGCTGCTCTGGATCTCACATGAGAGGAGCACGAGACTAACATTGCACCACTATCCTTCTTTCTGTAGTTACTTTAACTAATGAACCTGTGGTTCTAATTATTTTGCTGAATGTACTTTACTTTATATTTTCTTATTAGCCTTCACTTAAATTACCCTTTATTTACAGCATTTAACCAAGAGTTTAAGGTGTCATAAACAAATGGAAATTTGTTTATGTCAGCATTAAGTAAACCTCAACAGCCTGTTTTTGTTGCAATTTATTCCAATGTACTTTACTTCAATATATTTTCTTAGCCTTCACTTAAATTACCCTTTATTTACAGCATTTAACCAAGAGTTTAAGGTGTCATAAACAAATGGAAATTTGTTTATGTCAGCATTAAGTAAACCTCAACAGCCTGTTTTTGTTGCAATTTATTCCACTATAAAGTATGAATAACTCCACTGAGTTGACACAGTTACACTGCTATAAAACGAGAAGACATGAGAGGAATCAGTAGAGACTTAACGATCTGCCAGTGGACTTTGAATTCCCTGTTTGTGACATCTTTCAGTCACAAGAGCAAAACAGACACTGAAGTCCTTAGGTCTCATGATAGAATTTGTGCTGGATCCATGTTCTGCTTCTGTCCTCTCATTATTTGCATGTTGCAAATCACTACAGCAGACTTTACCAGAATATAATTACTGACAGCCTCATAATTCCATGTCCATTTGAGATTTTTTTCAAGAAATGTATACGTTACCGATCTAGGTAACAGAAATAACAAACATCAGTTAATTTCCAAAGACACTGGTATTTCTGTGCTGTGATGCTTTGAAAAGTTTGAAACATGTCAAAAAAGGGGATAGTTTATGTTCAATAAGAAGGGAAGGGGGCTGTTATTTCCACCAGGACTATTATTCCCCCCAAATAAGAAAGAAAGTGGGTAGAAACAGGATGATAATTATAAAAATCATTGTTTAAAGCTGAAGACTTGCCCAAATTAGAGTTCATAACGGCCTCCTGCAGTGAGATTGGAACA
Source organism: Aptenodytes forsteri (assembly GCF_000699145.1). Lineage (NCBI taxonomy): Eukaryota > Metazoa > Chordata > Aves > Sphenisciformes > Spheniscidae > Aptenodytes > Aptenodytes forsteri. Next base: position 753,022 of record NW_008794853.1, on the reverse strand, counting down.
TACTCAACAACTAAGAAAACACTTGCAGTGCAAAGCAAAATTAAAATTTAAGACAATTATTTCTTTAGAAGCTATGGACAAAGGGCTACAGGAGCCTACGAATTCAAGGGGGATTAATATAGGAAATGGAATGGTCAGACTCAGACTGTAAATTTAACAATTATTAACATCTTTATTCTACTGTTTGTAAAAAAAATGTGGATGTGGATTTTTTTCCACTCAGAAAGGGTAATGCTTCAGACTGAAGTTTAAACATATTTAGGGTTTATACATTTCTGAAACAACTGAATTAGATCTATCTAAACCCACAGCCAGCATTATAATATTCCCTACCACTTGCTTTAAGACAGAGGAACTTTTTTCCTCAATAGATCGTGAGGCAGAACAACGATCTCATGTAAGGTGAATGTTATAAAGCAAGATGCTTATGGCTATGACTATATCACTATAGATGTAGCTAAGCTCTCCTTAATATTATAAAGGTTATAATAAATGTAATATAATAATCAGTAATATAATAAACAGTATTTATTGGCACAGTGATAATTGCTAACAATGGCTGCTTCTTGTCTCTTTGTAAGGGAACTGAGGGTCTGCAGGTGTCTCTGCATCCTTTATGGGAGGAAATACTAACTTTTCAGTAGTGACCACTGTACATTTCCATCCTCAATGTTCTTGCCATAGCAAGGTAGTTGTTTTATAAGTTAGCTGCTTCAGCTCAGTTTACTCTGTCTGGACCCTTTATTCTTCAGTACTTCTGAGCTGCTAGTCTCCACAGCACTCAGTGGTACTACATATAGCTTACAGGCCTAGCACTTGTTAATCAAGCCTTGTGCATATCCCTCTCTACAAGGCTGAACAAGAAATGGGAATGGATATTTGATAGTATCTCCACCTGTGTTGCAATAATTGGCAAGAAACCAACTGTCAATCACCACTGAGCTGCATTTTATTCTTCTCCCTATTAATAGATCTGTACCTGTTCAATTTCTTTTTGGCTGCTTCAGTGCTCATTTAAGAATTGACAGACATGACGCGTACCAAATGCTTACTTCCAGCCAACCTTGCAGGGCTTTATTAGCACTGAAAATCAACACCCTATCCTGAGGCAGGAGGTCCAGCAAATAATCTGTCATTTTGAATAGTAAAGGACATCATCAGCTATGAAGGCTTGCTATGAGGGTTTGGTCTCAACCCAGCAAAGAATACAAGGATGTGTTTCCCTAACAACGTAAGGAATGTAAGCACATTCCACCTTTTAAAAAAAATTCAGTCCCAGTGTGATGTCTGTGTCTACATCATGTCCTCCAAGGCTATTGAGTAAAACTGCAGATCTTTGTCCTTCTTTCCATTGACTTGAGCATAGGACTTCTACAGATAAACCCCAGGGCTGGCAGTTCCATTTCTCACACCCAACCAGAAGCATAAAGCTCATCTGAGCAGGAGACGAGAGTCTCAGGCCATAGAACTAAGCAACATAAATCTCACCACCTTAAACTCTGAGGGCACACCAAGTTTTTAAACATTTATTTCTCCATAAACACACATAACGTACATTGAAGGAAATCAAACTCAAGCAAACTGCTGTCAAAATAAAACACACCGTGCATAAACAATTCTCTCACTGAGGAAAGAGAGTGAGGAAACAGTTTAACCTAAATGTCCGCAGATGCCTCAGTGATGATGGTGTTAAGCAAACATAACAGAGACATACAGAGTGTGAAGTGGCTATTGCCAGTTGGTAGACCTTCATGGCTTTCATGTAGCTACATTGATTTAAACAACTGAAGATCTGGGCTCTAACCTTCAACAGAAGTTGATAAACTGGCAGGTTCTACAGAAATAAGTTTTAAAGCCAAGTGACGTAATCAAGAGCAGCTGGGCAAAAGGAGCCCTGTACTGCACATGCCCTCAGACAGCGTACACCATTCTCTAAGGGAAATATCAGATAAAGCATATGAGAGAAAAACCTGCTAGCTCAGCATTTTTATAAATAGAGAAGTACCTTCCCCCTCTCACTGTGGTTACCACTGTGTTCAGAAAATAATGACTCTTTGGCCCACCCCCCTCCTCTGACTGTACCACTACCTCCAGCTGACTGGGGTGACTGACAAACTGCATAACTGGATATTCAAAGTCATTATATTAAACATACCTTGCCATTCTGCACGATAAATGGTTTCCACTTGGAATTAGTTAACGGGGAAATATTTTGGCTACTTTTGCTAAAGCGGTTTGCTTTGCTTGCAAGGTCGTTCAGAATGAGCTCCCTGAACTTTGAACCATATCTGCAAAGTGAGGTAAACAAGAGCCATATAAATACCACAGCCGTTTTCCCCACACTGTTTTCTTCTGCAGCGGAGTTAAGCAGAGCTGCTAAGGAGGGGGGGAGGAAAGGGTAAGTGTGCTGGTTTTGCTATGAAACAGCTTCATGACTTAAGATTTGGCAGAGTGTCTGCTTGTTTCTTTGGCTGAACAGGCTGACTGTGGAAATTTCCGCTGGAAACCAACTAGAAAGTTGAAATGCGAAGAGAAGTATAATTCAGAACACAGTTCACAGGGCGAGACAGCTGTTGCTGGGTGCTGTATGCCGGTGCTGCAGAAGGCTATAAAGGCATAGAAGGATCTCAAGATGTCATAGGAGTTTCATGTGTTTATAATGGATCCCTATAAAGGCGGGCAGCTTTCCAGATGTGTGGAAAGAGTAAAAAAATGGCCCTGTTGATATCTGTTGGACCACAGTTTAATCTCCAAAGTACTGTACCTAAAATGCTTTTGGTAGAACTGCAGGAAAGAAACATTAGGGACAGCAGGATTTCACAAATTATGTTGGCTTTGCAGCAGCTGGCTCTTGTTTTAAAAGATCAATTATTAAAATGCTCTAATTTTTTTAGAATATGACAAGATCGATGAAACACGTGTTATTTATCAGAACTTAGTGATTCCAAAACATTCTGTGTTTACTGTCAGACTTTGATGTGAGTGATGAAATTATACAATTCCACAATCTAGGACATGTTGGGGAGCAGTTTTATAATTTTATATATTTCTCGATAATGGGTGTTTTCTGAACATATTAAGCCAAAATTATTATGTTAATGGAATAAAAGGAAAAGATAATTACAGAATTTCTCATGTGCTTTGGTTTTCATAAACATTAAATGTACTAAGTGTGGGTAGGAGATTTTGTAAGATCTGAGGAATCCTGCAACTCAGTTTTCATTTCCTGTTTTTGCAAAATTGTTTCTCTTTCCTGTGTTCTTAAGAGATTTTTCTTAATGGTATCCGAATACCACAGACTGACTTGTAAAAATCTTTAAGTCTTTTTTTTAATTTCTGCCAGGTTCTGTAATACTTGGTGTGTACCAAAATACACTGTTGGTGCAAGTACTTTTAAGTCAGTGGAATTACTCTGGAATCTGGAGTGTAATCTTACTGGTGTAAACTGGCTCAGCACAACTGATTTCAAAACACAAGAAATGAGGCCACTTTAAAATCACTGATGTGCTAAAAACTGTTAAGAAGAAATTACAAAGAGGAAGGAACAATGTAGTTTGATTAGTAGCATTAAAAGAAAATCCAGTTATTCTGAACACTTACTTTTCAGCTGTTTACATACAACAAAAAAACCCCTGCCTATTTATTATAGGGGAACTCCACTGCAAAATGAAAGAAATATGATGAAGCAGTAAACAAAGTAGCTCAAATTTATTCTTACAGTTGTTTTTTTTATTTTTAAACTGAATGGAGCTAATATCCTGCTGTGTTTTGTTATGGGAATTTCAGAGTATGAACTTTGTTTAGGCATTGATCTTATTTTGTTTATTTTCTCTCTTTTCAGATAAAGCCCAGCCATGTGGGCAGGGCTGGGGCTAGTTCTGGCTCTCTGTCTCCTCTCAGGAGCAGGGACAGAGATCCAGAACTGCAAGGAGCCCCCAGAATGGCGTATTGGGGAGGAGAACCCAATGCTGAACTCTAGGGGCTCAGTGACAGTGGTGGCTCTCCTCCAAGCTAGCTGATACTTGTGCCTGCTGCAGGCTTCCAGGTAAGCATAAACCTCTTTTCCAGTTTTTGTTAAAATGTGATTGGTCAATTTTTTAATGCCATCTGAGGATAACACCAACTACCAACGCACTCAATGAACTCTAGCTTCCTCATATGCCGCCATCCCAGCTGGCATCTGTGACCCAGTGACCAGGTTAACTCTCAGCAGGAGCGTTCTGTGCCAGTGGCTCAGATTCTTCATCTCTTGACTTAGTCCTGACTGAGGGATCATCTTCCCCAGATTGTATTTACAATGTAAAAGTATGATCAACTTGACATTAATGAAACCCAAAACACATGAAAACCCAACAGAAGTAGTTCCTCAAGAGCTATGCTTCAGTTAGCAACAGATGATTAATGTAGCAAAGATGCTGAAGCCAAGAAACATCATAATTCTCTGACATGCCTGGAACACCTAAAACAGAGATCCGTGATCACTCATTTGTTATGTAAGGTCTGTAGGGGAAAAGGCAGATCAAAACATGTGCTTTTAATGTGCTTTCCCAGACCCTGTTCAGAGGTCCTTGAGACAAAAAGGAAAAATCCAGAAGATAAGGTAGAGACTGGCCTTTCAAAAAACAGATGAAGCATTCAAGGGAATCATCAGTGTTATATTTTCATACAAGACCTGGGACATTGGTGCTCTGGTTTCTGGAACCTACTTCTGTGCAAATGATTAGGTATCGTGACAGAAATAGCAGCAAGAAAATAATTTTGAGCTGACCCAAACAGGAGTCGCATATAGCTCTTATCTTGGATTCATTTAGTGATTGTCAAATCATTTTGGTTTAAAAATTCATAGAACTGGTTTCAGTGCTTGATTTTAATGACTGTAATAACATCTTAGTTTCCCCCTCTAGGCTGCATAACTTCAATGTATAATAGTCTTTGTAAGTTTTTTAAGAACTAGATTTGAAAAAGTGGTGGCAAATCTCTGGCTCTATCGAAGTCAAAAGTGGGCTTTGTAGTTGGCTTTCAAGGTAGTTGGGTTTGATTCTGTACATTTTAGAAAGGCTTTAAAGAATCTTTCAAACTCTAGACTGTTTCCTGAAACTGAAAAAAATATAAGAGTTTTCTAGAGCAATTCAATAGGAAAGATACAAATGAAAAGGAACCCCCCCCATTGCACAGCAAGAAAGCAGCTTTCTGACTATAGAGCGAAGACAGACTTTTGTGATGGGATGCCAAAGGGAAAGACTAATAACTGCCAGACGGGTCATGCACACATTCTATAGCCGTCCTTTTGACCCAGTTGCTGTAATATTCCTTTTCTGGCTATTTTAGAAAATAGCCATGTCAAGATGAGCAGGAGAGCTATTGGCCTTTTACTGCAGGTTTGCTTTCCTGATTATTCCTCTTCCTGCTGTATTTACGGTATGCATTCTTTAACCAATTCTGTGACCAAAACCTCAGCATTTAAATAAAGACATCAGATAAACTAACTGTGTTAGACCATGACGAGCGTGAAAGAACTGAAATAAAAATAACACTGAATTCAATCTGAAAACAGATGTCTGCTTTACTTAGTACTGCATTCTACTTATAAGGACAGGACCCACGGCATATTAGCTATTGTAGAGTCTGGTTTGGTGACAGTGTAGTTGATAGTCATGGCAAATAGCAAGAATGTTTTAATAGTGCTAGATTGCTGCCATTAAAACTGGGAGAAAATAACATTCACTGTAATAAAAGCGAGATGGAGCATATTAACTTCTGTTGAACATGGCAAATCTTATGATTCTCTAACGATTGATGGTCTTGCTTCTTTACATTCTCCACTAGACTGGAGGACCTGCGAGTGAAGTTAGAGAATGAAGGACTGGTCAATATCTCGTATGTGGTTGTCAACCATCAGGGAACTTACTCCCAGAGGAAATTTCACCTACTGAAAGAAAGTGTTTCAGACTATATTACTGTCTACCAGCAAGATGAACAGCAAGCTGATGTCTGGACTACCTTAAATGGAAACAAAGATGACTTTCTCATCTATGACAGGTCTGTGTTTAGAGGGGAACACAGGAAAATATTTGGATGTATTTAGAGTAATGCTTTGTAAATCTCCATATTATTTCATTGATTTGCAAATAGCCGGATTACCTCACAACAAAGACACCATAATCAACTTCTAAGTTGCATTAAGTAAAGCACTTGCATGTACTGGAAAAAGGAAGCTACAAAAAAAAGGTCTGCTTTTGCTTAAGTAAGTTCGGGATAAATACATTTTTCTTTATAACTACTGTGGATTTAGATTAATGTAACCGAGTGTAGAATTTGATAGCATGATTCTGGTCTTACACTGTTTTTATTTTCAGACAACTTCATTACATCCATGCAAGTGAAAGTAGAATCAAATGAGAAAAGCTATCTGAGTTCTCATGAAAACATTTTGACTGGAGTTGTTGAAAATGTCATGTAGCCTTATGGAAAAATTAGTCTTTAGGTGAAACTTAAAACTTTGGAATAAAACAGCTTTTTGATCATAGGATTCTGGGACATGTATCTTTTGGCAGAACCAATACTAACTCTTTAATTGAAATCCTGAATTTTCAGTTTTGATGCAATGGAAATTATTTGACAAGTCCTGCACTTCTAACATGTCCATCCTAATTACTATTATGTTACTGTAACAAACATTCTCAGTTCATACTGAAGCATAATTAAATTTAATAAAGAATTAGAAAGTTACTTAACTTTTTTTTTGGTAATATGATGAAATTGAATGAATTAGCTAAATTAGGCTTGTGGGATGAAACTAGCACTGGAACGATCTTTAGAAAGTGATTGCCTGTTACAGCAGCAAATAGGCCCGAGTGTGGAAGGCTGCTGTCACATGACAGACAAACAGAGCAAGGCTGTGTGTAGCCCTTGGAGGGGCCCCAAAGCTGATGCCTGGCCCACGGCATTTGAAAGGTTGAACAGTTCTGTGGTGTCGACACAGAGGGTACACCTGCACTACGAATTGGTTTGGCACTGGTTTGGCCATGGTCCATTATGGTTCTAGGAATGTATGTCCTTATTGTGCCTTTATTGGCAATGAAGTCTTTGCCTGTTGCTGGTCCTAGACGTGCGCTGCAGACGTGCAGGGAGCTAAGGCTGGAGGACCGTGTGTTGACATTGCAGGTGGGGTACTTAACAAGGTGCCCTCGTGTACAAGTTCTGCATTTACTCCAGCTCCTTTGAACGTACCAGTTGTGTAGTCAAGTGCACACCAGAACACTCAAGTACAGACATGGGGCAAATCTGCACCATAAAAATCCCCTCATGCACACTACATCAGTAATGCGGATGCACCGCAATGCTCATTCCAATCAAAATACATGTTATGTTGCATAAAAACATTCTTTGTAAGGATGCAACAACTGTGTGGTGATTTGTACCGCTATGCAAACGGCCCTCCTCATTAGCAAGATAGGTCTGTAATGAGTCTACCTTTGCTAGTCTAAAGGACTCTAAACTGGAGGCTTCTGCCAGTAGAGTTACTACGTCAGCCAGAAATCATGCTTCACACTACTGACCGATGCAGTTGAGTGGGCAAACGTTTGTAAGGCAGATACTGTTTTTGACTGTCAACTCCTTGGACAGAAACACTCTCCATGGGACGGTACAGTGTGGATAAAATAAGGTATGATAAGAAGAGATATTTAATTTTAGGTATATGTTTATGTATACGTAACCACAAAGTTCTTTCTCTCCTTAGATGCGGCCGTCTGGTGTATCATCTGGGTCTGCCCTATTCCTTCCTGTCTTTCCAATATGTAGAAGAATCTATTAAGATTGCATACTGTGAAAACAAGTGTGGAAACTGCTCTTACATGGTATTTTCTTGTTTTGTTCTATATATACTAGGAAAGGAAACTGGATTTGACTGGTACTTAAAAAAATTATTTGTGTGGTTAATCCAGAAAGACATGATTTAGAATTTACACATTTCATGTGTCTTGACAGAGAAGTTTTAAACATTTTTCGAAGTGAATTAGATCTAATTTATAATAGACTGATTATCTGAATTCCTGCCCTTGATAGAAATGCAAATCATTTGCAGAAATCTAAGTGCAATCTTGGAGGCTAATTCTGTTTCTGGAGTTATGTACAGCTAGTGAGCATTTAGCTACTCTAGTTTTTGGGGATGGGTAGGTACTTAAACAAATTGTAATTTTTTTTAAAACCTGGGAACCAAATCCAAGCTGGTTTGACTTACTATTCCTTTTAGTTTACATTTAAACACAGTATACAATAGTTACTTTAAAAAAGTGATAATACAAGGTGACAAGTTATTGTTACCCTTGTAAAAGAAGGGTAGCTTTGTTTTACGTATAACTAAAGATCAGAACTACTTTAAGGTTTATCAAGAAACGTGCGTACATAGTCATGAAAGTTCAATGAGAAGAATAATTTTTGATCCCATCATACAGTTTTCCAGCTAAATGTAGGCCTCAGGCAGGTCAGATGTGGGATCCTAGTAAAAGAATCCTTTTTATTAGCAATTACTTGAATTATAATTCCTAAAAGTTCACATTAAGAACCCTGTCTAGTTATCAGCAGTGTTGTAAAACAAGGTTCTTTTTGATACATTCATATCTTTCTTCAGCAAAGTAGCACAAATAATTTAAAATTGGGTTTCAGGTTCTGCAAAAATGTTAAGATAATTAATATTTTACAACTAGTTTAATTAAATATAATGCCTTATATCTAATGCAAGCTTCTGGTTTGCAGGAACCTGAGATTGACGGTCTATGTGAAAACATCACTAAAAAAGCAGATGAAAAGCTAGCAGAGATAGAACCCAAACCAACCGGTCAGCATTCACATCACCACAACCTGCACAGACATAGACAACACCACCACCATCGCGAGGGCAGTCATCATTCAAAAAATGAGAACCATCAGGCTCCTTCTGAAACTCAAAGACATCATCCTCACAGCGGTCGGCGTCATAGAGTTTTTGGCCATAGCAGACGTGATCAGGCAGATAGTCAAGAACAGGTAGACTCTGTTCCTCCAGGAGAAAGTGTGGAAATTACACAAGATAAAAAGCTGTGAAAAAAAGGGAAGACCAGCTGTAAAAACCAATTAACCTGAAATTGGCAGACAGCATCAGACTCAACTTCTAGTAGCTGATGCTGTCATTGTCGACACCTTTTGTTCGAAGAGCTAGGAAATTCTGTCACTTGATGGTGTCATGGAGCACTTCCAAATTCTTGCAGTTGACATGGCCAGCTGTCAGCAGAGGACATCACTGAATCTTGACAGTGACGTCTGCTCACGGCTGCCTGACGGTCACCAGCAGCAAGTGAAACTAGTGACACCTGACAGTGACAGGAAAAGGCAAGAAATTGAGCCTGAAAAACAAACTAAGCACCTTAAAAATGCAAGGGAGTCCTACAACCTAAATTCATATAGTTGCGAGAGTGGAAATATTAACAGATTGTTTTTATTGCCCCCAGTTAAAAATTATACTGACAGGTGTGTAGAGTTAAAATATTGCAAAGAAGTCAACTTTTGGAGCAGTGCTCTTAGAATTACACAATATCTGTCAGATTCCATCAATGAAGAGCTTCATAATCTAAAGGAATTTAATTGACCCATAGTTTGTTTTTCAGTTGCAGTGGGAAGGTGTCTGCATTCTTGATTAATTTGTCTTTCTTGTTTCTCTTCTAACATTCTGCTTGCATTTGTGAGGACAAGAGCATAAACTATGACGTAGGGGCTCCTGTCTGATGTTTTGCAATCAAGAATAGAAGATAACCAAAACAGATACTTTAATCATTTTTTATTAAGAAGATGGAATATATTCAAAAGTTAGGTTTTTTTTTTCCCCTAACCTAGGGATACAAATTATGCACAAGAAAAGCTTATTCCTAAGCAACGTGCCAAAATAACTTTTTATCTCAAATGTAAGCTACAAGCAGTAATTGCATTATTTTAAACTAACAGATTTATGTGCTTAACTTTTGTGGCTTAGATACGGTATCAGGGTCCATTAATACATACTACTACAGCTTGTAAAATCCCACTAAGTCAGTAAGATCGTGCCTAAAGTGAGAAGCAGCGTTAACAACTCTTCATGCAGAATCAGTATCAGTATCAAAAAGAGGGAGGGGCAGAACAAATTTAACCTTGGTTTAATGTTTATCTTTGTTTGTAACAGTGCTGAATTTGATAAATCTGTATTGACTAGTAAGATGTATATATATACACCACTGAAACTTGTATAACTTCTCTGTCTGTAGCTTAGCATTCCTAACCTTTGATTAACTGAGTTGAAGTAAAAATAGTTGTTCAAAGAATTCCTGGGTGAAGAAGAGAATATTCAAGAAAGGAAAACTGCTTTGAAAGTGTACACCATAATTAATGATGGTTTAATAGGGAAATTATTACTCCTACAAAACCTGAATCTTTTTATCGTGAATGCTGATTAGCAAGAAAGTAGCCCTGAATAGAATACATAGAACGCATGCCTTTGGAATATTTGACAAGAGCATTTTCAATAAAAAATATTCCGTATTTCTTCATATCTTGTTTTTACTTTCAGGTGCACAGTTTGAAATATACTGTTTCTATTTCTCGTGGTATGTACTACTGAAATACTTCATGTCATTTATTCAAAATCGCCTCCGTTTGAAGTGCATGTCTTGGCCTTTATTAAGACGTTGCTCTAAGTCTCTTATGGTGTTTCGGAGAATTTCAATTTCCTTGTTTTTCTCCTCCTGGAGATGCTGCAGCTTCTGTAAAAATGCAAGCAAAGGCTTCATTGTTAAACATCACATAGAATTATGTAACAATACAATATGCTATTACTAATGAGAAATATTCTAATAAGACTATTTTTCTCAGTGTGTTGTATCACAAAATTACAAAGATGACTTCACCAGAGTCCTATTTTTGTGACATCCCAAAGTCCCAAGCCTACAAAAACAATAATGCACATATATAATTTATAGCAGTCATTTATGTCAGTTCTGTCTTAAGTTCCCCGGTTAACAGTTCTGTACTAAAACCACGTCACATGTGGGCTTTTGTTGTTGAACCCCAGCCATATCAACATCAGTGCAGAGAAACATGAAATTAGTTGTCTAGAGGTGGGAGGGATGTGTGGGAGAGTAAGATGGACCCGTAATGCATGAAACTCCACCCTCCCCACTCCCCCACCCCCAAAGTTTTGTTGCAGAGCAAACACAGAGAACTGCTGTTTCAAACAGGCTGTAACAGTGTTTAGTATCTGCAGACTACAGGCTATTAAAGCACGTACCCTTCGATAGATACTTTGTGGCAAGACAGAAGCATCTGAAAATGATTTCGTTGCTTTGTTCTGAACTCTTGCTAATTTAGCATTGAACTGAAAGAATGAGGAAAAGACAAAACATTAAGAACCCAACAGGAAAAAAGGTATGTTAAATTACACAAGTATAATTTTCACTTTTTTTTAAAATGGATTTTGTACCTGATACAAATATAGTAATAGCAAGCTTAAGTACTATTTAATCCTAGGACAATGAAGCTACTTAAGTTTATTTAAAAAAGAATGCAAGTACAAGCTATGTTTCTTAAAAAAAAGTTTCAAAATATTGCAAAAAGTAAATAGTACAAATATTATAATCCAAATACATTTAGACGAACAAGAAGACTACTGAAATAAATTTTGAACGCTCCACAGCCTCACATCTGCAAGAGAAAATACAGAGGAAGCTAAAAGCCTCTGAAACCATCACCCTTCCCTGATGTTCCAACGATAACTCAGGTTGAACCCTTTCACACTTTATTTCTTTTTTAATATATGAAATGTTTGAAGTATTTCCTTAATTTTTTCTGTAATGAGAGTGGCTTAAAACCTGAGCCATGACATACACGTTGAATTCTGTGACTCGATCTCCGCAGGATTAGAAGACCTTACCTCTTGGAAGTTTATAAAAAATATATCTTCCCAGCATTCAGAAATTAAAAAGAATAAAAATAAGCAGAAAACTTTATTAATTTTTTTTTTATAGCTCAAAAACTAGCAAAATTTTCAAAATAATTTAATTTAAAACAAGAACACAGCAAACTTCAGCCTCCCTATACAGTGGGTAGAACTCAATTCCTGAGCAGAAGCGACTCAGATAGCATTACGGAAGGGAGCACATGTTACTGATATTTGTAAAGACAATTGTTTTTTAAGTTTCCTAGATTCCATCATATTGCTTTGTTAAGTACTAATTAACATTTTTGCCTACACAGTCTCTTCTAAGTTTACCCAATGCCCAACTGATCTTTAACTCAGCTTTGTAATGCATACCTCTATCTGCAGTTTAATTATTTCATTCTGCTTCTCTTCATTTTGAATTTTCAGCTGTCTAGTTAGCTCTAATATTTCCAGTTCTTTTTTCTCTCTCTGTTCTCTACACTCCACTTCTTTTATTTCAACTAGTAACACAGTAACACCAAATACGATGGTTATAGAAGATGTTTAGATGGAAAAATAACATCATTTCCCAAATATTAAAACTTTTTTGAACAGCAGGTCAGTATTTCATGGCAAAACAATTTCATTCAAGCAAAAACCATACTTTAAAACTATGTGAAAACCATCCTGTCCCATCTCAGTAAGATGGAGTCTCTTTAAAGAAGCATCATATTTTGCAAAGAGTTTGTCTGCCTTTTTTCAGCTAAATGAATGACCAAAAAATCCTACTCTTCAAGGCTATGCCAGTAATGAAAAAAATTAATATTGAAATCAGTTTTTTCTCATTGCAGTATTATTTATTTGTGAAAATAATGTCCTACTTTCCTGAGCATAGCTGGAACACTCTAACAGCAGTCTAGCTTATAGTTCAAAGCAATTTTCCAGTCAACATTTAACCCAAATTTCATTCTTTCAGATTTTTAGGTCCAAGTTCCCAGTGTCTGTTCTGCCTGTTTGGGAATTTCTGCTCATCCTGTGTTGCTGTACTACTGCCTCATTGCCACTGTCTACTCTCTTGAGCAAAGAGAAAATTCAATTAAACACTGCCCACTTCTACCTTTCATACGCTTCCACCAAGAAGTGGAACTTGTACTTTTACTTATCCTACGTGAAGTATAGCTCCTACAGGTTACAACATGTTTTATCCAATACTATAGCATTCAGTCTTCAGAGAACTTACATTTTTTTCTTATATTGCAATTCAACTGTGTTATTTCTGATTTGTGGTCTTCCTCTTTGTTTTTAATTTCTATCATAAGTTTCTCAATATGATCTTTATATTCCTGCAAATGTAAAAAGCTTCATAAAAATCTTGAGCTGTCTGTGCTCTTAGCCTTCTGCAAAGCACAACATCCATGCCAAAATGTACAGTACGCTATAATTCACTACTTGTTTTATCCTCGATCTAGTAAATTCAAAATGCCCAATTACTTCTTACACAATCTAGCTGAAGTCCACAGATGAAAAATGTAGCAGTTTTCATTGTATTACAGCTATCAGTTAATATAAAATTACAAATTGTACTTTTTAGGAGAACAGGTAAACGGAGAGGTAATATTCCTTTCCCCAGTCCAGGATCTGACACAGTGCTGCAGTTTTACCTTTGTGGATTTTTGACTGTAAGATTGTATAACAAAAATGGTTTAAAGTATGAATTTTGGTAACATTGCTTATACAAATTTTTCCACTACTTCATACTGGCAGCAGTAGAAACGTCAGTGTTATTAGCAGTAGTGGTGCTGGTGGCACTGATACTCAACTAACAGACTGAGCACGCCTATTACACCTTTGCTCCAGTAAGTACTCCAGAATTATCAAGGAATTGGCTCTGGCTGCCAATGTAGACGTGCTTACTCCAAAGCTCTTGTCAGAGCCTTCTGACAAGGTAGGCGGCCACTCAGCAGAGCCATGCTCGGAGGCCCTCACAAAGGCAATTTCTGATTGGTGGTAATAGTATATATGGACATAGTCAAGTAAGTGCCTTCAGAACAACACTAGGAAGTTCCACCATGCCCATACATGTATATAATGTATAGCAGCATAGTTTCTTCATGTCTTTCAGAAGGCATTACTTATTTTATTCTCAAACTGTCATGATAACAGCTCTATTGGTATAAAAATTTTAATTTTAACTCATAGTTAGTACGAACACAGACAAAGAAAACCAGCAGTGAGACTCCTAGTCCTATACAGGTAACAGATGTGCAATCTTAGCACAGAGAACTAACACATCTTGCGACTAGCCCTGCTGGTGTTACCTCCTTCCCAGAAATGAATGGCACAGATAAAAAGTAGAAAGATGGTAAATGGAATTTATTATGAGACACAGAGACCTATTATCTTTGTAGCATTTACTACCAAAGAAACTATGGACAAAATTCAGACAGTTCTTGATTCTCTGGCAGTACAGCAGGCATCGTGAATATCAAAACCTTATTTCTACACAAAAATGTATTTTAATGCAAGGGATTAGATTTTAGAATGTAAAGTTGAATTTAAAGCTAAATACAGCTAAAAAACCCAAGTGCATCTTAGATTGAGCCAGAGTTCTCAGCATTTAGTTGTTTTGACCTCTTAGTCCCTCTAACACGTTCTCATATTGATGTCATGAGAACAACCCTTCTCTTTTTACACATGATAAACATTAGGAAAAGTGCAACAATAATGGTATCAGTAGCAAACCCAAGAACATAAACTACAATAGAGATAAAATATTATTCCTCTACCTAAAGAATGATCATGTGTGACGTACCTGTTCACAAGCCTTTAATTTCTCTTCCAAGATGTGAATGGTACCCTTCAGTCTATCATTTTCATCTATGTACATAAAAAACTGTATGATACACTAAAAAGTACATTTTGACAGTATTATCAGCATGAAAGCAGAATAAAGAAATTACTTTCACTTTTTGACTTGTCTGAACTTTAAGAAACTTTTTTGTAGACATGATAATCATCATTTACAGAACTACATAATCTCAGTCTCCATGTTTTTAACAAGATAATTCATAGTTTAATCATAATATTTGCCTGGTAGTACTTTCACTTTTTGACTTGTCTGAACTTTAAGAAACTTTTTTGTAGACATGATAATCATCATTTACAGAACTACATAATCTCAGTCTCCATGTTTTTAACAAGATAATTCATAGTTTAATCATAATATTTGCCTGGTAGTACTACTTTGAACTGTCTTTAGCCTTCTCATAACTGATGCATTCAGGAAAATCTAGATGCAAAGTTCTTTGGCTGAGAAAATAAAAGATTATTATCATGGCTACAATGGTTTCCCAAAAGTACCTGTTTCCCAAATGCTAATAAGTAGTATCTCAAAAACAGATAATGCTTTTTTTGATTTTTAAAAGTCACTTTGAGTATTAAAAGCAGCCACATACTTCCAATTTTTAGAGGTTTATTAATATTTATGCTAATATGCCTTAAACACACAATGGGTGTAAAATTAACTACATGGTGTACTGCTAAACTGTGGTATAAAGATATAGCAAACATTTATATATTTTATATTAAAAGAGCAATGAGTAATTGTCAAGTATTTATGGATAACAGCTAAATTTTAGTAACATGACACTGAGGATTAAGACCCTTTGGTTTAACAAAGTGATAAAAACTACGCATAAATGCTTTAACAGACTACTGTCCAACAGTTGAATGATACTTTCTCACTTTTTGTAAAATTGCCTGTGCTATGTTGAAATAAATTTAAAGCCCAGCTATTGATTAAAAAAATCTCACTGAGACAGAACTTCTTTTACATGTGGATTCTAAGTAGGTTAAAAGCAATAGATGTTTATTAAGCATATAGACCA
>NW_008794853.1:712945-736865 GCF_000699145.1 Aptenodytes forsteri | reverse complement strand
CCAAAGAAACTATGGACAAAATTCAGACAGTTCTTGATTCTCTGGCAGTACAGCAGGCATCGTGAATATCAAAACCTTATTTCTACACAAAAATGTATTTTAATGCAAGGGATTAGATTTTAGAATGTAAAGTTGAATTTAAAGCTAAATACAGCTAAAAAACCCAAGTGCATCTTAGATTGAGCCAGAGTTCTCAGCATTTAGTTGTTTTGACCTCTTAGTCCCTCTAACACGTTCTCATATTGATGTCATGAGAACAACCCTTCTCTTTTTACACATGATAAACATTAGGAAAAGTGCAACAATAATGGTATCAGTAGCAAACCCAAGAACATAAACTACAATAGAGATAAAATATTATTCCTCTACCTAAAGAATGATCATGTGTGACGTACCTGTTCACAAGCCTTTAATTTCTCTTCCAAGATGTGAATGGTACCCTTCAGTCTATCATTTTCATCTATGTACATAAAAAACTGTATGATACACTAAAAAGTACATTTTGACAGTATTATCAGCATGAAAGCAGAATAAAGAAATTACTTTCACTTTTTGACTTGTCTGAACTTTAAGAAACTTTTTTGTAGACATGATAATCATCATTTACAGAACTACATAATCTCAGTCTCCATGTTTTTAACAAGATAATTCATAGTTTAATCATAATATTTGCCTGGTAGTACTACTTTGAACTGTCTTTAGCCTTCTCATAACTAATGCATTCAGGAAAATCTAGATGCAAAGTTCTTTGGCTGAGAAAATAAAAGATTATTATCATGGCTACAATGGTTTCCCAAAAGTACCTGTTTCCCAAATGCTAATTAGAAGTATCTCAAAAACAGATAATGCTTTTTTTGATTTTTAAAAGTCACTTTGAGTATTAAAAGCAGCCACATACTTCCAATTTTTAGAGGTTTATTAATATTTATGCTAATATGCCTTAAACACACAATGAGTGTAAAATTAACTACATGGTGTACTGCTAAACTGTGGTATAAAGATATAGCAAACATTTATATATTTTATATTAAAAGAGCAATGAGTAATTGTCAAGTATTTATGGATAACAGCTAAATTTTAGTAACATGACACTGAGGATTAAGACCCTTTGGTTTAACAAAGTGATAAAAACTACGCATAAATGCTTTAACAGACTACTGTCCAACAGTTGAATGATACTTTCTCACTTTTTGTAAAATTGCCTGTGCTATGTTGAAATAAATTTAAAGCCCAGCTATTGATTAAAAAAATCTCACTGAGACAGAACTTCTTTTACATGTGGATTCTAAGTAGGTTAAAAGCAATAGATGTTTATTAAGCATATAGACCAACAATCTGCACAGGGTATTTTTGATACATTTTTTTTCCTTTCCATTTGGCTGCCAGTGAGTTTCTCTCTTTGGAAGAAAAAGTAAATATAAACAAAAAATTTAAATGCCTGCTCACTCTAAATCACAGTACAGTACAATATATATAAGAACATTTTTGCTTTTACCTTTCACGTTACACTGGTTTTCAATGGTTTGTGTAAGACCCTTTATCACATTCTGTAGAGCAGTACATTCTAAAAGAAGTGAAAAATCCAGTATTTTGGGGTAATTTCGTCACCAGTTTAATTTTATGTTTTGTTTATAAACTTTTCCCAAATATAATAATCTTGATTAAATATTAGTCTTCTTACTGACAAGTAACTCAGATCGTTATTACATGGTTCCTGCTTAATTTTAGCTTTTAGTTTGACGATAGATTAAAACAATTTCATCAAGCAATATGAACAATTACATAAAACTATTACATTTTTGTTTCTAGCCAGAAAATAAGGATGTTATTGTTTCCTGGGCAATAATGGAAGTTTTCCATATCAACATTCCAGCAATTTGATGTAATTAATGAAAATGAGGCTTACTTTCCTGACGGCACTTTTGCCAAGATTCTTTTTAACAAGATCAACATTATCCACTCATTGCAGTTTCTCACCCCGTTTTTAGTGCATATTAACATTCATCCTGTGGCTCAACATAAACCCGGAGAGATTCAGAATATGCTACTATATCCCCATTATCTCATTTTAAAAAAATAACTATGTGTGTGTGTATGTATACACATGCAACTTGTTATCTGTTTACATATTTATGTTTCATAATTTTATTTTTTTAAAATTGTATTTTTAATGTTTGAATGCCATATGGACTGCCTGTAATATAACATTTGGGTTTCATTAAATACTATTTTTATCCCTTATGTTCCTTGTAACCTTATCAGTAAAGTTATAAAACAGTCAAAGACTGGGAAGACAGGGGACACTAAGACTGAGGTTGCCTACTCTTAAACCTTTCTCTCTATTTCCAGAGTACCACTGCATTTCTTAAGTGGCTTTTAACTTCCTCAACATATCAAGTACACTAAATAACAGTGACTCATCTCAGAAAACCAAAGCTCTGTTGAAAATTGTAGGTGATATAATTAAAGACTACATTACAAATAATGCAGTCAGGAAGATGAATTAAGATCCCAGCTCAGAGATTCAGTTTTCCGCTCAATCTTTTTGACCTTTAGTCTATTCTTCCATCATGTCTGCTTTTCATGCAGCCGAGTACGTTAGCCAGCTGTATTCTCCTGTTCCATGCTTCCAAAAAAACAGTAGAGGGAGCACAAACAGCACAGAAACATTGCCTGCTCCCAGTTCATGTACTGGATCAAAAGCATTTGTGGAAAAATCCTATTCAAAATCCAAAGCACTAGGTTAGCATGCTCATTTGTACCAACTAGATCTACTACAAATTTTCTCCCACTTGAAAATGTATGGAAATAAACCCAAATGCTTGTAATTCATGCACAAATTGGAAAGTCATCTATGCATTTGAGTAAACAATAGGACAGCAGCTAGTCTTACAATGAATAACAGCTATTTAAGTGCAAGCCATCCTTTTGTCCAGTCGCAAGAATATCTGCTTATCTTTCATATCTTTAAAGGATGTATCTTGGCAAATCCCTTATGCAATTACAACTGTGACTGGAAAAAGTTACTGGGAACCCACAAGTTTTGCTTGCCTACATTAAGGAAGAAAAGCAAAATTTTGCTAAATGGTTGCTGCTTTGTGCATCACTGGCATGGCACCTGTTATGGATTTTGTGCGGTGCCTTCCCTGTAAAGAATGCTCCCTACATGCAGAAAGACTGAACAGCCTAAGTGATCTTTTTCCATGTTTAGTATCTATAATTTATTGCAGTTTCTTCCATCTACATTTATAATTGAAGTTATTGGCTTTTTTTATAGGGGAATTACACCAACCACTTTTTTCTTTAACACCTTTGAAACGCTGTCAACAAATATGCAATCCTGAAGATGCCAGAGACACCTTAAGTGTTCCATAGACAATAATGTGATTGCTTTCTTTTTAAGAACTATGGTAGATTTTAGTTCAGAATTTGTAGCCTGCACCACAAGAGTCCATTTAGTCACCACAGAAAACGTTTAGGAGCAGAAAACAAGAATGTCAGACTTGGGTCTGTCTTAAGTGGATCTGCAATGATTTACACTAAATAAAAACTGGGGTCCTGAATCTCACCTTTGTCTAGCAAAGAACATATCAAGACAAAACAAAGCTCATTTACAACCTTTCAGAACATGTATACACTTGCCCATCTTTTCCTACCTTATCTTTGGTTAAAGTGTTTCACTCTCCTCTCTCCCTTGAACTTTAGAAGGTTTCCTTCTTCCTTCACATTTCCTTCACCACTCCCACTCTTCTTTTACCTTGCACAGTTCTAGAGAGATGCTTCTGGCAATCAAGGTATCAAGGAGCCCTCAGGTTCTCACTTGCTGGAGATTTCTTGGGGCACGAAATGCTATTCTCATTTCTGTTTCTCATACTAAGAAAGAGTTCTTCAGCCAGGGTAAAATTCTACTTCCTTCACCCCACCACCACCAGCAGCCACAAACCCTTCAGGGTAGGTGGAACAACAGCCTTTCCTTCCACAGTGCTCTTTCTCTCTGCTCCTCTGCTGTAAGCAGCATGTTTATTTGGAATCATATGCGAACGATTCACCACCATATGGTCTGTCATGTTTTTTCCTTAGCTGTTCTGTGAATTGCTTTGTGGTCTACTGCTAAGCCTTACATTCTAAGGCTGAGTTGTTTGCCTATCCTGTAAATTCATTTGCTCTTGTGCTAAATTCGTAATAGGATGAACTTGAGAATGCTCTTGAGAATGTACACACATTCAGATTATATGTTGACACTATCATCAAGAAATCGATGCAGCTGTCCAAACCCAGCAATTTCAGTTGCCTTTGGACCAACTCTTCAAATGATACTTTCAGGACATGTGGCTGAGCTGGGTCCCGGGAAGCAGCTTGGGACATAAGGCTAGGAGAAATCTTTTTTTCCAAGCCACAGTTGTATAAAAGCCATTCTCACAACTAGAATCTGTTGGAATAACTGTTCCCAGAGTAAGAATGGAAGTATCAATGCTACATTTGGTCCCTTGCATCTTCTCCAGTTCTGCACGGGATGCCTCTATATCCCCATCAATAATAAAGTGTTTTTTTAATCCCACGGTGCTTTGACTTTCAAAAAGGTTTTACAAAGAATCGAACTATTAGATGCAACACTTTTAGTGCTCTGATTCTGAATACACAGTATGCTGTTACCCCTTCTGAAGAGTCAATGTTGCAGGTGAAATTGATAAAGGTGCAAAGACCATTTCTATCCATTTCAAAAAGAAAAAGCAAAATCCTTTAGAAACATTATATACTTACTAAAATGTATAATCACTACACCAACTGTAATGTCCTTTTGAAATACTCTTAACCTTACAGTCACTGCTGATCTCCAGTAACACAGTAACTGTTTGCCTGAAGATTCCTCTGACAGCATCCGCTGCAGATTATGGCAATTTGCTGCCCAAGATGGTTTGTGAAACTCTGCTCTCTGATCACCATTAACGAATACAGTTCAAAAATATGAACTTATAAACACTTCATGCCATGATTCTTAAAGTGTTTACCTTATTGGCAAGCACATTAACCTAATAGAACAGCCATGATAACTGTCTTAATTTCTAAATACCTTCTATCCTTTTCGCATCTCTCATTTATCTTTTACTTCCTTATCATCAAGTAGCTTTCAGTACCACCTCCTGGATGTCCCACTTTGTTCCAAGTTCCTGCCTTTCACTTTTTTCGTTACCACTACTAACTGCTCTGCAATCTGTTTTACTCATTGACCATTATCCCTGGCTTCCAACAATTCTGCCCCTTATCTATAGCCGTACTAATTTGTACAACTACCATAACTTCAATATTATTGAGATTTGTTTTTTCCTGACTATCCCTGCTGCTAAAACTTAAGTTCACATTTCACGCTCCTTGCTCTGGTACTTTTACTTGGACTTCTGCCATCCACATTCTTTTTTCCATCATGCGTTTCAAAACAGCTCCAGAGGTGGTTCTCTTCAGCATAACTACCTCCCCAAATCATTTCACTTTTATGTCATCGAAGTGAGGCACTACTATTTCCAAAGCTCAACTCTCTCTTCTGACTTTCATCTATTTTCAGTCCATTCTACTTCCACAGTCCTTGTTGTAGTCATTCCAGCTGCTCCTACTTCCTGCATTGTCTCTTTCACTTTCTCTGCTATCTTTTATTCCATAGTTTTATGGGAAGAACAATTTCTTCTTTTTGTCCACCTTTTCCTTTCCCTTTTTAAAATCTATTTTGTATAAACCCCCTCCTCTCTGTTTTTGTCAATAATGAAGCCTCTTGATCTGTTTCTGAATGACTGTCCTGCATTGTCTTTTGTGCTTAACAGAGAAACAAATGGCTCTAATGAGTCAGACCAAAGTTCTATCCAGTTCACTGTTCCACTTCACAATGCCCAGTAGAAGATACTTCAGGAAAGAGGAAAAAAACCTGGATAAATAGTACCCTTAATGTGTCCTCTGAGCTTCCAAAACACAAGAATAAGGGAGACCTGAGTGACAGGTACTGTCTTTGTGTTTAACAAATTTGTTCAGTTTTGTTACATGAATTTTTCTAATCTTTTTGGACTAACCTATACTTCTGTTATCCACAACCTTCTGTGGAATTGATTTAACGACTTTATTTTGTAATGTATGGAAAAGTTCCTCCTTTTGTTTGCTTTAAATCAATCAACAAGTTTGACTTCCATCTAGTTCTCTTATTACATTGAACAGTGAATATTCATTCCCTAGTCACTTTCTCTATGCCATCCATAATTTTACAGCTATGAGTCATATCAGCTCTATTATTTCTCTTTAGGCTCAAAAGCTTCCAGTCAACTTAAGTCTTTCTTCAGATGTTCCAAAATTGTGACCAAACCTGTGAAGGCCCCAACTGCATTCTCCCCCACGCACCTCCTGGGTGTTTGGCTGGGCTCAAGGCCAAATTAGAAAGAGTACATCTGGTGATCTTGAAAAAAGCTGTTTGAAGAAAGCTAGAAGACGACTCAGAAATGGCTGCCCCTCCTTTCCTTGGGAGCTGCTTTTAGGCTGAGGCTTTTGCCCTTGGCCTACCTTGAGCTACGCTGCAGCTATGCTGCAGCCACATACCATGCAGACCTAGACCCTGGTCATGACCTAGGGAGTGACTTCCTGGCTTGATTTCAGACCTGCCTTATCACTATGGACCTGCTAGTGATCAGTAGACCATGTCTGGCCCTTGTTACCATTTCTGGACCTGATCCTGACTCAACCTCCTGTCTTGACCTTGGACCTGCTCCATCACTACGTACCTGTTTGATAACATCGACTTTTAGCTGATCCTGGAAGTCCTCACTGGGCCAGCCCTGCATGGGTACGGTGGGAGTGAGTCTTGGCTGGTGAAGTCCCTGTCTCTGTGGGCCTTGTTACACGATTGGTTCCCGATTCCCTGTCCCTTGCTCCTCCCTGACAATACCAAACCTTGCCACTTTCTTTGTTAACTTTCCTACTTCTGGTATGTCTATTTTGAAATGTGGGGACCAGAACATTACGTGAAAATCACAGACTTTACAGGAACATGATGTTTCTTTCCCTATTTCTTCCATAATCACGCCTATCACTGTGTTTGCTTCTTTGACCACTGATATTTTCAGAGAACTGTCCAGAAGGACGCCAAGATCTCTTTCCTGAGAAGTAGCCAACTAGAGCCAACCACTGTTTATATAAAATGCCTCCCATATGCACTGCTACTGGTTTTCATCTCCCCTTTTTATCACTTGTCATTCTGTATCATAAGATTCTTGGTATAAATGCATAGATTAGCATCATTAGCAAACTTCACTCACTTACTCAATAGCTTTTCTGATTCATTTCTGATTATGCTAAATTATTTAAGTCCCAGCGAAGATGTAAATGAAACCGACTGGCAACCTCACTCCAGTGTGAAACTAAGTTTATTCCTACCCTGTTTCCTAACTTTTAGCAAGTTGACTTGTCAGAGACCAAAGCTCTACAAAAAGATGCACCTTTCAGCAACTCTACAAACTACAGAAGGATAAGCAACCACAAGTCTAGGCTAAGTACTAGATATTATTTCTTTTTTCAAATACCCATCTGAAAAGATATACTTCTAGAATTAAAAAAAAAAATCTTAATTCAATAGTTTGCTTTTTAATTCCTCCTTTAGTTGGCAACTTTTTTATTATGACATAGAGGCTTAAAATTCCCATCTGTAAAATAGAAAATGCCATTTCATTATTCAGCTTCCATTGAACAGTTTGAATCCTCTTAATATTAATAAAAACTATTATGACCATTCATAACTGTTTAGCACCATAAATGACATCTGCTATACAAAGCAAAAGAAATATGACCTAAACTTGGATCACATTAAGGCTGACAGTAACACAAGTGCAGCCTATGGAATAAACTTACAACAGTGGTATCAGCTTAACTGAACTCAGCCTCAAGAATTATATGCTATTCTTTACACTTTATAACCGAGTTGGAAATGTCACTGAGATAAAATCTTGACGGTGATATTATAAACACAAAATGGGCTGTCACATTGTTTAATCTGACCTCTTCAGAGATTAAATCTCACACAGATAAAATGTCTAATGACTGGATAGCTCTTCAGTCCTCTAGAAGCTAAACAGATGCCTAGACAGAACAAGACACTGACATTCCAATACCCAAGGTCCTTATAGAATTAATTTAAGTGATCTGATCCTCTCCCTCTTTCCCTGCCAACACATTGTTTCCTTGGAAAAGGAGATAACACAATCAAAAGAAAAAAGATGAAGAGGAAAAAATGAAAGAAAATACAAAAGGAAAGTTTTTCTTTCATAGGTACTGCATGCACTCAAAAATCTCTTAAAGTGGGTAGATATTAACATCAACTGGAAAATAGTTACTTTAATGCAGTTCTCAAGATATGTTTGTGGATTAAAGTTACCTGGTTTATGCAAATGAGATGGATTCCATTACATGACCCAAGATTAAGCATTACTGTTTTTCACACAGTATCTTAGATCCTTGTTATTTTATTTTTGTATTTTACATGACTGAAAATAATAGAAATATTTCTCAGAACTTCCTGAATATATGCAAAAACCATACTGTTTTTTAAAAAATAACTTACCTTCTTTTACTGATTCCTCCTTTGATTGGCTTAATGTTAACAATCTGTTACATTTTTCCAGCTGAAGAACCAGTACATTATTTGCTTCATTAATTTCTGATATTTTCTAGAAAATTGGAAGAAGACTAAAGTTATATTAATATATCTTTTGATTTAAGTTTTAAATCTTGAGTTTTAAATGAATATGAAACTTAACAATGTCACAACACTGCAGTCACAAACCTGTATTATTTGCCATTCTGGAAATTCCATTACAGAGAAGAACGATGCTAGACTTGAAAGCCTATGCTATTGTGAGTTTACCCTGCAGAACTGAGAATGCCGATTTACATCACTAGTGATAAACTGTTTTCTTCTAAATTCTGCAGTCCACCGTCTGGATCAATCCTCAGCAAGATTCCTTCTTCTGCTTTGCATATGAGGCTGTCAATGCCCTCGCTGAGCACCAACATGAGTAATGGGTGTGAATAGGAATTGGTATAATATGTTTTTTCCATGAGAAATTCTAAATTTATTTCAGGTGCCCCTTTTATATTATCTAGTATGGATTTACTAGTAGATCAGGAAATCACCAGAGAGCTGGCCAACATGGGTCTAACAAGAAATACAGTACCGATTTTCCTCAGTGGATCAATCTTTTAAGAACTGACATATACGTAAAATAAAGAGAGCTCAATGCATATGGAATAGAAGAACAGATGCTCCTGCTATGGCAATGACATTTTTCTAGAACAAGGAACAATTTCTGAAAGGATAGTCCAGCCAAGCTGTGTAATACTGTTATCTCCAATACCAGCTTCTGGTACAAAGGGAGACTTCCATGCTTTTCCTGAGAAGCCAAAATTGGCCTCAGCACCACAGAAATTCTAGCACAGAAACAAAGGCTTCTCAGACTCCACACAAGTCACTCATATCACTCTGAGATACAGTCAATACAAACACTTTCCAAACAAAGTTGGTATTACAAGGCATATTAATAAGAATAAGATGATACCACTTAGAAGAAATTTTCACTTGAAAAGCCTATTAAAATATCACAAAATATTTATAGATAGCAGTTTCAACATTTTTTGCCTTCTTCACTTACCTTCTCTATCTCTGAGAAGTTATCTAAAAGTTTATCAAGGTTCACCACACTGATTTGCTTCATAGTTTCTTCATGGCTGTGATTCATTTCTTTCTGGACCATATAATCCAGTGATCACTGTATATAAAAAAAATAGATCTATGAGTTCATGTATTCCTCATTCATACTATGTCAAAAGATTTCATATGCACAAATGTAAGCAGAACAAAGAACACTTTTTTTTTTTAATTAAAACTATTTTTGCATGTGAAGCTAAACTTCAACCAAACTAAGATCTTGCATTTCTAGGAAACACAATGAATGTCAGAAAGCCCAAGCAAAATCTATCAAACTGTTTCAAAACATACGATCAATTTCTCTTTAGATAAGCTGCTAAAACAGACTGGTCTTCCTGTCCTCACTTTAAAGAGTAGGAAATTCAATCAATTGAAACAATTACTCATTATCTACTGTGCGTATTTTAGAGGCAACAGATGAAATTTTGTTGTTTGATTAACTTAAAAAATGTTACTTAAGTAAATGAGATTTTACCAGGCACACATTAATGCAGGATCTAGACCTTGTACCTGTGTAGATGCTCTAATACTTAACTACTCAGGCTTCAAGTTTCTTACATATTTTCTTATAAACAATTTGCATTAATATCAGCGATCAGACACTGCAGCACATAAACCTTACTGTGCGAGTAAACAGACAGTATTTTGAAAAGCACCCATACAATTCCAGAATAACACAATTCCTGTTTTTAGTAGAATCATAGAATCATTAAGGTTGGAAAAGACCTCCAAGATCATCAAGTCCAACCGTCAACCCAACACCACCATGCCCGCTAAATCATATCCCTAAGCGCCTCATCTACACGTCTTTTAAATACCTCCAGGGATGGTGACTCAACCACTTCCCTGGGCAGCCTGTTCCAATGTTTAACCACTCTTTCCATAAAGAAATTTTTCCTCATGTCCAAAAAAATAGTAGAAATCCTACTTACAGAATCTTCAACATACATTTGCAAGATGGATCTGAAAGACACAATATGAATGCTTCTAAAAATATTGAACTATCTCTGAACATCAGGCTCTATGAAACTTCCATGTTTCATAATTCCAATGAAAAGTTCCAATACCAGATAAACCATGTATTCCACACAAAATCATCACTCGTATGTGGTAATATATGTACTGTATTTTTACAAATAACAAAAAATTGCAATGAGAGAGATGAACCAGAAGTTAGAATGCGTGCACTACCCAGAAACTGAATGGGTTTCCAAGCAGAAATACTTAAAGTTAGGCGGAAATAGATATGTAAATGAACAACTACTAAGCAGGAACCAAAATTACATAACTGAATTATTTTCTGTCATTTGGTATTTACAAGTCTTTACGTGTATGTAACTTCTTCACCAAAGCAGTAAGATAAAGATATCAGTTCTGTGTGTTTAATACTCATTTTTCTCTTGTATCCACTGTTTCCTCAGAGGGACTAAAACTAATTCATTAGCTAAAGCTAATTAACTTTTTTTTTAAATCAACAATTTTTAAGAATATATGTAACATTAAAGAACTAATGCTTCCAAGTTAAATTAGTGATTTTTTACTAAGTTAGCAATCTTAATGACTTCTGTTATTACAATGCAATGATTTGTTAAAATGGAGTTTAAAATATTTATTCAGGATATTAAATTTTGTAAAACAACTACATATCTTAACATACTATTAGTTGATAATCTAAATGTACACTGTGAATGCCAAGCCCTGATCTTTCCAGTCCTTATCATGGGCAGGATCTTAATCTGTTTGTCAATCACCGTTTCTTTTCATCATGCTCTTAAACCTGTGTTTTACCCTCTAAATTTTGATTGAGGATGGAAGTTCAGGCAGCTGCCATGTTGTGTGCTGTTTTGTTTGTGTGTTTCCTTATTTCATGGCATCATTTGTTCTCTCAGAAGACTGGATGTGTTCAGCACTTGACAGCATTAGGCAACAGTGCCACTGGGAATAAAACTCCTGCTGAACTGAAACAGTAAATTAAAAATAGTACGTTGTATTATTAACATTGTATGTTTTCAGCAGGAAAACTCATTACATTTACTTTTGTGTGTATTATTATATAAGTTATGTCTTCCATTTTTATTAAGCCTCCCACCCATGTTTTGAACTATGGTATTTATTTCACTAAGGGGAAAATTAAAGATTTAAAATGTATTTTTGACTGTCATAAAACTGACAACTTCATTTAATCTCTCTTTAACCCCCTGCCGTTCATGCTCTTTTTTTATCCTTTTTTAAGTATTATAGCTGATTATCTGATTTTGGAATTTAATGTTTCATTTTTGCTTCATGTAACAGTGAAACCTATATTTGTAACTAAAGTGAGTAGATATTAATTTTTAACTGCATATCTCAATTGAATATAGTAATTATGCAATAATATGCACTTCAAATAGTCTCATCATTTTTCTGAACTCCATCCTTATTTAAAATAGGCACCTGACATTTGCATTGACTATAACCTTGCTTTAATTACTCACTCTTTGAAGACCCTGAGCACATCTAAAACATGGTTTGCAGACCAAAATTATCACCACCCAAGTGGCACCCAAAAATGTGGTGAATCCCACCCCCTCATCCAATTTCACAGACAACTGCAACAGGACAAAGGCACCAGCTGCACCACTGCAAACCCCACCGACGACGCCCACTGAGTCCTAGCGACCCTCTTTCCCTCTCCTACCTCTGCAGTTTGCCTACACAAAGTGCCCTGGGTAGAAGTAAGACCCTCTCACAGTCTCAGGTGCACAGGACACTCAAAGCACTCCCTTTTACTCCTCAGTGCGTGGGCATAACCGATAGACAGAGCAGGATAACAGCGCGCCCGCTACGGGCGACAAGCCCGCTTCACACTGCCCCAGTCCCTCACAGCCGGCTAAGAACCACCGCGCGTGCCCTCCCAAAGGCGGGAAATCAGCTCCGCCGGCGGAGCGTACCACTACCGACTCTGTGGGGGTCGCTTCGCCCCCTCCCCGTCGGTCCGCTGGTGGGCTCGACCGCATGCCCGGCGTGGGACCGTGTTGTTTGAGGCGCTTGAGGCTGGCGCCTCGCCCTGCGGAGGCGGGCGGGGGTGGGGGGCTGCGCTGAGGTGAGAGCGTGCGGCGCAGCGGGAGCAGAGCTCGCCGGTGGTCTCTTGGCGCCTCTCACGAAGTCTCCACGGGATAACCGTCTCCTTGGGGGCAGGGTGATAGGAGCACTGGGGGCAGTGCACCCCGATGCTGTCTTGACATAACCCCAAGGGCAGTGCCAGCACTTGCCACCTCTCCAAAAAACCCAAACAAAACCCAAACACCTCAGCAGAGCACCTCTTGAGGCCCTGATTTCACTCGTCTGTGTAGCACGTGAATTGTTTTATCAAATGGCTCTTCATCGACAGTCACATCAGCTGAGGCGGGACCTCGTGCGAATGAACGTTCCTTTGAACAGCAGCAAACAGACGTTGGATGGGAGCACTTCTGTGAGTGACAAAAGAGACCAATCGATTCCCTTTGTCTCTGGTTTCTCAATATTTATACTGCGCATGTAACTATGGCTACCGAGCAGTGATACTCCCCGGCCTATCACTCCTTTTTCTGAGGGAAATTACCACAAAGGGCTTCTGAGAAAAGTTTCCAAGACATCCACCTCAGTGTGGGCACACACCCTGAGGCCCAAGGCTGCCGAGCTGGAGGTCAGTACTACAAGCAGGACGTTGTCTGCTCTGTGGGCAGGCTGCTTCTTGTGGGCAGAGTACACAGACACCGCTGCGGTGCTGGTGGTGACTGAAGGTTGTGCTGCTGCTTTGGGTAGGCTGGGAAATCAATTGTTCTGCTTAAATATGAAAAGGAACAAGTTACGTCATTATTTTTTTTCTGTTACTGAAATTTGATAGCAAGTCCTGTTCAGATTACCCTGTCCTAACATAATTAGTATCGTGCCAGGCTTTTTTTCTAAAGTAGACATGTAGGACTGGTAGGGACCCATTGGGCTGCTGAGTAACATCGCCATGAAATCAGAGGCAAGCAAGCCCTGTGGTCCCACTGGAGAACAAAACAACTCCCCCTTCTACAGCTTCTTCCCATCTTACTAGGTATAAATTGCTTCTCTTCTAGGCTAAAGTTGGGTTGATCAAGACATACCAACCTCTCTTTAATCCTGCTAGGACTGCCTAATGTAAGGTTTAATATCCTGCCTTACCATGGAAACAAACTGTGCTGAGGCAATGGGGACTTTTCAGCAATTGGGTTCATAACAGTAAGTGGTGTTAACTGTAGAATAGGCTTCTTAGCTAGATACCCTTGCTGAAAACTTCACAGAAAAACATTAACCATTTTGTCATTTAAATGATCATAACTAGGTTTTGGGGTTAGTAGTGCTGGGTGAGTGACTATTTGTGAGACTTAAGAGAACCACTGAATAATTTGGTTTGGAAGGGACTTCTGGAGCTTGCCTGGTTCAAATCCTTTCTCCAGGCAGGGCCAGCTTCAAAGCTAGAATGGGTGACTCATGGCCTTGTCGAGTTTGGAGTATCTTCAAGGAGAAGATTGTCTTACGGTGTAATCTGAAGAGGAATTCTTTTACAGGCTTGGACTTAGACAGAAACAACTGTTAATTTACTTTATGGACATAGATTTTTTCAGAAACAGGCTGTAGAATTACATTCCTAGAGCCACATTTGCATGCTAGAATAAATGGACTTGTTCTCAGAAATGCTAAATATGCCATAGCATTCTCAGACGGTCTGGTTTTGTTTGTAATGGAGAGGGAAGATGTTATGTCTTGAATGCTTGTTGATGCTGTCCTCAAAAGCAGAACTGCCTGCCATGCAGATCAGAAGCAGCATGGGAACATGCAGGACCCTTCATGCCTGAGCATGTCCAGAGAAATAACAACTTACCAGTCATGGTCACAAATGCTGTTTGCAGGCAGCTGCTTTATCAGAATGTCTGAGGGTCCACTGCGATATAGACATAGACAAAGTGATGAAAATTATTTTTGTGGATAGAAGATCTGCAGCTGAGATACAAGTAGGAAAAAGACTGTCATAGTCATGGACCAGACTTGGAACACCAAGTGTGTCACGATGATGGATACTAATAGGGAAAGGGGTACTCCTGTCATCTCCCAGTGAACTCAGTACATGCTGCTCGTGTTTTCTAGTTCACTTTCCCTGCTTCATTGACCAATTTTTACAAAATCTGTTACACACTTTCAGTTGTCCTTGAAAACTGCAGCACCACCCAAAACCTATTCAAAAGGTTTGGTACTTAAAGAAAAAAATTCTAAGTTTAATATAAAGTTATTTGCTGGAAAAGACTAGATCAGTGTTTTAGTCAAAGTGAAATGTCACAGCAATAAGTGCTCTTAGACCCAGAAAAAAGTGCACAATCACTGTTGATTGCTGTAACGATAAAAAACCCCAACAAACTCTGAGTGGTGAGGATTTTAATGAACAGTAAATGACAGTGTATTGCACAGACTGTTTTTTGTGTTAAATATTTAGTGGTGGTTTTATTTTATAGATTACATTCACAGGAAGACAGGGAATGAATACTGAAATCCAATTCTCATGATTAGGCAAAAATGATACCCTGTGGCCATATGTTATATTTGCAATAATGTTATGCTAAATGACCCATATGTAAATATGTCATTTAACCACTGGGAAGGTGATTACTGTGATCAGTCTGGGAAAAAAAAAATGCAGAAAAATAGAAACTTTGAGGGTAAAATGTATGACAGATTTTAACACAGAAATACATGGAACAAAAAACCCATAAGATAGGGGTAGAACATTTAACTTGTAAGAGGTTTAGCAGTTAGCAAATACTTTCTTGTTTTAGCTTTTAAAATATTGCTGCTAACCTAGTAAGCAGTTTAGTACTGCAAACTTCCAAAATATGAGAGTTTTTCTATAGTTCATTTAGAGTTCATTCTATTTGCCTTTTTATAGGGTAGTAACTTCTCTGGCAAGACAGTTTAAGAGTCTGGTGGTCACTGAAAAAATATCTGACATCCACCGTGTATTAGGCAAGTAGTGAGGTCTTTTCTGGCAGAAACCGGCAGGTGGCTGGGTGATTTTGTGTTAATACAGTGCAACCTACAGAGGGTTTCTAACACAAATGCCTTTTATTGCTGTTATGAGCATCCCCGTAAGAGAAACTTTTGTGCCAAAGACCTATGACATGGCAGTCCCAGCCATGTTTCCTATTCTATTTCTCACAAACAGCATCATCTGTGTACATTTAAGATCTCATGTTTAGGCATAGGCTTGAGTAATTTTTTACTGACCTTCATGTTATTACTGCATTTTGGTGGTCTTTAATACCCTTCCTTACAACCCCAGCCATATCAGAGGAATGTGTCAGCTGCATTTACAGAGTTAAGGTTTGCAAGATTCAACTCAGTTTACAAAATTATTTTTCCTCTTATTCTGAAGAGCACATGGAAGGAAGAGCATAGGTTTTAACCTGCTCCAGACTGCTAGAGAACACATCACAGTGTTTAACACACTATAGTGTCAGGCTGCAGAGTAGCTTAGTAAGATGTGGGGATAAATAGTACTATCATGCATCTTGGGCATCAGCATACTGTTTGCTGTGTTGTTTTCCTCTTGATAAAAGGATTTATTTTTCTGGTTTAGGAGATGAAACCTGTCTGTCAGGAAGGATTTTTGGTATAGAAGCACCCATTTCTGTTGTGTTCTCCAAAATGTTCTATATTTGTCCAAAGGATGAAAACATACCAATATAAACAAATACATACAAATACAGGTTTATTAAGTAGGTTAATATACTAGAACACATTTAAATATAGATATTTAAATAAATAAATTTATATATGTGTGTAGGCAAATACATCTGTTAAAACAATTTCTGTAGCCGTTAAACTAACCTCAGTAAAAATAGTTGATTGCATGTTACTATCACTCATGCATGTTTGTTACTTAAGTCTTGGGGTGGGAGGTTTTAGGAAAAAAAAAAAAAAGACTACATATGTGACCTTATCCTCATAATTGGAGCCATCAAACAACATAAAAGGCCACCTAGTTTCAGCATGTGCTTGAGCTGTTACTTTGTTAAGAAACAAGAACAGAAATGTTCTTCCACAAAGGATTTTTTCCCTCTGTACTTGTGTCTTTTTGCTTGGCAAAGGATGACCTAATATTTGCTTTATATCTTCAGTAATTGAAAAAATAATGGCTGTTTATGGTATGTCTCAAAATACAAGTTTAATTATTTGTAACAGGACATTGGTAGGCAGTAGATTTCTGATGTTGCTTATATGAATTCCATATTCTTGTAATCTCAACAGGAGTGTTCTGTCATGCAGGATGAACTAAAAAAAAAAAGGAAGGTAAACACTAGGTAAATTGGAAAGGAAATCTCCTAAAATGTGTATCATTCTGTGACTCTGTAAAAACCTGGATTTTGTAATCTCCAGAAGGAGTCATTAGGGTCAGATCTAAAAATGAGACAATCTTCTGTGTTAGCTGTACTACATGCTCAACTTAAAATGGCTTTGGTTTGCCTTCTGAAATAACTTTCTAAATTACTACAGATGGAAAACCAGCTCACTGTATGATGCTGTCTACAAGTCTTTCTCTGGAATAGCCTGTGTTCATTTGTAGCATAACTTTTAATAAAATATTTAGCCATATGGTCTTGAAGGTAGACAGCATGTTCCAGCACTTTGTTGCATAGACAGACTGGTCCATGCTGTTTCCAAGAGGAAAAAAGCCCTTCGTGTGTCATTAGAGCTTAAGAGACCTTTGCAGTCATTTTGCTTGTCAGAACAATATTTTTGTTTTAAAAGTCTCAACCATCACCCAAGCAGGAGTGAAAACATTAATTTGTAGCACAGCTTGTTTGTTCTTTGTCTGACACAGATGCTCATTTATGTTGACCTCGTTTAAAATTTTCTCAAGCATAGACATATGTACCCATGCCTAAACAGAAATCACATACCTAGACTAAATAATTTAACTACATTAATACAGAAGTTTAATCTATGCTACAGGGAGGGAAGCGTCTATCTGCACACAGGCAGATTCAGATATTCTTATGCCCCGAGTTCTTCAGTAGTCAAGTATTATTCATTAGAGTGTATCAACATCATCCACTTGGAGTCAGTTTCAGAGAGAACATAATTACGCAAAAATAATAGATTGTTGATTTTGATGATTTGCTTCTGTAAAACTTGAAGTTACTAGAATAATTTTCTCCTCAAAAGATTTTCACTTTATGAATTACTGTCACACTGCAGCCATGTCAGCATTCCAACCATGCCAAAGCTTTGTCCAGCAAGCCACGGTGTGAGCCTACAAAAAACATTCTTTGCTTGGAAGCATTTAACAGGTAGATATTCTATCCAGTTTAAATAGGATATGACAAAGAAGACAGATGAACCTTAGGGATGAAGAGCAATAGAGAAAGAAGCACGTAGTCAAGAGAAGTAATTGTATTGCTTCCCCTGGCTTCCTAAGTAACCTAGCCTGCATTCCTTTGCTTTCCCACTTATATCAGATTTATCTTTCTGTTGACATACTGATGGGTCAAACTGTTATTAATTTCAATTTTAAGCACAATTATAACAATTATATTCTTATAATTTATTTGTGATTCTGGATCTCTTGTACTTTTAAAGTTACGCTGAACTTCTGACCTAGTTTTCTTGTACTTCTAAAAAAATCAGGGTGGTAGTGAGTGTTTGAACTACACAAATGTATGCATATGTGTCAGATGGGCAAGGAGCATGTTTTCTTAAATACATCTAGTACACCATAAGAACATATTGCTTTGTTAGGGATTACATCTTCCAGAGATTATCAAATCTTGTCTAACTGATCCTATCCGAAGGAGTCAATTTGGACAGTATTTTGTTTTTTTTCTTTTGTTTCTTACTTTTCTCTCCATTGACTATTAGCCCTTCTTCTGTGGAAGTTAAACAGTTGGGGGCAGTCTTGTGAGAAAGGAATGCTTGTGTCTAAAGCATCATTTACTACACTATGGAAGCAGGAAGACAACTTGTAAAGACAAAAATGCGTCTATTTTCTTGTATTTCTGTTTGTGACAGTGCTCAACTATCAGTGCCAGGCTAAAAGCATGTATTTTGCTTCTAAATAGTCATTTAATACATTCCTCAATGAAGTAAATTCAGAAGGTTGTTATAATTGATTATTAGTAGAAATCAGATAATTAATACTAATCACATTCTGAAGAAAGTGACACAACTTTGCCATTATTTACACTATAAAAGCAAGAGACTTTGTGTCCCTAGAGCTTTTCATAAAATAGGTCATTCTTTGGCTAAGTCTGGTCTTGTAGTCTGACTACTACTACTCATTGTAGTAAATTCAGAAGGTTGTTATAATTGATTATTAGTAGAAATCAGATAATTAATACTAATCACATTCTGAAGAAAGTGACACAACTTTGCCATTATTTACACTATAAAAGCAAGAGACTTTGTGTCCCTAGAGCTTTTCATAAAATAGGTCATTCTTTGGCTAAGTCTGGTCTTGTAGTCTGACTACTACTACACATTGTATGAACTACACTTGAGTAAAATTTTGCATTTTTAAATACTGTAGGTTTACAAATCAAATTGCAGTTAACACAGGTCCTTGCCCAGAGTTGCACATTCTTCCATCAGTAGTTTGGCTCAGGAAATTTCACTTAAAAGTTTTCATGGCATCTCAAGGCACTAGCAAATCTTCCTGATTCCATCAAAAAATATGTCATGACAAAGAAAGAATTCTAACACGTAGGTAAAAACTTAGCTTAAGGAATCCCACACAGCTAGGCCACAGATGGAGGACAGGGTGCTCATAATGATGGTAACATCTCTGGGTAACAAGCATATGGCACTCAGACAGCTGTCGAAGAAGGGTTGGACCCACTCATTTGGTAGCACAGTTTTGCTAGGAATCATGTTGTCTTTGGTAACTTTCCAAGCTTGTGCTTTACTCTTCCAAGGAAAGTACATCTCGTTGGCTCACAGAATTAGTTTCTGAAGAAGTTTTCCATTCAGAAGGGCAAGGTTGGTATTTCCTTTGTTTGTAACTCGAGATTGTAGCACTGTACGTGCTACACAGAGAGCTGCTGTGAAATAGATCAAAAAATTTAACTTCTTTCTTAGTATGAGAAAGTTACCCGACACTGTATGATTCTATACTTTATGTCTTTCTGGTATAATATCATAAGGTTTCATAAGCAAGTGAAAAAATATGTAAAATACATGTTCTGTTAATTTTACTACTGAAGAAAAAAGTGTGAGGAATCAGTTTCCTGGCATGCCTAGGCCTCAGGTGTGTCTTATGGAACAGATTTTATTTCCTTCAGCATGAGCTCAAAAGCAGACCAAGGACAGTAGTGGAAGCATCATTTATAGCATCTGTGACGGGAAGCTACAGAAAGTTGTCAGCTCTTCAACTTTGCTTTTACTCCCACTAAGCCTTCTGCAGACTTTTATTCCTGCCAGTTTGAAGGAGGGGAGTTCAGCTATGTTCTCTCACAATTTGCAGCATGATGTGGAAGGGTCGTCTGCTTTCTCAGACTAATTTCAGGAAGCTAATGTATCATTAGTCAGCTAAATTTCATATATTAGGATAAAGAAGTTCATATTATGCAAAAGAAATACCAAAGCCTATAGCAAAAAAAAATTAAATCTGTCAAACATTTGTGTCAATTTACTGGATGCATCGATTTTAATAGCTGCATCTGCTTTTCATTACAATTACTCACTACAGTTGTCATCCTCACTACTCCTACAGCTCCACCCACAGCTAATTTCTGTAGAGCACAGATATATTTTCCCCCACTTTAAAGAAAAGGTGAAAGTAAATAAACAGGTTGCTTTGCAACCATGTAATATAAGCTTTTCTGTATCTGGCAAGTGCATCATACCTTGAAGTAATAGGTTGCTGTGTTCTGTAGGAAAACAGCGGTTTGCCAGTATGAAACGTAAAGTTCAGAGACAACCGTTAAGTCTGACACTTGGATTTCTCTTCTAAACACCCACGTGAACCGTACACAGACTGCAGTCATTAGCCATGTGATTACTTGAGCTGCACTGCTGCTGGAAGTGGGAAGGAGCTCAAGCTGGCTTTTCACAGTCCCTTTAAGCAGACCTAGGTGATAGTTACCACCAAAAGAGGTCATCATACTATGTCCCTGCAAACACACACCTACCTTGAGCTGTGTATTCCTCCTGTTTCTTGTCTGCGTGAGTAAGCTGCATGAGGGAGCTTTTCACCAAGAAGATATTCCTGGGAAGATCACTCTAGCTCCTCCCTCCTTTGCTCTTGGCCATGTGGTCTTGCCTTTCCTCCCTGGTGCTCATCCGGGACTTTGCTCAATCAGTTTAACTCATTGATCAACAGAGGGTAACTTCTGATACTTTGCTTTCAAGATTTTCTTAGGTCTTAGAAAGTTGGATCAGCTCATGGAAGGGCACTGGCAGAGAGCACTGGAACGGGCACAGGTGAAAGTAGTGGGAGCTGGAGTTCCCCACATGGCAGTGGTGAACCACTGCCTTCACTGCCGTTTCTTAAAGCCCAGTTGTGAATCCTCCAACTCCCACTGGAGCTCAGGTATTTTTAGAGCCCTATAAAAGGCATAAGCCTTCTGAAGCTTAGTTGTTCAAGCAGGAGGTATAAGCAAGCATATTTACTCATCATGATTATTTATTTGCATCGAGTTCTACAGACAAAGTTGTTTCTACAGACAGTATAAACCATAAGAGAACACCAATGCCCCTCTCTGGCTTACCTTGTCCAACGGTTCAGCTAAGGTGAAATTCACATGAAGACGTCTTAATTAACAAATATATTTGGTGTCTGAATGTGAGCAATATGTCCATGCTCCCATTCTAGTCTGAAGAGTGGAGAGCCCTAATCAGCTCACCTAAAGCAGACACCTATATCTGGTCAGCTAAGTAGCTCTTTAGACTATTAACTATAATGGTAACTTAGACCTACCTGACACAAAGATGTTTACATTCCTGGAGCTGTTTTCTTCCACTGGGGATCAATTCAACTGCCAAAACATGGGCATCTACCATCATTCAGGCTTTTAGGTAAGACAGAATCTACACAAGATGTGTGCTGTTCTGGACCAGCACCTGGAAGCCCGATTACATAGCTTAAATGGCACCGGATGTCTGTGTAGAGGAACTGAATCACACCATGATTCCCTTGGGAGGAAAGGGTTTACCCTTGTCTAGCTGGATTCCTCCAACAGCTCCCTCCCTACTTCTAGAGAGAGAAGAGAGGCAGTAGTACATTACTAAGTTATGCACCGGGAGACGTTCAAGATAGGGCATTTTCCATAGAGACAGACTGACATTTCTGACATTTCAGAGTTCATATACTGCTAGGTTTTACCTATCACAACAAGTAACTACCGAGGTTTGTCAGAATATCTGATTTGTGGATTCAACTGTAGGTGTCAATCTTGAACTAGTGCAGCTTATTTATTTGCAACCACAGGCTGTTCCAGCCAAAGGTAAACTGGTCTGCTAAATTAGTAACACGTCTTGGCCAGTTCTGGGTACAGCATGTCCTACCTCCATTTATAAATTTAGGTCCGTGCTTCTGTTTTTAACTATATATATCTCAATCAGTGAAAACACTGTTCTCATTAGGCATTGCTTCTATTCTAAGGAAAGCTGCATTCTACTTTATTCCATGAGAAATACTTGATTTCTCCTAACAAAATCTCTATTTTCCATTAAAAAAAAAAAAATATCTGCAATAAAACACATTGTGTCAGGACAGATCAAAGACAATACATTTATTAAACTTTGAGAAAAACAAACAGAACACTGACATAAGGAAAGTTAAATAGAAACTGAAAGACACATCTTCTGACCGGCATATAATGGCTTGTGTGACCAGTAAAGTACCAAAATGACATTCTGAGTTTGATTGAGGTATTTAACTATTTTTGGCAATAGAAACAGAGTAAGAAACTTCTTCCAAACACACACATAGGCATTACTTGCATTAGTGTCTATCATCTATGAAATTTTATATGAAACTAAATAACGTAGCTGTTAGAAAAATATAGCAGCAAATTAGCAGAATATCTAATGCACATTTACCATAAAGTACGTGCTAAACTTAAAAATCCCACCCAATAGTTGGGCCCAGTCCTGTAGCCCTTGGTCACAAAGAGAGCATCAGTGAGTTCAGTGGGAGACATCATGAGCAAGACTTGCATTCGCTGCATTTCATACACTTCAGTTCAGGTCAGAGAAAGGAAATGAATGTCCCTATTTGCTTTCTAAGAAGAACCCTGCTATGATGAAACCACGGCTAAGAAGGTAACTTCTGAAGCAATAATAGTTCATTGCAAAACGCTCTCAAGTTCTTAATATACCTAAGAAAAAAAAGAGCTTTCCCACTGAGTTTCAGTTTTCTCTTCTTTCCTTCTGAAAGTCTGCCTAACGTGGTCAGAGGAGATGCTGTTAGGCTGCAAAAACGAAAAACACTTTTGAACAATACTGTATTCAATTCCCTTGTTCCACTGAAGTCTTTTAATCCTGTTATAGCATTTAAAAATGAACTGCTGGCTAACTCCTGAAGTCCTTATTTTATTTTTTTGATCAAGACTTTGTGTGGCGCAAACTAATAAATGTAGTGATTCTTTTGGCTGTAGGAGGGCTTCAGAAGTTGGTCAAATGTGAAGAGATTATGCTGCTAAGTCACCAGATCTTATTCATGTGTTCTCAAAAATTTTCAGTGAAAGTATAGTTGCACACTGTTTAATAGAACTCTGTGGTCAAAAAAATTTTGCTTAAAAAAGTATATTATTAGCATTAAGCAGAATCTGACGAAGAACATAACAATTTGCCCAAATATTTTGTCTGTTTTAAGGTTTTCTACAAAACTTTAAATTGAATGTATATTTCTATATTAGTTACCATAAGAAATTAATAGAATCAGTTACTTTAAGTTTCTACAATATTTCAAAATTTCTCTACAGGTTTCTTTGGAGGTATAAAATGGCTCTGTAAAAATCTATTTTTTCTTTTTGCTGCGAACAAAACTTTTATAAAACAGAAAGCTTTTTTAAGATTGCAGCAATTACATTCCTTAGGTGGGTCATCATATTTGAACTACAGTGTGTAGCGTAATAGAAAATGTTTATGTTTTTATGACTAAAATATTAAAATATATCTTATCAATTTATATAAATCAAAATGATGTGTTAT
>NW_008794853.1:685710-712913 GCF_000699145.1 Aptenodytes forsteri | reverse complement strand
TATGTTCAGTTCCAAATTATTGATATAAAGATCTCTGCCAACAGCATGGTTTTTACTAAATTCTTAGACTTTAAACCACCTGATTTTTAGCTTTATCAAAATGCATGATTTACTGTACATTAAACATAGTAACTTCAATGTTTAGTATCACAAAAATCAACACCCACAAGAACAAGACAGTCACTGCTAGTAAAACATTCTCAAGACAAATTCATAGATAATATTTACAGAACACAATAGGAATATTTTGATGAATATTTTATGTTGCAACATTTCAGATAAAATTATAAGAACCACGACACACTTTTAGACTTCATTTTGGTTTCAGCGTACAAGCCCGAGCTGACTCTCTGCTGTGAAATACTGCACACACCTAGTCAAAGAAGAGCTACGGCATGATTTTGTTCAGCTGGTCTGTGCTCACATAGCCACAAGACATGTTGAATTCCTTGTCTGGCACAGGCAGTGCAGTTGCATTGAGCACAAGGCCTTGTGGAGAGTGAACGATATGAATAGACGTATAGTCTGGAACAGGCATCTCTGAACTTGGGGTTTCTGCTGCTGAAGCTCCAAGATTGACACCGGTAGTGGTAAGGCTCTCTGTGGTGAAGTAAGCGTCCTCGTTACAGCTTTGCTCCTGAACATGCGGCTCGTCCTCTTCGTGGGAAGTCACAGCAATACATTTTTTCACATCTGCCTCACAGAAGTAGGCGTTGTCCATGGTGAAGTTTTGTTCTGTGCAGCCTTCACACTGTGCTCTCCCCACCTTGGATTTCTGCCCTGGTGAAAGTACAACGCTGCCTGCTGGAGTAATATCACTCACTTGCGTGTAAAAGTCAGTATTTGTCAATGAATTCTGGTTACTTAGCTGGGTATGGACCGATGGGCTCGCTGAGTCAATGCTGTCTGCAAAAGGTGGCCACAGCTGGCTATTTTCGGACTGAGTATTCATATGTGGCTGTTGGGTGTCTGTGTCGGCAAGGCTTGGAAGTGACTCATCATTATCTTTTCTATCAAGGCACAAGAGATCTTCTTCTTTTTCAGTTACCTTTTTGAACTGATCAATATCAAAGATGGCATCACATGTGTCGCTTGCACTGAAGTCTGTCTCTGGAATATCTGGTTCACAACAACTGGCCCGTCCAGAATCATCGTCCTTCGCTCCCAAGCAACCATGTGATTTCAGATGATCTTCACTCAGGAGCCTGTCAGTATCCGAGACTCTGTTCTTTTCATCAGGGTCTTCTATGTCCAACTCAATAAACTCAACCCACAAGTCATCATTGTACAGCTGTGTCTTGTAGTTGTCATGGCTGGCTAAGATGGAGTTCACTTCATCTAGCTTCCCTTTCTATAAAGGAAGAAAAAAATGAATGTTATGAAGGGAATAATAAATATGCTTGTGCTTTTTATGATGTTAACTTAAGGAAAGGTAACTGTAGCTGATGTAGTAATTGCAAGGTTTTTTTTATTATTTTATGAAAACTAATTCTGTGGCAAATCCCCCCATGTCATAATCTTTTCCTACAAATTTTTTCTGCCTGGGACAACAATTGTCACCTGCTATTACTACAAAGATTCCCACTGTAGATTTTAGAGCACAATATTACCTTCAAGAGATCTGGGTCAATCCCTTTAATCTTTGGAACTGGCACAGGAGGAAAAATCAGCATTTTTAACCTGGAAGAAATAAATGATGGCTTTTAATTGACAGTGGTCCTTTTTGAGGAAGTTAGAAAGAAGAGCTTTACATTGCGTTTATACTTAATTACTTCAGAACTGAACTGTTTGAGGATTAAATTTCAAATAGTCCTAAGGAAAAGAATTATTGTTTTCTCTCACTGCAAATAAAAAAAGAAGTTTTCTGCAGCCTTCCTTTTTGAAATCACATACATTTATGTGGGAATCCATTTTGGAGTCTAGTCTTTGATAATGTAATGCTCTATAGAGAGAGAGTAAATTCCTAGAGCTCTGTCAATAGTTTCCCTTTTTACATAATTTTCAAAGAAACCTGATACAAGCCTCAGTGCAGAGTGACTTTCCCCAAATTTTTTTTTCAGGGACACAGTATTCTTGCATAAGCCAAATAAATTTAAATAGGGGAATAGAAAAAGGGAGTTGGTGAAAAGAGGGAAGTACTTTAGAACAAATAAATAAAACAGAAACACAACTGCAAAAATTTAGGCTAGTATTTTGCGATCTCTATGACACTTCTGTTTTCTGGATTATTAACATAACAAGTAATATATAATAATGACAGGGTTTTACCCTTGTAGACAAAGGCCAAGTAACTTGCTTATGCATGTACATACTGTGGAAATACATATTATTCTAATCCTTCATCAAGTGAATTTCTAATTCTTTGGGGGGGACAAAAAAAAAAAAAAAGAAAACCCAAATAGAAGGATGATTTTCCATTAATAATAGTCCAACAATAGCAGGTCATGCCTATCTCCTCCATTTTACCTCCCTGCTTCCTTTGCAAACAGGTGAACTGTAGTTCCCAAAAGGGAAATTCAACATTCTCTTTATACTGGGTTACTTGCCTGTTTCAGAAAGTAATCTGTGGGAATGGTAGATCCAAATCCAAATATTAGTTTTGCTGCATTGTTAGTGACCTTGGTGAGGTCCAGAGAGGATCAGAGGAGTCTTAAGGAGTGCTATAGAGAAACTTAGGCACCTTCTGCTTAACTACGGCAGGCCCAAATTCCAGAGCTGTTTTTGTTTTTGGCAGACCCTAAAAGTTCTGCCCAGCAAGCCTCAATGAGAGCCAGAAACCCAGTAATTTTCCACCTAATCCCTGGAGCGGCTGTGTTAGCTGTGCACTGGCTGGGCTCTCAGGGTGCCAGTTTAAGACTTGCACTTACAGTTGAATCCACAAATCAGCTATTCTGACAGGATTGGGCACTGCTTCTAACGAAACAGACAAAAGATTTTACCACTCGCTGCCTGGAGAAATCATTCAGGAGGGAGAACTACGCTCTGCTCCTTTCTTAGCCTTGCGTAAGTCAAGCCTGCATCTCTCAACTCTGAGAGAGTATGGCCTAACCCTATGGCATCTGTCCTAGGGAGCCTGGTTCAGATCTTGTGATATCAGAATTGAGGAAAATATGAATTGGTATCTTTTCAGATACAGGAGGAAACTGAGCCCGGATATTTTGCATTATGGGAAATCTATGCAGCCTGCTCCTCTGCAGAATACATTGCCGCTCCCACCACCACGTGCACCAACTTGAAGGAAAGGGTGCAGGCCCACAGGTCCAGAAAAACTTTCCAGATGAAGGGTCCTCAGTGGAGAAAAGCCTCCTCCAGCAGTCATGATTAGCATGGAAGTTATTAATAAGCTCTGATCAGAGACATGCTTCAGCCCTCAGGATCATCTGTGACCAAGTCAGTCTTTGCTCAGTGTGCTGACTTTAGTGAGCTCCTGGTCCCACATGCAAGTTGTTCTTGCCTTATTCTGTCGCATCAAGCTTTTGTCATGCATTGTATCAGGAGCCTTGCTCTTAACTCTGGGACTGGGATGCTATTGCAGGGAGTGGCTTCCTGAAATTAAGCTCTGCCAAAGCATAGCGCTGCTTGCCTAAACTGTTTTTTTAGAGCTGCTCCAACTGCACCATATTGTTTTCATTTCAGTGACTTGTCCTTATGCTGGTATGTGCAAAACACCTCAGTGTTCATTTTCGAAGTGTATATACAAGACCACAGACAACATGCATGTGTGTACTGGGACTTGACCATGGTGTTGCTCCATAGTCTAGGACAGTACGGGTATGACATCCAAGGTG
The DNA here is from genome assembly GCF_000699145.1 of Aptenodytes forsteri. NCBI lineage: Eukaryota > Metazoa > Chordata > Aves > Sphenisciformes > Spheniscidae > Aptenodytes > Aptenodytes forsteri. Next base: position 709,125 of record NW_008794853.1, on the reverse strand, counting down.
AATTACTCTGCCAAAACCTATCCCTGAACACACATACTAGGGGATGAATTAACTTTGAGACCATTTTGTCATTTTTATATATGTGTCATTGTTTCATTTTTATAAATGACACAATCCTGTGCTTTGTTTTATTTTATTCTGTTATTTATAGGAGCTGCAGTCTATCCACAGAGACCAAATACTCCCCTATGACTCAAGCTCTTTCCCTTGGGTCGATGAAGAAATAGTCAGAGATTAGTGGAATAGTCTTAAGAACAAAAACAAATATATATAGACGTATGTTTGTGTGAAACTTTTGAACAGTATGTAGGTAAACATAGTATTTACAAAATTTGAATGGACTAAAGAAATAATCCCCTTCAAGGCTTAAATAAATTAATTATTTAAATACTGTAGATTAAAATGTTCTGCAATCCAACAGGAAGAGGGGCTGTCAACATAATCAGATTCCCACTGCTGAAGGCCCAGTACGTACATATGTAGCTTATGAGAATGGACAACAATCCTCAAAATAGTTTCTAGTCCCCCAGATTTGAAACAATTGAAGCACCCTATTTTTTAAACTACAAGTACATAAAATCTGACAAATAAAAACTCTCTACCTTGGTTGTTTAGACAGCAAGATTAACATCACTGTTACAGCCAGCCCACATGCTCCGAAGATAACAACTAAGAACCATGGAAACTCAATTTCTGAAACAACAGAACAAAAACATGTTAGCATGAATCTGCATCTCTGTTGCACCTTTAATTTGAACCTTCTCTTCCACTGCCTGAGGATTCCGAAGTAGTAAAAACTGATAGGAGAATTTTTGGTTACTTAAATGTGTTAAGTTCTGTGTTAAGCAGAAATAAAAATACCCTTTTGGTCTCAATAGTTTGCATACTGCATTTGTGAGTCCACTGACACTCCTTGCAAAAAACAGACCAAGTTTTTAAATATAAACAAGATCTTAGTACAGAAAATATATGTAGCAAAACCAGCCATGAGGAACAGTCTGCCTGCTTGGAACATGCTACCAGTAGTCCTGACGGCATAGAATGCCGCAGACCATGTTACTGCTTGTTCGTCCAAGCTGAGAGAACATTATTAATAGCATCATAAATCATAGGCAAACTATTCTTCTCTCACAGAAACTAAAATGTGGTGTCAAAAAGAATATTATTTCTCCTTCTAAAGGCCGAACATTAATTATGCTATGAACCATCAGCTGAAAAAAAAAAATTTCTCCCTTTTATTTACCTTGCAGGTGGCTACAAAGAATTTAGGTCATCGAGAAATGCAATTTGGTAGGAATGAAGAACACTGCTGATAAATGAAATGTTTTATCTTTTAAATACTGGCAATTCCATTATACTTAAGATGACACTGTAGAATACAAAGTATAGAGAAATTTATTCTGGCTGTAGTCTTAGATTCTTCTCATTTGTTCCCAATTTTAAGTTTTCCATACAAACTTCACTCATTTTTTGGGCCAAGGAATACTGGACAGAAAGCTTTAGAATTATATACATGAACATAAATACATGTCCTTTGGGGGGTGGGGGGGGAATGCAGGTACCAGTTTTAGCCCTGTGCTCCCAGCTTAGATTTTAGACTGGACACGTTTTCAGGCACGAGTGAAGTCCTACCTGAATATGTCTGTGTTAGAGAGGTCCCTATTTTAATGGAGAACCAGTAACTCCTTGTCATGTCAGTGAGACCTCCGAATGTCCGGCTGCTTTAGAAAGTTAGAATATTGCATTTGAATTTAACTACTTTAAATTTTTAATACACAGAAAATTAGATTTTAAATCTGTGTTCCTAAAGGTGATATATAAAACAAGCAAGAATAAATTCTCAATCAAATCAGATCACTGCTGCTGTGTGAGATGTATGGATATGGATCAACTTGCAGAATCTGGGTTGTAGTGACTGAAGAAAACTGTGCTTGTAGGATGGTTTTAGATTTTTGTAGTATTTTAATTTTGTTCATATGAAAACCTTGACAACTTAATGCAGCTGGGTTTAATAAAATAATGCCACATGTCCAGAACATTAGCTGTTCATATAAATTAGGAATGAAAACTAGTAATACAAAGAGTTAAAAAGAGGAATCTAGCAAGGTTTTGAAAGGTAAGAGTTACGGGTGGCTTTATTTAACACCTTCACTAATACCCTGGAAAATGAAATGAAGCAGCTTGTTAAAATAATGTGCTGAAGAGCTCATATTTTGAAGAGTTAATTTAGCAGCTCAGACCTGAGAATGCTTTAGGAAAAGGCACTGTCTCATTCTTTTAATGGAAAAAATGTGGTGCTTGATGGCTGTTTCTTCTTCTGTCTATTAAAGCACTTTAAAAACAAGCACAAGACAAGCAAGAATCAGAAAAACACTCACTGTCCTTGATAGTATTGGGCAGATCAGAAAAGCACATCATTCTGATAACAAACTTAGCCAGCAGTAGAACACTTTAACAGAAGTGACCATTCTTCTCCTCACTACAGGAGTGCTCATTTTAGACGATGAAGTATGAGATTTAACTGTATTTTAGGCTCTCTAAGATGTGCAACAGCAGTTATTATTTCTGAGTCTTAAAGCTATCTGTATTTTTGCTCTCTGATGAGCTGTGAACCAGTCTTGCTGAGTTTACTTCTGAACTCGTATATGAACTCACACATTCTCAATCTCACCAAATGATTTTCATGTAGTAGGCTGAATTATCAATCTATTCAAGCATACAACAACAACGGTAAGGAGAAAAAAAACCCAGTAACACCGAAAAGACAGAAAGACAGCATGGTTATAAAAACACTTTGCTGCACTTTGCTTATTTACCTTCGGCACAATGAACAAATTCAATGCCTGTTTGAGAGAAAGATACATAAAGGATTTCACTGAACTCCCCAAATTTTTCGGAGGTACGTTGTCTTGATCGGACTCGTATCTCATAGTCTCTTCCTGTCTTCAGAGAGTACAGTGGAACTATTGTTGAGAGCCTGGGTTCTAACTGTAAAGACAGAAGGACTGTGATTTATTTGTTTGAGTTATACCGGCAATTTTATGCTGCTTCTTGATTTCAGAAATAAACATTTGAAGGCGTTTTTGCTACCTGGAACTGTAAGAATACCATGAGAAGAGTTCAGAGAAAATTCACACCATGTACTTTAGACTTACTACCTATCAGGCTTTGCTGTGATTGAGGGGACCAAAAGCAGAGAATCCAAGCTCTCTGTAAATACAGTCAGTGAAGAAAGGCAGCTGCCCCCAGTTACATGCCGTAAGTAGGTGGTGTGAACATCTCCCACTGATCTTATCAAGCTGTAAATCCTTTTTACTGTTATAACATAACATTACTAACTTCACAATGCCAAAAACCTTGTTAAAATAACATGTGAGTCTTAAAACTAGTGCAATCTCCACTACAGAATTAATTTTAAGAAGAAAAATGATTTAAAGGCCTTCTAACCAGATGTATTGCACCTTACAAATGTTATTTACTTGGGGAACACTGCATAGCTCCCAAAATCTTCAACTACATATAAAATGTGCTAATGGAGACTCTGTGAGAGCTGGCATCAGATTGTCAGTCTTGAGACTTCTGTATTAACTGCAACATACTTAGATACTGCCGCATATCAAACTATGTAGGAAGTCACGTTAGAGGTCTCAATATGTGAAATCTCCCTCTTCTTCTATTACTCCTCTAAGTATATGTATTTTAGCACCAACAGCCCAACAAAAGTATATAAAAATATGGAAAATGTGCTCAAAATAGAAATCCATGTGGCAGATGTTACTCCAGACTCAAGTGTTCTGAGAACCAACCAGTCAAATTTTGGAGGAGGCAGTGATGCCAGACAGACTGCTTTTCTCTGCTAGTTGTTGAGCACAAGATCGTGGAGAACCATTGCTGTACACCACAAAGGTTTTCAACATGTGAAGACTATCCAGTTGGACAGTGTTGGGAAGGGAATACAATATATACTAGTCCAGTTTACTTATTTCGTGCTATGAAGCCACAAAGAAATAGTACACTAAAGTTTTACAGGTAGGGTGGTTTTTTTCTTTTTTGGTTGGTTGGTTGTTTTCTTTTGTTGGCTTTTTTTCTTTTTTTTTCCTGAGACAATTAGTGGAGATTCTTAGGGATGCTGGACCACACAAAATTTTACGTATCCCAAATAATGGTGGCACTTGGAAAAAGCAGTATGCAGGCCCTGAAAATCATTTGTCGTATGGATTAAATCAATTAAAAGCCGTATGAGAGAGACATGATAAAAGGTAGCTAATAACAGTGCACGACAGCATATAGCAACCTCATTTAAAATATGTGAAGGGGAGCTTGGAACCAGACTGCTGGGTTGCTGGACTTACTGCATGCTGTTCAGTCAGTGTACACAGAGTGATGCTTGCGATTGCCATACTAAAGAAACGTGTGACAAACCTGCTGTCACACTGAGCTGTGTGATTGCGCTGCCTGCATGAGTCTGGCCCTGTAAGAGGGGGTTAACACAGCCTGTGGAGCAACTGTTTGTCACTAGTCAGCTCGAGCCCCTGGGACACTGAGAATGCCCACTGGGATGGGGGCACCAGAGGCAGAGGCTGGCCCAGGCATGACAGGCAACACAGCAACCAAGACAATGGCTTTCACCAACTTTAATAGAAAAATGGTGAAAACTGGGAGATGGGCAGTACTGGGGAAAGGTTCAGAGGTACTTTGGGTAGGTATAGCACAGGACTGGGCACCCATACAACACATGGAGATATTATGCTGTATATCCAATGCAGTGCAGGGAGATGAGTTTCGCATCTCTCAAACTAGTAAGCCCTGTATTTCAGCCACAGTGCTGTATGGACACCATGATGGTGTTCAGCTCTGGAGTTAGTATCCCATGCTTCCCTGCCTTAAGCGCACTTCACTGCAGTGTGCAGTGGACCTTTTCCAGCAAAAATTCAACAAGATAATGAGAGCCAGCAGAATCCTCCCTGGTCCAGCCCCCTTCACTGAGGACTGAGCTGTGATCACCAATTTCATCCCATTTTAGGTGGATCTGGGCCTGGGTTGTTTGGGGTTTTTTTAGTAAGTTGAAAGATCAGGCCAATCTAAAATATGATAAATAACTAAAGGAAAATTAGACTTTCAAGATTCCCTATCACACATACATTTTCAGGCACTTCATAGACAGACACTTCACTATGAAGTCACCATTCTTCACTATTGCTCAGATGATGTGTGTTTTCACACCTTGTTTGAAAAACACAGCAGCCTCACAGGGTCTGTCTAGGTATTGCTAGTCATGACTAGTAAACTTGGATAGACGTAGGAGGGGACAGAATTTTAGTCTCGTGAATGTAATAGGCAAAACTTCAAGATAAGAGCGTAGAATTTTAAAAAGATACCCAGCAAGGAGCTAATAACAACGATTAAATTTTTTCAAACTGTGAGCCAGATTACATTTGGCTCTGTCTCATGAACACCCGCTATATGAGGGTGGGGATTTTATTGTTTTTAGGAAGTTTCTCAGACAATAATTTTGATCCTTTTATCACTATAACTTACTGTTATAATAGTTTACTAATTAATGTTTTAGTCCTCTTTCAATTCATAAGTTATCTATTTTCAACTAGTAAATGGATTGAAAAAAATGAATGCTATACATGAAAAATCAAAGAGGTCAATCCCAAAACATCTAAAAAAATTACAAACAAGTCTCAGTAAGGAGGAGACTTAGTACAATTTAAGTACTATAAATTAATTTTTGTATCAGTTTTTTGTATCAGTTATATGTACAAAGCATTATGGTATATTTAAGCAGTCAAAGATTATCCTTTGTGTAAAAGACTAGTAAAACCAGTATAACTAGACATTTATCTCTTTACTGCTTCAACACTCATTACAGAAGATACTTGTAGCAAAGAATGCAAAGAGTGAAATCGTTGCTCCAATGCTGTTATTCAGTTTTGCTATTGTTTTAGGCCAGACCAAGATTTTGTTCAGAAATTTCTCGTTTGTGCTCTGATAGTGTCTTAGGGAATTATGCCATGTTTGTGCTTTTAAGCTGAAAAGCACAATAACATACAATATATACAGCTGCAGTACAACATAATCTATAGTACTATTTTTCTTGAGGCAAGTATAGTATTCAGCAATTCCTTATCTGTTTTCTGAAAGAAGAAACACCTATCTTAAAACCTTTGCTCTCCTGAGAACTATTCTCAAGGCATGCTGCAATTATTGCTGGTACTGAGGCAAGAACAAAGCTTTATTAGGGTATTTATATGATTGATACCTAAAGGCTTATAAAAATATCAAAACTGCATTTTTAAAGAGGTGTCCGTATTGCCACCTGCTTTTGTAAATCCCGTAAATACTCTGCAGATTTTCAAGTTCTTAAGGAGTATTGATTTACTGCCTAACTTATTTCGTTAGGCTTTAAAATATAGTTTCGTAGGCTTTACAATATAGAGGCTGTACAGTAAGTATAGCTTGCTTACAGTATAGAGAGAAATTCAGATAAGTATTAGGAAAAAGTTATAGCCATTATAGGCCTGTTTGGCTGTAGACTTACTAATAAGGAGTAGGATAAACAGAAAATGCTAACATTGAGAAGGATCAGAGGTGAGGAGGGGTCCAAGGTCTTTCACAGATGAAGGCAAGCAAAGCAGTTTGACTATGTTTTAGTTGGTAAATTTGCCTTTTGTAGATTAAGACAAATTCATAATAGTATTATCTGCCTTCCTTCTGTCAGTTAACTCAGCTCATATTAATAAGAAAGCAAAGGAAGGCTTCTGCTCTGAAACAATGTTCTCATTGCATTGAACTGGTATTCAGGAAGAGTTCTCCATATGCAGACATGCCATGTCACACTGGCATTTAGCCTATGCATTCAGGTAAGCTGGGTACAATTTCTTCCCTGTAATAGGAAAACTAACTACATCAGAAGTTAAGTGATTTTCAAAAAGAAACTTAAAAGATTTGGGGTATATATATTTTATACTTTCATGGACTATCCATATAGTCACAAATTTCCCATTGCTGTCTGATACGAAATCTGTATGTCTTATCTGTGTTGCATTATTTTTATTTGCTTATTGTATCAAATTTTAAATTATAACTCAAAGCTTTTCTTTCTTTTTTTTTTAATCTACTGAAATGATACATATAAATATTAGAACTTTATAGGTACCCTGAAGAATCTGGACTGACATGGTGACATTTTCCAAGCCAAATATTCCTGTTCCAACTACTAAAAATACCATGCACTGTTTCAAATAGCTGAGGTTTAGGAAAACAATAGAGAAATATTTTATCCTTGAAGAAACTTGTATATATCTGGCTATTGCTATACTTCCTAATCTAACACAGGGATTTCAGAGTTTGTTATTATTATTCTGCATGCCAACTATCTTGACACATAACGGTACAGTGTTGCTAGAAAACTTCAGAGGAACATGGGTATATGGTTTAAGACTTAAGGTATCATCTAATTAGCAATTACAAACCTGTTGATTTTCATAGTAGTACAAACGTGTTAGGGACAGAACAAGCCTGCACTGTACTATGACTATTGTATAATAAATATTTGCTTCATACCTCCTTCCATTTTGTCTCATTAACTTCTTTGTACTGCAATTCATACTCCAGAGTAATCCATCCCTTCTGAACATCTGCTGTTGGTGGTGGATCCCATCTTACTTGTATATCCCCATGGATCCCAGTCTGACTAGTATTTAGCAGAGTCCAGTTAAGGTGGACAGGGGGATCAGGTAGTACTGTTTAAACAGAGTATTTGGAATAAAACAGCCAGTTTTACATGTGAAATGATCATTCTTACTACACACTGTTAAATGAGTTCAGGACTAAAAAAGCATATTAACCACATATTTGCTGATTAAAATCTAAACCTATGAGTCAACGACAAAGTCACTACAAGTTTGGTAACAAGAAAGCACCCTGCCATTGGTGGTGGGCATGCTCTGCATAAATGTCACCTGAGTGACTAATAAAGAAGACTAAGAATGTATTACCTATTACACTACATTTCCCAATAGCAGCTTATAAACCACTGAGACATAAACAGTTCTCCATCAAAATTTAAATTCAGAGTTCTCACTAGAAATAAAAACAATAATAGGAATAACACAGAAAGATAAATATTTAGTAAGTAATATAGAAGTACACTGAAAAACTATAGTATCTGAAAAATCAATCTAATTTTGCTCAGCTGAAGAAAAGAGAGCGGTGGGTATTCTAGTCACTTGCAGGAATAAATTAATTGCATATACATACACCACCGCTCTGAACAAGCAATAACATCTGCAAAGTCCCAGACAGTCGCAATTCATGTTGCAATAAATATAAATTCTAGCTTAGAAATGCTAAACAACATCCTGATTCTGTTGATTAGTGTTGATTCAGGAACAAAAAAAGTTTGGTTCCAGAACTTTGCAGAATGAAGATTTTAATGCCATCCTTGCTCACACTGAACAAGGGTATGTAGCATCCATTAGAAAGGGCTCAGAGTGACAGCGAAGGCAAGCTCATCTGCACACATTTGAGAGACCACCAGTATTCAGAAAGAGAAACCATGTATTTGCTTTTATCCTTTAAGCTTTCTTCCAATCTGGGCAATATTTTTTGGTGTGGATCACATTACATATGTTACAAAGCCAAATCCCTTCCTATATATCATATTTTTTAGAAACTAACCTTTCTGAGAGGGAAAATTTAAATACAGTATGTAAGTAATACGAAAGCTTATAGCATCACACCTCTTGTGATATAAAAATATAGAGGTAAAATGCAAGCATACCTATTTCATCAACACTGAAACATTTTTCATCAAATACTTCATCTTTATTGGCAAGCTTAACACAATACGGTATCCAAATAGAGGTGTAGGACGTGTTGAAATAACAGCTATTTTCTCCTGCAGTGATATAATCAGGGCATTCTTTCCAGTCTTCATCATTCCTAGAATGACAACAAAAATGTAATATACATGAGAGGGAGAGATATTTATAGATCTTACAAAGTACAAATTATAGATGTTACAAGACACGTTGTTGATAAGTCATAACTTTTATGGACGTGAGAAAAACACGTCAATATTGATTGTGATTTACAATGAAACCAAACCACTATCCAAGCAACCTGCATAAATGAGTTTAGGTTCTCAGGTACTGGTAGTGGCATTTCTGTGCTTTGGATGCTGCTTCCAAAAGAACAGTCAGAGAGCACATCTTGCTATGCTGGTAGGTGCTAACGACTACCAGCAAGCACAAACTTAGGTAAATTTGATATGCATTTAAGCAACTGTTGTTCAGGCAAAGTTAAATTGCAGTAAGATGCCCATCTACATAATGAGGTCTGAAACAGTGAAAGCCAGTCCTTACGGCAGATCGGTACTGCACCACCTGCAAAGCCAAGGACAGGGGAACACGTTGCCCTGGGGAGCTGAATTGGGCTGTAGGCACTGGAGCATTGATCGCTCGCATGGGAAAGTGTGAAATACAGTGCTGTAAGTGAGGAAGGGCTAAATTCCTTGGGATACAGAACTCCTGACACACAGGCTTAGAACTACTAGCAAGAAACCTCTTACGTTTTTCCATTCTGACTTTGTTAAAAAATTCATAACTGTTCTTTGTAAATAAAAGAATTGCAGCAGAAAATACCACATTTCATCTCTTAAAAAAGAACAACCAGCAGAGTTATAAAGAGTGGCATGAACTCTCAGACTGAGAAACACTGCTGCTTGTGTAGGTACATTTTCATACGGCCAAGCTGAAACTACTCAGCAGGTTCAAAACCAAGAAAGTCTTCAGTTAAAACAAAATGGGAACGACCAAATTGTTAGAAATAGTCTACAGGAGAAGTGACAGACATTTATTTACTATTTCTGAAGTCACTTTAGAAAAACAAATCTCATGGCAAACAGATCTGCTGTTGCTGTTCTTTATCTCGATACTATCTCTCAGCCCAAATACGGACCAAACAGGGATCTTTTCAAAAATTACAGTCTTGATTTGTTAAAAATATTCTGTAAATGCCTCTTCTTACTAAGACCCATTGAAGCTGTACAGAAGGAGGATTAAGCTAAATCAATTATGCCAAGTGCAGCCTTCAATACTGGAGTGGGTGCTTAAGAAGTAAAAAGGCAGATGCTACATAAATTGAGTAAGAAGCATTTCTGCCACTAAGCACCGGTCTTGCGCTTAGCTGATATGACCAGACACTTTTTTAAAGGAAATGCTGTAGCTCAGCCAGAGTCAGGACTTGATAAAGGTGTATGCGGCTAGATACTATGGCTTGTGTTAAGTAGGAGACTGGGTTAGATGATAGTACATGTCACTGACAACTGTCAGCTAAACATTTACACTTAAATAGTGGTTTTAACTTGGATCCCTGTATTTCTGAGAGGTCTCCGAAGAGTAAGAAAGCCAGCCTTGCCATTAGGCTTAAGTTTGCTAAGCAAATGTATCATCACCAGTAGAAAGTGTCTGTAGATCAAAAAGGTTGAAACACAGTACATTAGATGGAACAGAAACTCACATCCTCCTATTCCTGTGAGCAAAAGGCCTGTTTTCCTTAATAGCCATTACTGGCAATGTCTACGTCCTCTTTCAGGCTAATCATTGTAACAACCTGAAAATTACAAAAGCTTAAGTGGAATGTGAATCAGAATTGAACAGGGCTCAATGAAACGTAATCCCCAGTCTCAAAGCAGCCTTTTCACCTGGACCTGCACATTCTGACTTTAATCTAGCAACTGATCAATAGGAGCTTTATAAAACTTTAATAAAAATTTGAAAGGGGTTTGTATCCAAACTCCACATCTGTGCACAGATATAACACATCTCACAGTTGCAAGTTAGATTGATAAGGAATAAACTGAAGCTCCCTATTAAAAACTTCTTTCCCAAGCCATAAAGTGTTCAGTTTTGGATTCTGCAACCTGGACCTAAATTTAATAGGAATGTGTTCTTAATTATCTGCCAAGTAACGCTTGTCGCTGCAAATTCTTTAATAATTAACAACAAATTTTGACATTGAAAAATATGTACTTAAAACACAGTTTTATGCCCTTAAAAACAGTATGGCTCATATCACAGCGAAAAATTAACAGCAACGAGCTAACGGGCATAGCAAAATATATGACTTCTCTCTCTTTTTTGACATTGTTACCTTTTCATGTACAATAGTTGTATTGTTCCTGGAGCAGTGAGGTTATAAAAATTTCCGTCAGTCCAATAACATGAAAATGTCTCCAGTTCAGGTGATCTGCACTTGCTGATTTGTGGCCACCGCAAAAGGTCTGTGAGGAAAAATGGCAGGGGACAGAAGGAGACACATTAAACGAATCCATAAGCCAGACTAACATGCTGTTAAAATGAAACTTGGCATTTTTAATGAATAATTAACTTTTCTTCCAATTCCTTATTCCTTATGAGGTGAAATTTAAATTCTTCTCATGTGCATATATGTAGATGACTATACCTGTGGGAAGCCAAATTTGACAGATGGGTCAAGCTCTCTTTTGTGCAGTGTAGAAGTGTTAGTATCACAGCCTGACACACAGTGTGGGGATCTGCCAACCCTATACCTGTAGCTGAATAGAACAGACGATTTCAGTTGGAAGGGACCTACAACGATCATCTAGTCCAACTGCCTGACCAATCCAGGGCTGAACAAAAGTTAAACCCTGTTATTAAGGGCATGTCCAAATGCCTCTTAAACACTGACAGGCTTGGGGCATCAATCACCTCTTTTGGAAGCCTGTTCCAATGTTTGACCACCCTCTCGGTAAAGAAATGCTTCCTAATGTCCAGCCTAAACCTCCCCTGGCACAGCTTTGAACCGTTCCCACATGTCCTACCACTGGATCCCGGGGAGAAGAGCTCAGCACCTCCCTCTCCACGTCCCCTCCTCAGGAAGCTGTAGAGAGCAATGAGGTCGCCCCTCAGCCTCCTGTTCTCCAAACTAGACAAGCCCACAGTCCTCAGCTGCTCCTCACAGGACATGCCTTCCGGCCCTTTCACCAGCTTTGTTGCCCTCCTCTGGATGCATCCAAGGACCTTCACATCCTTCTTAAATTGTGGGGCCCAGAACTGCACACAGCACTCAAGGTGAGGCTGCACCAACGCTGAATACAGCGGGACAATCGCCTCTTTTGACCGGCTGGTTATGCTGTGTTTGATTAGTTCAGTACAGATACACCTGAACTAGCCCTGCACTCGCTTTAAAGAAAGTGTGGTACTGCAGAGCTTGGTATTACACTAACCACAGCTTGGTATTTACCCAGCTGAGCAGTTTTGCAATGTGTCTACTCGTTAGAGTAGCTACCTTGAACTGAGTTCAGGTTTGCGTATATGACACTGTGTAGATATAACCTTGCTCTAAGACAGATAAGAACAGCTCTAAGCATGTGCCTGTTCTGCCACATGGTGCTTCTATTAGTAATTTCTGTTCTTTGTCAAAACTGAAATGATGAAATGACTGCTACAATTAGTCAGCCTCATCAACCCTTACGAGAAAAATAAAAACAAAAGTTGCGGGTATGACTCACTGCTTTCGAAGTAAGTACTTAAGTTTTTCCTGATTTTTAAGGGTCTAATGCCAATGTTTTCCTATTTGGCCTGGAAAGCCTTCCAGAGGGAGATCACATGTGCATGGAAGTGTCTACCTCTCTTCACTGACTATCTGGGAAAAATGATCATTTAGTTAAGGAAATGTCTCCATAAGGCACTTAAAATGTAGATATTAGCCAGGTGTTTATGACTGGCGAAATGATCCCTGACCAGGGAATGACATGATGCTACTGGACTCTGCATGTGAATTTCTTTGCAAATATTTTTGCAGTATCACAACTGTAAATATCAGAATTTCAGACTAGATATAAAAAAGAAATTTTTTATGCTAAGGGTGGTGAAACACTGGCACAGGTTGCCCAAGAGAGGTGGTGGATGCCCCATCCCTGGAAACATTCCAGGTCAGGCTGGACAGGGCTCTGAGCAACCTGATCTAGTCGAAGATGTCCCTGCCCACGGCAGGGGGGTTGGACTGGATGACCTTCAGAGGTCCCTTCCAACCCAAACTATTCTACGATTCTGTGATAATGTTTGGTACAAAATATTTACACTTGAAGTCAGAAAAAGTATTAAGGTACAGACATCCACATGCACCAGATGCTTCCTCCTACGCATGAGGATTTTGTAGCCTTCCTGCATGTTGACTCCTTTATTTACAGCTCAGACAGACACAGTGACTCAACGCCAGAGCAATTTGTATTTCTTGGGCTTAATGGTTCAAACTGTGTGCTTTATATTATACACTGTCAAGCATCCACATCAGGCAGTAACTAATACATGAATATTATGAATTTCTGGTTTGCTCATCCCGTATCATTGCCTCATTTCACACTTTGAACATTGAACAAGGTCTGAACGTATGTATGTAAGTAAGAGATTTTGTAAGTTGAGTGGCTTACACCACCACCCCCCGCCCCCCCCAAGCATTTAAAATTCTTCTTGCCAACCTAAAATAACTGATGTTTGAGTGGAAAGATTTAAACAGAAAGTTTTTTTTCCTCTTTCTTAGCCAGCATGTTCCATTTCACTGAACTTTAAATAAATTTATTTTTAAAATTGAAACAAATTTTGAAATAAAGTGTTGCAGCAAATGGAAAAAATCACACTGTTCTTTTTCAGAAAATATTGAAACAAAACATTTGGACTATTGTGCCTGATTTTGTTTGGTATGGTATTCAATATTTGACAGCTTTGACCTAAATCCCAAAATGCTTTTGATTGACCTCTATTTGAGCTTTTACACACTTTTACATCATTCATCAAACAGTTTTCACATGGTAGAAACCTTTGTTAAAAACAGCACATGATCATGAAATTGCAAACTGTCACAACATAGATCTGAAATAAAACAGAATAAAAGATCCAAAAACAGTATTATATTTATAACTTTTTAAATGTAGAAATGTTTCAGCTTTCAAACTTTAGCTTTCTTTTCTATTTAATTGAAAACCAAATCATTGTTTTAAAACAAAACAAAGAAAAATAAATGAAATTTTGTGCCTTTACTTCAAAGACACGAGTAAAATTGCCTCAGTTGCATAATACCTATAATCAACAAGACATAAGTCTCTCCCTTCTTCTATAAACAGTGTGCAAGGAAGTACATGTTATGGCTTTTCCTGTTTCTATCCTCAGCTACGTGCATCAAGAACAAATATAGCTATTTTTACTGAAACAGGTTAAGAATTTGAGAAAATGATATACTGGAAACCCCTCCTAAATTAGAATATTTCTGTTGATGCCTGCACCGTATTTATAGCTAGAACATACAACATTTAAAGCCAATGCAGACCATGTCCTCATCTCCAGGGGTAAATAAAGTCACACTGTCACTTCTTAACATGATGAAATGAACTGAATGGAATCAAACTTCACTTACATTTTGAGAGGTCCAGCAGGATTTTAGACATAGGCTCTACAATGTCTTAATAATGAATTCTGTTGAATTCACCAGCTTTACATACAAGCTAAATTAAGGACTGTAAGATATACAAAGTCTTCTAGGAAAATGTATCATAACACAGCCAGACGTGGCATCAGTTACAATGGAGAGAATTAGCAATGCACACAGAATACAGATTAAGACTTGATGTCTTACACCCTAACTTCAGAGGAACGTATCCCTAAGGTCCCACTTTCGTTTCCACTTTCTCATGACAGGACTTTTAATTCTTTGTCTCACAGGTGTTCCTTCAACAGGCACAAGAATTTTTGAGCAGGGAGCAGTTTTGTTTGGGATTCATATACTCTTGGTTTACCAGTTTTTTAATATTTTTTTATATATAGGAAAAAAAAATATTACGCCCAGTTCCATTGGTAAGAAAAATTATCTTCTGATTGATTGTTTCCAGTTTCCATGTCAAGTTTCCAGCCTTCAAAACCACAGGCTTTTGTGACTGACTGGAGGAAACTTTGCCATAGTGACTAGTATAAGGCTTGTCACTCTTGGGGTAGATCTCCTGAATTCCTTGTTTCCCAAACAAGACAATTACCAACATTGTACAGGACCCTGTGTGAGCTCCATCTCCTGAACAAACTGTACCAGAACGTGATAAATGAACACAATAGCTCAAATGAATGCATAAAGGCAGCAGGGTACTGAAAGTAAAGGCTGTCAAACTGAGATTTTAAATAGACTAGAAAAGCAAAACAAAACTTGGATACACACTTGCTCTTTTCCTACCTGATCCAGTAAGTTCTGGTCACATTGTCATGAATAAAACTACTGGCTTCATTCAAGATAGTGGCCTGGCTGAATATGCAGCTTCAACAGTAGAAAACATGGAAAAAACTGGTAAATCTGTGGCTTCCACTGTGACTACTAAGAAAGTTTGGTAGAAAGTTCCTAGTCCTGCCCCTGGGTTTAGCTGAAGGTAAATGTTCAGCTGCCACAAGTGGGCTGCAAAAGAGTAAAATCTCTTCACATTCTCCTCTCATTATGTTATGACCACAGATTAGCCATGGTCTAAACTCTGGCTCAGCCAGAAGAAATTGTGCCAAAACAGTAGCTAAAACGATAGTGCGGTTTATGGAAAGAATCAGGAATGCAGATGTGCCATCTCTTCTGCTTACATTTGTTTGTGGGTCACCAGCCTGCAGTTTTCCATTTAGCATAGTTTCAATGCTATACATTCTTTAATCTTTAAAGAGACAATACGGTACTGTAACTGCAGCTTACTGGAATTTATATACAGGTGGCCTTTAAAACAAAAAAATCCTAATATCTAGAGGCATCAGAAGGCTAATTCCTTTAAAGATTAAGTTCCCTTGGTTTTTTTTCTTAAAAGTCCCTCTAATAAAATTTAACTTTAAAGGGAGCTAGCCTTGAGTGTGGAAGAGTAAGGAACTGAAGTTTATAACTGGGAGGTAACAAAATAGGTTATCGTCATCTTGGGGGAAGTTACTGCCACCAGAGCTTTAGCACTTTTGCGGGAACAATGGTGGAGCAGTACACAAGTTGTACAGAAATGTCCCTTACTACTATGGGACTTAGGTAGGTGAAATAATAATGAGGATATGAATGATCCAAAATAATCAAGCTAATTAAACAGAAAATGAAAAAAAGAGGATGTATTTTTGCTGAACAAAAGGAAGTATTTCTGGTTGTGGTAATTTTAGAAGGTTTATGTAGAACTATCAGTTATCAGAACTTATGATACCTATCAAACCTAGAGCAAACTTAAAACTTACAGAAGAATAACACGTTCCAATATGCAGATCAATGATAGAAGAAACCTTATGCAACAGTAAATATCTTCATATAATCCACTCTCAAAGCATATACAATGAGTCCTTGCTAGAGCATAATAGAGAAAGATGGAAATGGAAAAGTAAACAGGGGAATTAACTACATTTAAAATTGGAAACAGTTATGAAGACCTGGAGTGTTATTAACAGTAGCTCAAATTTGTACATTGAAAGTGAATGCTCTATCAATTAGGTTCTGCTCCTGAATCCACCAAGCTCAACAAATGTTGGGCAATTTACTTTAATAAGGGCAGGTTGATTTCTCTGGTACCAGGAAATTCTGATTCGTTCAAATTGCACAGCAAAATGAACAACATTTGCTGTCAGTGGATGATATATTAAATAGGTACAGTCTAGTACTAATAAATCGTCAGACATCACATATACGGAGAGTGGGATGCAGTAAGTGGAGACAACAACCAGGTCACTTCCTCATCAGGCTACTCGCTAGTCTGACTCAGCTTTTGCTCTAGGTACAACTTGTCCCTGAAGGGCCAACAGTAAACAACTGGAACAACTTTCTGGGGAAAAGAAGATACTTTCTTTCCTATCAGTAATAAATAAGATCCTTTTGCATAAAGTACTCAACAGAAACAAAGTGAAGTTTAGTAACTCTAAGACGCTATATCGCAGTGAAAACTGAAGGGAAATACTGCATAAGAGAATATTTTGCCCATGGAATAAGTCTAAATATTGTAATAGTTCTTGATAAATATGGGTGTTTTATTGAGGAATATGAAAGAGGAGTATGTTTTCACCTCTGCATGGAAGACTAATTTGGTGACTGCTACTTTGAGCAATAATATGTAGGCATCCCTGAATAACAGATGGGGGGCATGCACAGCGTTTTGGGGAAGGCCAGAAGGATTTTTTTAGCAAGTTTGCAATGTAATCAATGAACACAAAAATAAAAAATACAATCCTGGAGCTTGGTAACACTGAATGAAGAGGCAATGGCTCTTCTGCTTGAGGTTCTTCTCTTTCAGAACAAATTTATCCCTTTTTTTGTCAAGTGAGATTGATATAGTTAAAAGAATAAAAGCCTTGCAGAAGCAGAGCTTTTCCACAGCATCGAAGTCCAATGGCTCTGCTGGTTTCCCACACTCTCCGTGCTACTGAGCGTCCACAGAACAGAAATCAATGTGGCTCACTGATGTGGTGTCCATAAGGGTACACACAGAAATTAAGTAAATAAAGCTCAGGACTGGGAAAAACAATCATGCAGCATTATTCAGTACTATTGCCCATGAGACAGTACAGGGATGAGCGAGGATGTGGACATATGCCATGTTCCATGGTCTTTGGCATGTGCTTTCCAAATCATGCCCTCCCATGTGCAGTGGGATTTCTGGTACAGGCAAGCCGTATCAGCTGGCCTGCCTACATATATAACATGTAAAGGGAAGCAGAGCCGGAGGTCACAGTATTTGTAAATGAAAGGCAGTTAATGTAACAAACCCATTTCCAATTATCTCTTAATTGCTTATATAGTTGTAACTCAAATTGAAATTACATTTTCAAGAAAGTATGTATAAAAATAATAATAATGAATAATGCTTTTATCTGTTACGGACATTGCTGTAGATGTTCAGTATTGACTAACATTATGTGGTAGGGCATATGAGGAAATACGGAAGTACAAATGAGGTCCCGTGGGCAAACAGTATGTGCAATAAGCAAACACCACAAAAGGTCTTCCATGACCTTCTCAGAGCAAACAAATTCTACAGTACTGACAAAAATTTCCAATATCCTTCTTTCTCCTGCACATGTACTAGCAATTTCCAGTCTGAAGCCCAGTTCAAAGTTAATAGCTGTCTAAAAGCAAACCCATTGCTCACCATCATGCAGCATAATAAAGCCACCATGGAGTGGTGAGGGGATGTCCTAGCTGAGACACAGCCCCTCTGAAACTGCCAGCTTCCCACCAGAGATGGGCGCTCAGAACCGGGACTGACATTGTTCCACAAAGGCAAGCTGAAGTATAACCTGGCATCCCCAAACTGGACTCCAGGCTGACACTCACCTCCCCAAACTCTAAGAGGAAGATACTCAGAGGATCTGGGGAGTAAGACTGTTAGGTGTGACCCCAGGTTAAGAACTGCAACTTCACAATTACCTTCATGGAAAAGTCATGCTAGGGCACATCTTGATGGTCCTGGCTAAATTTGACAGCTTACCTCCCTTGTTTTAACATTAGCTCATTTCCTATAAACAAGAAGCTGTGCAGAGGGGGCACTTCGACAGCACGGGAGTGAGTACTCGCACAGGATAGCCATGCTCTGGTCTGACCGGCGGACAAGGAGGGTCCAAGCCTCAAGTGCCAGAGCCAGGCAGAGGTGGCCGGGGGAGCGGAGTCCTGTGGCGGGCAGGGCGCTGCAGGGCGCTGCAGTGAGCGGATCGCTGCGTCAGGCGGCAGCAGACGGCTGCACAGCGGCGTTAGGAAAGCAAACAACGGAAGTGCCAATACGAGAACAATACGGAGAGTGTTTTTGCAAAGGAAAAGTTACAGCACAGCTAACGTCTGCAGTGGGAGTGGACAAAGGGAGCAAAAACAGGGAGCACAAGATGAAGAGGGACAAAGACACAGCAGGAAAGAAAGGATGAGAAAAGAAGACGGCATGTTTGGAAAGAAAAGCACAAGAGGACACATAAGCGTGTAGGAGAGGAAGACAGAAAAGGGTAGCAAAAGACTTGAGGTAAAGGCCGAAGAAACATAATACTGACAAACTGTAAATGAAACATGGGAGCTGATGCAAACCTGCAATCACGCTGTCACTCAGTTTAAATAGTGAAGATGACCATTTCTTGGTCATGATAGCGTAGAGAAGAAATTGCATGTATCCGGGATCACCCAAAATAGATGCTGAGGTAAGAGACTGGAGGAGAAAGCAGGTGGCTGTAAGGACAGTGTGAAAAGAAACAAGCAAGCAATGACATAGTGCACCTCTATTTAAGGACACCTGCAGAATAATGACAGTGCAACAGAAAGACTGAGGTCTTCCTCACAAATCTAACAAGGTTTCAATCATTAGGTCCACTATAATCTGCGCTCCATAAAAGCAGGGCCGTGAATTTGCCAGGTTTCATTAGACAGACGCAGCTGTGTATTGCCAATTACCAATGACACTGTGTCCCAAACTGTATTTCATCATTGAAACAGTGCTGGTTATGCACAAATGCATCCTGATGTTTCTTGTTATTTATTCCCCCTCCACACTCTCGTTACATTTGAATGAAGTAACTTATGACGATACTGGCCCTCAATCTGGCCTTGTTCTTCACATTCGGTCCTTTTAATTCACGCTGCTTTTGGGAGACCAGAGTCAAGCTGTAAATTCCTGTACTTCCCATTGTTGAACTTTCAAGCTACTTCTGGCTTCTGTAGATTTTAACCATTCTTCAAAATAATGACTGCCTGATTTACGTGCAAAAAAACTTGCCTACATGACAGAAAAATTCCTACCTCGTACTCTACAAAGATTTTCATGAAGTACAAATCATCAGTCTCCATTTGAAATTTAAAGTAGTAGAATTTCATGTGGTTTTTAGACACATGAAGTAAGTGAAGGAAAAATACCAGTTCTTATCCACAGAACAACTATCTGAATGTCTTTCAAGGAAACTCCCGAAAGTCAGCAGCAATCTTGTTCTTTAATCGAGAGGGAAGTTCCCTGTTACAGTCACCACATATCAATATAAAAACTAAGGAGACAAAAAGTGTCGAGAGGCTGTTTACTAGGAGGATCATTTGTTACCTTCCACACCTGGAGTGAAACTCCAAGGTAAATTACTGACCTGTCATTTAGAGATTCCCCTGAGAAGTCCTGCTACAAGATCCACCTGACACAACAAGGGCACATGCACCGAACAAAAGTTGAGCCCTCAAAACGATCCGCGGAGCTACTTCCTGTACTCTGATCAGTGACAGTGATGACTGAAAATTAGATGTGGCTTTGAATACCCCAAGACTGAAAGTCATGCTGATTCTTCACAATTCTTCATGATGAGAACCACCCAATTTCATCTTTACAGAGACTGTGAAATATACAGGGGCTTATACAGTAGTTTCACTCTTTTTGCACATCTGGACCATAGTATCTTTTCTTGGGTCCCAAAGAAGACTGAATTGATTGAGTATTTTAGAATATTCTGGCAAGCAGTATTTCTCCTGTGCTTTTTAGAGTGTCTATTTTATTACTGTAGCCAGGATGTTTACTTGTTCAGTAATTCAGAGCTTTATTATTGCAAGGAATCATGAACTATGAGTTACCAGCCTCAAAGAAGATCCAGTGAAATTTTAAAAACAAACTAGAGAATAATAAAAGTATTGTTTTCCACTCTATTTATCCTCAAACTTAGCAAGAACCTGAGTCTTTGCAGTTTTGCAGCGTTCCTGTAAGAGCATCCTTTCTAGTGGGTTTCAAAAGGAAAATGACTGTGGCAACAGTTCTGTCCCGCACTTAAGTAGAGTTCTTGTAGACCTACCAGGATTGTCCTTTTAGTAGTATTTATAAAGCAATAATCTCCACTCTTCATTGTCAGAAATGAAGCCAATATTGTGATATATCATGTAAAAATCCTGCTAATTTACAATCTAGTTTTCTTTGAAAAAAACAAATAAACAACCAGAGTACCAAGCAGTTCTCAAGGCCATGACGTACATACATGCTTTGGATCCCAGCTGGACTCTTGCACGCTAAAGGAAATGTATGTGACACATTTAAAGTTACAAACAGGGAGTATCTGATGTTCTTCCCAAAATGGGAAAGTTGCTGAGCTGGATACATTTTAACTTACTCTGAAATTCAGGATGATGTAAATACCAAGCAAGAGAGAAATCACGCCAATGATATTAGACTGATGGAATTAAGTTAGCAGTGGAAAAACACACACCCCCCCCCAAAGTACTGGCGAATTCAGCACTAGGATGAACAAAGCACTAGAGAACACGCAAACGGGGAGCACTCATGACTCAGAAGGGAGTTGAGCTTAACAGAATAATACATATTTTCCTTCAGCTTTTATTTCTGTGATCTGGCTATGAGCCTAAAAGAATCTTCTGATCATCTGTACGGCGCTGAGTGGCCTGAAGTAAGCCTCCAGACTCATCCTGATTTTACTATTGCAGAGGAGATTTGGACAAAACAATCATATTCAAAAGCACAGTGGACAGATTTATAAAGGAAATCTCTTTTTTTTTCTGATGGACTGCCAAAAGTGATTTAAGTTTTATGTATCCTCTGCTGAACTTGACATTCTTTAACACCTATTCCCTCTTTGTGAGAACCCAGTGCTGTCAGTCCTGGGCTTCAGAGCTTGGTTAGGAAAGAGTCACAGACAGAGGTGGTGGGGGCTTTTCTTCTCAGTACTTGAAATATAGGCTCCAGAGATACATTTGAAGTTTGATCGCTATTCAAATATGGGCCTTTCTCATTTGGCTTGTTTCCCATCTTCCTCCAATGCCTTTTGATAAACTAGTCTTTTCAAATAACTATAGGAGGAGTTTAGAGGGAAGCCCTCATTTTTTTCATTTGAAAACACAGCCATTTCCTGCCTGGACAAAACAAAGAGCAAACATTCGAGTTAACTAAAGACCAACCTAGGTCTCTAGAATTACTGTTACATTAGTCTTTAGCGTGCCTAAGAAGACTACACTTCTGACAAAAGCATGGACTTTAAGGATACTATGCCAAGGAGGGGCTCATTCCCCTGAGTGACTTTCAGCACAGTCAGCCGGCACACATTTCCTAATTTTTAAAGGGTAGAATTTTAGTACTCTACAATAAGCATATGTTCACTCTTATTATGCCATTTCTGAATGATCTTTAAATTTTCCTGCACTTTTGAAATCCAGATTTTCACCATGATACTAAGAGCTTTCCCATGGTACAAACTGTTAGATCCTAACCCCTATGGACACATATCAACTGTAAATTTTTTTATTGCTCACAGAAGTTTGAGACACTCTCAGCAGTAATATATAGAAACTGTGAGATTTTGCTAGCTGTGAGTTTTTTTAATACAATACGCTCTCTTACAGGTCTCTCAAATTTGAAATGTTATGGATAGTATTTTTCTGTAAATTAAGAAATGTCTAATGATATATTGATACAATTTAAGAAAACAAAGACTGAATGGTAAGACTAGAACTAGAAAACATTGGGGCAAAAAGTAAATGCAAACACCTGATTTAAAGCAGCTAATGTGCAATGTCGATATGTGAAAGAAGAAAGGCTCATTGTCAGTGATGTACTGAAATAAAACAAAATCCGCTGCAATAAAAGACGAATTACATGTTTGATCAGATTTTAACGCTAAAGTAATATCTGAAGAAGGAAAAACTAACATTTATGATGACTAACCTAGCATATCTCCCACAGTATACTATGTTTCTTGATTGCAATTCTAATTGGGTTCAGAAAGTCTTCTTAATTATTCCCATTCTTTTGCTGTACAGACAGCTGCTTTTGTTACAGCAACAAGAGTGACCTTGTGAAATGTCACCCTTTTACTTAGATCCAATTCTTGATTATACACTAAATCATACTGTCTCAGCTTATTTAAGCAAACGCTAAATCTTGATGGCCCTGCAGGGCCAGTGCAAGTTTGGAAAGGTGAGATAAATTACACATTATGGCCTGTGTTTCAACAGAGTTTGTCAAAGATGGTTGCGGAATCTTTACCTTGAGATTTATAGTGCTGAACCCCTCATCTAGCCTTTAAATAACCCTGTATTTTCAGTCACTTCAGATGTTATGTTGAGCTACAAGCAGCCCAGAATAAACAGGCGGACAAAGGCAAAGGACAAAAACGCATGCAGAAAGAAGACAAAAAACCAAAGTCATGAACTATAAATCCTAACGACACCTATACTTGGAAGCTGCTTCTTTTTAAATGCATGCTATAGAAAGCAACTGCTAAACAGATACTAAAAATGAACCTAAATTTTATGACTCTCTGTATACCAAAGAGCTGTATTTGCAACGAGAGGTTTGCTTTTGCCTGACCAGGGGTCAGAGCTGCCCATCCCTGCATGAGAAGGGTGTTTGATTTTCCACGCAGGCGGGGAGTCGCCCCAGCCCCCCGCTTGGACGGATGC
>NW_008794853.1:637033-685551 GCF_000699145.1 Aptenodytes forsteri | reverse complement strand
GGGGGTCCCCCCCGCCCCCCGCTTTGGCCGAAAGCCGCCTGCCCCCAGACACCCCGCCGCAGCTCTGCGCAGCGGTTACTACCGTCTCACACCACACAGAGCGGCGGAGCAGGGCGAGGGGACACTTCTGAGCCAGTGAGGAATGGCTGCTCGGTGCCAAGCTGATCTCAGGGGTAGGAGATTCGAAGCAGTTTCCCAGTCTAGACAGCGAGAGACAGCCTCACACAAACTCAACGGCGTGAGGGAGGCCAGCGCTCCCCGCTGCCTTACTTGGTGAAACAAACACTTGGCTGAGTGCTTGACTGATCGTCAGAGAGGCCAGAAGCTATAGCAGGAGATTGACTAAATAATTCTACGTAAGAAGACAAGAATGTAAGATTTCAGCAACATACACCTGCCTATGAACAGAAAGCCCATGTGCAAATATACACATGTGGTTATTCAACTGAAATAAGTGACACCAATTCTTCTGTATTACAGCCACGGGTAATATTTATTCTGGTTTTCCAAAAAGTCAGAAAGTAAAACCTCCACAAATTGGCGTTTGCCTTAAGAACCAGCCTAGGCTCATGCACAAGCTATCAGTAACAGACAAAAAAATGCTCATCTGAAACAAATGCTGGTTCTTTCAGAAAATTCAATCTTTGCTATTCTGGGTAGCTACAAAATTATTTTTTAATGAAAACACATAAAAAGAAAGAGCAAAAATCTTTCTGTGGAAGGTTGACATTCAAGAAACACAACAGAAAGGCAGAAGCTACAGCAAAAGATGAGATCTCAAAAAGCTCAGGACAGTAGAAAAAGACTAGATGGTAAAAGGGAACAAACAGTCTGTAGAGCATGTTGCAACATTTCAGACCTACTTGTACTTACTGGCATGTCTAAGAAGTGAACTCATCAATAAAAGCACATATGTTTGCTCTTCATGATTGATTTCAAGGCCAGAACGACCCTGAACAGTCAGACAGGTTTACATCAACCGTTAACGTTGAACCTTGCATACTGTGAAAAACATAGCTTTGTCTCCTAAAACACTGCAGTAAAGACTGTACCAAAAGAACAACACTCTTTCCACTAAAAAGCCCTTCCTCAGCAGATGTTCATTAGTGCTGAATGCTGGTCACAGTGCTGGACTAACCTCAGGAAAGCTGAGCTCAGCACTTCAAGCTTGGATGCTTATTTGCATCTCTAGGGACAAATTCTTCTTCAGCTTGCAATCCTGCTGGCTTTAGCGATGCAAGTGTTTCAGGGTTTGCTCCACGGCCTGCAAAGCTGAATTGGAAACCTCTGAACAAGGCCCCTCCTATGACGTCCAGCACCCTCCTTTTATAGCTGGGCTAAAAGTATTGCTAGAGCAGGGAATTCAGTTATGCTTTGGGAAAAATAATTATGCCTAGAGAGGCTATCTTGATTGCTTCCACCTACCCTGAAACACTCAGCACTGCGCCACATATAAAGATCAATCTCCAGAGGGAATATCAAACTGCACAGGGGTTGTTTAAGGCTCAAGTCAGCATTGAAATCTGCAAAGTTTTGAATTTACGGCGAACCTCAGTGTTTCTGTCACCTTCTTTATGTCAGTGACCAAGACAACACTATACTGAATGACTTGAGCCATCATATTCTGATAGTTATTCCAGAAATAAAATGCAAACAACTTCTGCTATGTCTGCACAGGATATGGCATTAGGATGTATGATTAGCTACTGTGTGTAGACCTAGCACAGCACAGAGTCAGGCCCAAGCCAATAAAAATACAAATAATACTATTTTAATTTCAAAATAGGAAAAAGCTGTTGGTAATTTAAGAAACGCAAAAATCTTTCTTTCTCCAGCTGCTCTTAGAGCTGTTTCTTTTGAAAAGGTAAGCAAAAACACGGATCACATCTGACAGTGTCCAGGCAATCACACAGGTCTCTTGAACAAATTAATCTTTACTGAAACAACAGGGAGCTGAAATACATATCAGCTTAGTTTAAGAAAAAAAAATAATCTTCAAGTAGATCTATCCAGTAACCGTCCTTTAACTTATACTATTTAAGCTCACCCTTCTTCCCTGAGATAGAAGAGTAGTATAATAAACAAAAGGGACTGCCGCAGAGACAGAGGCCCTCTGTATTTTACGGCTTCTCTCTCCGCTCCCTTTCTCACCAGCCAGCCAAGAGATGCTACGGCTTCAGGACTTGGAGAAAAGAGATGTGTTCTTCATACTCTTTGTCTTGGTGAAAGTCTCCAGATGTTACAGCGGAAGAGAAACGGCAACAGTTGTGAGAAGAGAGGACGACTGAGCTGTGAAGGGTCGCCATCCTGACGACAGCACTCAGGAGCCACGTTCCCTGTGCTGCAGCACTTGTGGCCAGGATCGGCTCTGCAAGGGATTTCTGAGGACACATTGCTGCTCTTGGGCAATGCAAACATAAAATTAACAGTGCAATTACAATCCACAGCTCACAAAGCCCTTCTTCACACTTACAGGACCAGCAATGAGTTTTGATACAACTGCCTGATGCAGTTTTATCATTATGTCAAGCTCTCAAGAACCTCATTTACACTGACCTTGCTCAGTTTGGTCCCTTGGCTGCCTGCGACGGATCCAATGCTATCAGGGATTTCCTTAAACATATCAAGATAACAGCTAAGAAACCTAAACAGTAAATCAAATCACATCCTAAAATAATGTATTTACATTAAGCAGGAGGGATAGTATATACAATAGCTACAGATTGGATAATCTCTTTGTGGGTTCCCTGCTACTATCAAAGCAAGGGAGCACAGGGAATCTTTCCGTGCTGCAATCTGTTTTGTCTATCTCTACGAACAAGCCTGGCATCTCTTCTTTAACAATCCCAGCACAGTGTTGTCAGAACTCCCCCCCACTGAACGCTTCCCAGGGTGCTATGGACACGTGCCACTAGTGTTGCCCCAAAGCCTTCCTTGTTCTGGGTGGGCTCTACGACTTTTCTTTTCCCTGGGCTCCTTGGCATGCTTTCTGGGTGTGAAGACATGGATTCTTGCCTTCTAACTTCTGAGCTTAATTAATGCCCCTAAGGAAGGAGCTGAGGTGCTCTGATCTGCCATCTGAAGATACTGATCTGCCATCTGGAGATACTGATCTCTCCTCCTTGATGGCAGTTCAGTCAACTCCTGCAGCAGGCACAGCTGGCCGTGCCACGGGAAGAAGGAGGCTCCCGGGCCGCTCGCTCTCTCCTGCTCCAGGAGCCTGTATGACCAGGTGGTATGCTGGACCAGGGAAGGGAAGCAGCTGACAGCTAACACTGGAGGGATAAAATGGAGTATTTTCCAGCCAAATCGGTTCCTCAAACCAGCTTCCCATGTGACTGCAAAAAAGCTTGTGCCAGCATGTGCGAGGCAGCAGTGAAGGTTTGGGAACAAGAAGCCAGGCACACATGAGCCCAATTCTTTCACTGGCAATGAAGCACTTCTTTTGGGGAAAAAACAAAACAAAAAACCACCCTTGCTCCTTATGAGGTGCCTAAAGCTGAGTGCCAGTGATTCTGCACAGCTTAAAAATGATGGGGGGGCACATAGCATGGAGGAAGAGGCTCAAGCAGAAATCCATTTGGTCCCTTGTCTTAACTGGTGGTGTGACTCCAGCAGCAGGAATGAGGATAAAAGACAAAAGAAATCACCTTGCGTGGTTTGCACTTGCCACACATGGACTTACGGAGAGTAATTTATATTGATTAAATGAGCGTGAAATTTTGGATGACAACTCTGTGTTGACAGTAAAATCAGCTCCAGCAATTCTGTCTCCAACAAATCTGAGATACATGTATGTTAAAGAGCCATAAGCAAGCCAGTTTAGGAAATAACTATAACATGAAGTTTTATACAAGCTTACTACCCAGCTTTGCTTTGCTTGAAATTTGAAAAACTGATGGTATTTTTTTCATTCTTTCTTTTTTTTTTATTCTTTAACTATACTTTTTAGTTTTACCAGGAAGAATAAATGGAAATGTCAAATTATCATTAAAAAGATGAATTTCAAAGTATAAATTGTTCCAACAAAACCAGGAACCAAAGAACATGGGAAATACCGATGTATACCTTGTAAAATTTCCAGGTTCATTTCCAGATGATTAAGCTTGAGGTAAGCATCCAAATTAAATCACAACATTTCAAAGGAGAAAAAAGGAAAATTATGGCAGTCAAGAGACTGCAGTTATAACTGTAAAACAAAACTCAAAAACTTTAGTAGTTTTTGGGACCTTATCTTAGCATAAGAGAGAAAAATTGTTGGAAGATGGGAAGAGTAGTAAGAGTAGAGCAGGCAGACAGAGTGTGCACGTGACAGAACAGAAAGATGCCAGAAACATGTTGAAATAAAATACATATCAGTAGCAGAGCTAACAATGCCACTTGCTAAGTCTTCCTTACAGATCCCACTACAAAATATGGTATTCAATTGCTTGATGCTTTGCTATAATTTATTCACTTGAGGTGACAATCTCAGTATCAGGTGCCTGTCTTTTATGGAAATCTGCATCCGAAACAGTTCAGCTATTCATAAGCAGATTAGAGAAAGCAGTTTGCTCATGCTAATTACTCTGGTGTTCTTCATTTTGAAAATAGCTTTTCGATTAGGAACACACCATCATCTTGTGGAAATCTGCCCCAACTCCATTATGCACCATACTGAGGGCTTCACACCGTGCCTAAATTTGCACTGGCCCCTTGCACGGAGGGCTTCACACCGTGCCTAAATTTGCACCTAAATTTGCACTGGCCCCTTGCACAGGGCATAATTTTATCACATGAGGCGCAGATAGATCTATTACTTTTATTAAAGTGACTGCTTATATAATGCTATTGTAGGTCAGCGTAGGTCTCGGTCTGTTGGTGAGATGTTTGTGCTGTTATCTGAGCTGGGAAACCAAACCCAGGAGTGATCCCTTTTAAGTCCTGAGGGCACAGAACATGGTCGCACATGTTGGAAATTCCTATGACAGTGGTAAAACGCTGACAGATTAATCTACACCTGGCCCCTGAACGTGCCTAGCATGTCTCACCAAACTATAAATCAAATATGTTTTTACAAGTTTTCTTCTTTTAGAAATCACTCAGCAAATATTTGAGCTCAAATCAGGATCCTTTTTCTCATAAAAGTGCCAAGCCCTTTTCAAACCATGTTAACTGAGGAGCAGATTAAAGTATCAGTTGCTTAAGCATCTAGAGGAGCAGCGCTACAAAGAAGAAGTATCTCTAATCCTGCCTTGCAAACGGTAAGTCAAAGAGCCGTTACCCATTATCACTGCAGAAAGCCTGTAACCTTCTTCCAAACAGCTGCTGTCACGTTTGACAGCAGTGGATTTGCACGATGGGGCTCTCCGTGCTCTGGTCTGCCCTCACCCAGTTGCACTGTGCGAGTCCTACAACGGAGTTAACCTCCGAGGATGAAACCACCATGGTGTGAATGGGCAGGAGTGTACCTATGCATGCATGGACACACATACACATCTTTTTTGAAAGGAAAATTATTTCCTATCCTAAACCATTTTCAGACAAGGCTATCAAAAACCCTAAAGAACAGATTATTTTATGATTAAATAAGCTAGGACTTTCCAGCCTGGAAAGTCTCTTTTCTCTCTGGAAAAGAGACAGCTTAGCTGGGAGATCTACAAAACTAGAAAGAACAGAAGAGATGACCTGGGATTGATTATTCACTGCCTCTTGAAATAAAAAAAAAAGGGGGGGCAGCTAATGCAACTAGTAAGTAGCAGGTTCAAAGGAACAAAAGGACACATTTCTCCACACAACCTGTAGTTGATTTGTGAAAGTCCTTATTACATGGCATTTAGGATCCTAAAATTTTATACATCTGTATGTTCAAGAGGACAACTGTCAACTTTACAGGAAAAAATATTCAAAGGTAATAAATATCAAGGCACCACCTCTGGCTCCAACCCCACTCCCAAGACACACATCACTAGAGGAAGGCAGAATATTCAGTGCTTGCTCCGTTCTTCTGCTGTTCACTGTGCATTTAGTAAGCAACCATTGAAGATATAGGAGATAGGATACAAGGCTAAAGGAATTTTAGGTCTTCCATGGCAGAGCTATTACTGTTTTACAATGCTTTTGAAAAGAGAAGCCTGCAAGGAAGGTAGACATCAGTATCAACAATGGTGGTTTGAAATATTTTTTCTACTACAAAATAAATTAGATTTCATTTTATCAGTCAGCCTAGTTTTGTCATCCCTGGTCAGTAAGTGACAAACTTAGTAAGACTTGCTATGTAACACAAATGTGATACAAACTTTCTCTTCTACTTTTAGCCAAAAAATACTCAGCAAGCTCATGTCAGTTCATATCTCTATGCCAAAAACTGGTATTCCATTTTACTGCTGCAAGGAAACCTGAGTTACATATAATGTATATACGGAGAGCTCAGAAAGAGGGGTATGGCAAGGATAGCATGAAATTCACGGTTTAGGAAGGTGTAAAGTCCTTTCCTCTTCTCTTGAACCTACCCTGTCTCCTGTCTGTAAATGACACCTCTCGGGCTCGCTTACAAGTGACTATATAAGCACCAGTCTGGGAAAGTAGCCAAGCACCAGGCGGTCTAAGCTATATCCCCTGTTTAGTCCATGGGCAAAGTAATTTCTTTACTCTTTTTTATAAAAGAAGGCAGAATGTCATAAGGGACGACAAACTAAGGAAAGGAAGCTTAATAAAGCCCTTCAACATGTAGTCATTTAGCACCAATAAGACTGATATTCCTGACCTTGTGAAGAAAATTCCTATTAATTTCTCAGTTACCAGAATGCATACAGCATTCATGGTGGTTTTTAGCTTGCTCCCCAGGCAGAGCTGTGAAAAGCAGCAGTGACTTGAAGAAGTGAGGGACCAGAATATTTCCTGAACTTTTGCCATGTGCTTATTCTGCTGCTGAGATTGTACCAGAGACAGATAGAACAAGATTTACTTATTGCAGGTTATGGTCTTTCCCCCGCCCCCCACCTCGTAAACCTTGTGGAGCAGTTCGTGCAGCACTAACTCTGTGACTTCTACACTACACATGAAGATAAGGCAGAGGATGCATAGCTTTTGGGATCCAGTCACTGATGATATACCACGATCAGTTTGAGAGATGAATAGGAGGGCTCAACAAAGGGAAGGGGCCATCATGGCTTGTAAGTCTGTAAACTGTGAGAAGAGCCAAAAATACCTCGCATTTTCAAGCTCTGAGGAATCAAATGCGTGGTATTGTTTGTGAGCGATGTGTGTGATAGTGCGGCAGGGCCAAGGACACACCAGTAAGAAAATGTGATTAGTGGAATAATCTAATCCAAGTGCATAATTAACTTTCATACATTTCAGTGAAAACTGAGCACACTCAGTGCCAGGCTCCTAGGAAGGTGAGAGTCAAAGGAAAGGCAGCGTTGGGATTTTTTAGGTCCAGTTTGCAAAAAGAGAATAACTAACATTCATGTGATGGGAAGATCAGAGAACAACTTCCCTTTCATGCTGTTTCAGAGCACTGAGGATCTCAGATAGTATCACTTAACCTAGTGACAGAAACCCTTTTGCACTTTCCATTTTCTCCTTTTTGTCTTTTCTCGTCCCCTCTTTCCCTCCCTGAGCTGTTTACTTCCACTGATGAATTCCCTGCCTTTTTCCTTCTCAAGGTGCTTTCCCTCTACCCTTTTTTTCTTTCCTTTTCTCTTCTATATTCCACACTTCTTGACTGCAATTCTGAGTTGATTTTCAACATTGCCCCTGATGGGTGAACATGGGAGCGTGCGATGCACCATTGCTGAAAGCCCAGGAGCGTGCGATGCACCATTGCTGAAAGCCCAGGAGAGCAGGCTGCTGCCGAGGGACAGACCCTGGAGCAATCCCAGGGCGCAGCTCTGTTTTCTGTTCAGCGCCAAAAGTTCCCAGCAAACCTCCTGAAGTGGGAGGGTGGAAACTGGCTAGTTCAGCTCAATCCAGGAAAAAAAAAACCAACCCCAAAAACATTTACGAAGAGATCTACCTTGGCATCTTGAAGTAGTACAATTAGGGTGCATCCGACAATTGTGCTGCCTGCTCCACAGGGAACACTGAGCTTTTGCTATTGAGACAACAGAACTCAACTACTTAAAAGTCAGAAAATACATTTTGGCGAACATTTGTGTGAATTCCGTTTTGCAATTTGAAGTCCAGAAGGGCCCATGAGAACTACAGCTCTGCTATGTGACCGTGAGCACTTACCAAAGCATGTTTAAAGATTGCAACAATAAACACATCAAATGAAGCTCACAAGTATTACAAATGAAAAGGTATCAGGTCCCTAAAATACTGCAAAGCTCCTTCCAAACTGCTGCCACAGAATCCTTGTCATATTTTCTAAAAGCCTTGTATAATGCAGCTGTTGCAGCATTTAGCCATTTGTTACAGAATTTATAAATGGATTTACTTTTTGTCACAGGCATCCTGGTGAGAAACCTCTTGTTGACACAGACAATGGCAATTTCTTCTATGAAAACCATCTTTTAAGTTCACATCAAAGATACATTGAATAGACATTAACATTTCCACAGCTTTTTAGAAAGCTGGCTTATAAATTAAAAATGTAAGGATCACAGTGACTCCTGAGCAATTTAAGTACTATCACTCACACTAAAAAAGACACAAATTCATTATGAAATTAACAGAGGGTGGGACTGGCTCTACCATGCTTACTCATGCTGAACAGGCTGTACCTAGACAATTGCCCCATGGGACCCTTCTGCAAAATATGCTACAGGCCTGTTCAGATTAAATTGAGAAAAGAAATGTAATAAAATGTTCCCTTTCTAACGCCTTAAAATGCTATCTGTTGCTTCTAATGAGACCAAACTGGTGCACTTCTGGTGCAGTGCCTAGATGAATCTCAGCCACCAGCAGATTTATGTTTTTTTTCTGCAGCTCTAGTGCACAGTGGAAAAAAGACATATGTACATAGGAAGAAAATATGTAATAAATATGAGGCAACCTTCCTGAATGCCAACTGCAACAACACTGCCTGGATGGGAAAGGCCTAATTGCTGGCGCTCCATAGCTGGCTCGGACATGCACTTTGCCAGTGAGATTTTCATCTCTTCGGTATGAAGCAGCAGACCGATGAGACGAAGAAATCCAGTTCTAATTCAGGCTCTGGAAGAAAGTAGGCTGTAGGGCTTATTCAGAGCTTTTCTGTGCATTTCTTTGCCGGTGTGATCCCCTTGTGTCTCAGTATCACAAACCTGTCATTTGCTTCTGACTTCTTGTCCTTACGACAGGATCCAGTCTTCAAGCTCTTGTGCTCAGTCCCACTTTTTCTGTTCAGACAACCCTAATCTTTTCTTTGCTTGCCACAGTGGTCCTCCAACACGCAGCAAGCTGCTGTACAGGTGCCTTCTCTTCCACCCTGTTTAAACCAGTCCAACCTAGCTCCTTGGCTGCATACCCATCACACCTGCTGTCCTGCACTGCAGCATGCCCCTGGATGCAGGAGTGCACATCTCTTGTTGTCAGGCAGACATGGACCCTGGCTGCTTCTTATCTCATCTGCCCCAAATTTACGCAATGCCAGATCACCTTTAGAGAATATCTGCATTATGTTGACAAGCCAGCAGCAGATAACACAGGTAGAGGCTGTAAAGAGAGCTGGATCCAATTGCACCACAGGTAAGCTTATTCCAAAGGACTATCCAAACAAAATCTCAATACTTTCAGGAAGCTTCTCCTGCAATATGGACAGGGTCACTTCAGGAAAGAACCCCAAAGGCATGCAAGCAGGTAAGTAATGCAGACAGGCATCTATGGGGCCACTGAGACTCCTTCAGCTCATGTCTACACAGCTGCAAAAATACAACCCTTGCCCATATCCTTTTCCCCCAGTTTAGTTCTTATCCCCACTAAATTTGAACCTATTCCCTCCTTCCCACTGCCTTGGCACCAACAAGGGGGTCACTGAATGCACACAAGAGACAGGCTTCCTGCTCTTGTTTCCAGGGGTTGGCCACATCCCAGCCCGCAGCAGCTGTCTGTGGCCACTAAAAGAAGCTCTGCTTCATCTCTGCAGCCCTGGGACAGAGCGTGCTCAGACATCGTCCGTCGACAGCACACGCAGGCTCATCAGTGCTAATGATGATAATGCTCTCCTAATTGCTAGGAGAGCCTAAGCAAACTGTGACGTCGGGGTCTTTGGAGATTTTAGTTACTAAGTGCAGGCAAGCTTCTACTGAGCACACACACAAAACTGAGAATTCTTGCGGGAGTACCGAAATCTGAGCACATTTTCACAAACAGTAAAAGACAATTCCCTGGTGAGCTAGAGGCAACTGGGAACATTTCAGTAGGAAGACTTAGGCAATCGTAATCACACAAAGTGTTAGCAACACTGCCTACAGTCGTTTTATTGTCAGTGAGCTAGGAAGTGCAGAGGAGCACATGAAGTTGTGCTTATTTATGATGCATTTATTTATGAGAACGACAGAGTAATTTAGGTTAGGAGGGACCTCTGGGGGTCATCTAGTCCAACCTAATAGTAAAAGCAAAGCCATCTTCAAAGTTAGATCAGGCTGCTGAGGGCCTTGCCCTGTCCTGCTTCGAGCATCACCAAAGACAGAGATCCTGTGGCCTCTCCGGCAAAACCTGCTCCATTCACAGGGGAAGAATTTTTTCCTTACGCTCAAATGGGTCATCTTCTTTTGCAGTTTGTGACCATTGCCCCTTGCTATTTTCTCTGCACCTCTCAGAAGAAACTGGCTTGTCCATAAAAGCTCCTGGAAAACAAACCCAGTTTCTTCAGCTTCCCCTTGTATACTGTATGCTCCCGCCCTCCATCCATCCTAGTGGCCCTCTGCTGGACTGCCTCCAGCTTGTCAGCAATATTTGTAAGTATTTATAAAGCTCTCCAGATTGCACAATCCTGCAAGAACACACTGACTTAACAACAGTAAAATAAATATTATGAATACATTTTACGGATCCTTCATGATTCATTAAAGAAAATGATTGCTAGCAAAGTCGTACATCTGGGCAGTAATTACAGCAGAGTACAGGGCAGTTTCTGTAGGCATGTTCTACAATAAGGTTAAAAAATAAAGCTTATGTAAGAATATAAATATTAGGTAGAAAATGTCCTGAGGAGTTTGGTAACTCTAAAAAGAAATAACTGAAAGCATGTTTGGTGTAAGTAGAGGTCACAAATTTTCAGTTGCAATTCCTTTCTGTTAAAATATTCCATTTATAGCAAAGCCACATATTTCTCTGAACTGAGATTATTTTGATGCACTTCTGAAAAATATTTCAGAAAAGAAAGCCTCATTAATCACTTTCTACACTTAGAAACTGGAAACACTCCTTGTGACTGAATGCTGGTCAGTTCGTTTCAACTTGTGTCTCCAGAGAAACTCTTCAAATTATCCAAGCCCCCCTTGGGAAAGAGCAACTGATGACAACTTCTCATGCATAGTGAGGGCAGTTACTTTATCCTATGGCATTATTTTGTGGCCCTCACACAGGGTTTTATGGATTTGTCAGGCCACAATTGAGTTCTCCTTGCCCCGTGAAGCCTGTCTCCTCTTTTCATTATGCAGAGAAACAATGGGGAAAGCGGGGACCATGTGCAGCAGTTATGATATTCCCAAAGGAGAATAAAAATGATGTATTTCTGACAATGCTTGCCATTGCAAGTAGCAGGGCTGCCAACCTCATTCCCATATTCCTAACACCAAAAACTGTGTTAGTGGGTTTGGAGAAATGCAAGGCCAGGTTTCCTGGTTTCCTCCACAGAGCACTTCAGAAGGGGAAGCGGACAGAAAAGCTGCACCAATACTGCTTGATACTACTTATGCGTATGACACCAGAGGTGCCACTCTACCACCTGGGTCATGCCGTTGTGGGTCAAGTGCCCACCGAAGGCTCTGCACTCCGATGTTCATTCATGACCCATAAGATTGATCTTACTTCTCCAACTATATTTAAAAATAAATTTTTAATCTCTTTTTCAGATAATAAAATTTAACTATTTTGTATTAGCCTACAAAGGCTGATAAAAAAATGCACTGAAAACATCGGTATTTGTCAATCACAGTCCATCTGGTACATAAAGGACTGTAGCCATGGTGTTGAGCGAGAATGGCAGAAACCTTGCAATGTAACTCCAAATATTTATCGGTGGTACTATTTTAAAATAATAATAAAAAACACCAAAACAAAAAAAAACTTCTGAGAATGAGCATTATGATGCATTTGAAATTGAAGGGCTAAGTATGTTGAGATTGGTGCAAGTACACTTAAGGGCCCAATAACAATTTCAATTAAACATATACTGTCTATTACTGTATTTTTAACATCATTAGAAGTAATAAAAATAATAACAGTATAGTAGCAGCATTGCTAAAAGAGGTGATATAAAAATATTTTCTCTTTAATTCTGTCTACCTCTACGTTCTTTGTAGCAGGAAGTTTTTCCGTCTGTCTTGGTACAGTCATTAATATCTTTGCAGTTGGTCTGCCTCTTTTACAAAACAATGTGGTAGCAAGAGAAAAAAATGGAAAATAAAAATGTGGACATTACACTGCTAAAAAGCTTCTGGATTTGGGGGACAGGAGGAAAATCTGTAAAGGTTTTAAACATATTTTTGAAGATCAATTATGGAGGTGTCTCTTCTAACTCTGGTGCATTTCGGACTTATCTGAATAACAGATGAAGACTGCCACTGGAGAGAAGCGGGGTCATGTGCTTAATTTGCAGCGTTACCTAAAAACCCGTAACAGCTGTCCCCTTTCCCTCCCTATCTTTACAAAACAACTGTTGAACTCTCCTAACAACTCCCTGCTTCAGCTTCACATACTCCTTTCCTATCTGGCACAGTACCTTCTGCTATGGTTTCCAAATGTCCTCTTGACACATGCTTGTGCACGTACTGCTGCATCTGCTACTAATTAGGGAGGGATATTTAGCCTGGTTTGAGAATGAGGCTCTTCGGCAGGGAAAGGAAGCCTGCAAGTTAAAAACACCTTTCCACTCCATTTCTATTAATTTTTATATACACCAAAACAGAAAGAAAAGAACCTGTGAACCTTCTCCAGAAGGCCAGCGTATCTGTGCAGATTCAGGTTTCTTCCCAAGATGCCAGAAAGTGATTCCTTTTGCTTTCCTTTGAACTCCCAGTCAGATTGGCATTGTTCCACATA
The DNA here is from genome assembly GCF_000699145.1 of Aptenodytes forsteri. NCBI lineage: Eukaryota > Metazoa > Chordata > Aves > Sphenisciformes > Spheniscidae > Aptenodytes > Aptenodytes forsteri. Next base: position 672,378 of record NW_008794853.1, on the reverse strand, counting down.
CCTGTCCATGACGGACCTTTTCTATCAACAGTTGTTAAAACTCTGCCTAGGCTTGCACAGACTGAACAACAAATTCATGCTGCATAATCCAGCCAAAAATTATAGTATGTCACTGTGGAACAGAAACAGCAGACAAGGTTATCAACACGTCAGCAAATGTGCACAACAGATGAGAAAGCCCTTATAACCTACATTAATTTAAAAGGCTTTGCAAACATTTCGGAGCAAAGGAACAGGGTATTTAGTGCCAGTAAAAGTGTTGTGCTAAATTAAAGTACATTCTTGTGAATGTTAAATCAGTAAATATGGTGCTGTTAATGCCACAACAACATTCCCCTAAAGGATAGGTACTTCAAAATATAGCATCTATCATATTCAGTAAGTTTGCACCCTGACTTGCAGAATGGATTTCAATATCCACAAGCAACAGAAAGATGTGGTCATCTATGTAACAGCCAGCAAAGGTGAGATTCATTTAATTCAATTTTAGATATCCATGATGTACAATAGTACAGTCAGCAGCCTTTACAATCAGTGCCGAGAAACAGGTGCAATTCACGTAACATTTTATGAACATCTACTTTAGGATGAGCTGAATCATGGTTGAAGTGTGCCCATCATTCTTGTGTTACTGTCAATCTACCTTCTAAAGCATCTCTAGCTACAGATGCCTACAATTTCTCCAGAAACGTTAGATATGGAATATTTACTTTCAAAATCCAGGCAATTTGTGTCCCTTGGTGACAATTTTTTACTGCAGACACTGGACAGGTCAACTGAAGGTAATGCTTTGCAGGACCTGCAATTATGAAAGAGCTGGTAGGGAACATAAAGATCTACAGCAGCTTCAGCTGTGGAGATCATGAGAGTTTCAGAACTGGTGGAGGCAACAGAAGTTGCTGTAAGGGAAATTCTGGTTCGACATAAAGGTTGTTTTTTTCCCCACAGTGAGGGTGGTCAAGGACAGCCACAGGTTTGCCAGAGAATTTGTGGAGTTTCCAACATTGGAGACATTAAAAACTTGTCAAAGCCCTGAGCAACCTGATCTAACTTCAAAATCAGCCCTGCTTTCAGCAGACGGTTGGACTAGAGACCTGAAGAGTTTTCTTCTGATTTAAATTATTCTGTGATCGAATGATTCCATGGCTCAGTAGGGACCATGCAGAACAGCTGCTTAACTGTTAACTAAGCAGGCAGTGGTTCTTCGGTTTAATAATATGGGGTTCAGAGATTCAACTTTGGATGAAAACAGTAATATTTGAAGACGTGGTGAGAACTTCTAGGGCTTTTCAGAAGCAAGGCTTCCTCACAGAAAATCACTCCTGACACATTCGAAGACCCAAGATGATTTCTTCCCTGCTGCTACAAAGGAACACAAAATTGGTAAACTCTAAAGAAAAAAAAAGACAATCTTACAGACTTGGACCCTCTTGATGAGCCAGCATTATATGGCTTTCATGGTATACAGCATTTTTTACAGAGCTCCCCTGAGTTTGAGTTCCCTCATATTGGTATTCTTACCCTTCCTCTTCTTACTTCAGCTCTCTTTCATGCATTTTTAGTCTACTCCAGCCATACTCTGCTGTCCAGTTCATTCTTGACTTGAACTGCAATACTAAAAATTACTTCATTTACTCTCTCTATATTCATGTGAAGACAAGAGATTACAATAGTCAGATGAATATGCAAAAACATATAGTTAACACACACATACACACACTTGCTGCTTCTGTTTCCATCTAGTGGCCAAATGATGTTTAATTTTTCAACTTCCACACACTAGTCTTCTTTTTGTCTTATTTCGAAGAGTTTTACACAGTTCACAACAGAGCTAGAAAACAAATATTGGTAGAACAATGTTTGAAATTCTGCTGATTCACTGCAGGTTTTTCACCATAATAACATTTGGAAACAGACTTCTTAGACATCTGGCAGCAAGACTAAGAAAATGATAGTTGCACATCTCTAAACCCACCAAGAGTGTTTCCAACAGTAAATTGTACTGTCTGTCTGGAACCTCTTACTACTCCTTACAAAAGAAAACAAATCTGGAAAACATTATTTTGAATGCTTGTGCCTCTGTCAGTAAAAAATGGTGCCACTCATTAAGAAGGAAAGGCCATAATTATGAGAACTGTAAGTCCTGATGACAAATGGAACAGCTTATCACAATGAACGTTATGAATCAACAATTAATTATGACAGGCAGAGAGTTAGGACTCACTATTCTGACATTGAAACAAACATCTCCAATTTCCATGACAATACTGCATGTAGATTCCAGTTGCATCTGCTCATAAGATCATGTCAAGGCATCATGAGCCTGACGGACTTACGCCATGATTTGTTTTCAGAGTGGAATATGTCTACTTTTTAGAGAATCATCTTAATAAAAATCCTTAATTGTTCTCCAAAGCGTAAACAAGACTGTCCAGCTTGTGACTGCAGATAGAAAGGTCAAATCACACACTCAGCGTGGTGAGAAACTTACTATTTCCTAAACCTGAACAGAGTTTGTTTGCTTGCTTCTGGAGGCAACCTAACTCAAAGCATTAATACGTTTTATGTCTTGCAACCCAAATTTCAAAAGCACAGGAATGGGTTCCTACGCTGACCATGGTATGTATAGAGCTCATATATAGAGCTTTGGATGTTCATCAACTAAAAATATTGCCTGCCTTGTTGTCATGTTGTTTTATGTTAAAAATATGTAGTTGCTACAAATTCCTTTTTTCCACTAGAAAAGAAAGAGCCTAAAATACTTTTTGCTGGAATCCATTTTGCATTCATATGCAGGGAAAAGCAGTATCAGCCTTCTTCATTTATCCCTCCTTTTTCCAGAAAAGTTTCATAATCAGTTCACCTTTTTTAATTGCTCTGGTCTTCCAGTATTTTCTTTGTTTGCATTTCCATGTTTTGCTCAGTGAGCACTCAGAGCCATGGATCTGGCAGAATTGGCGATCTTCAGCATAGCTTACCATTTTCTAGCATTAGCCTCCCTGAACTACTTAACAATCCCAGCAATTCTCCTCCAAGCAGTTAAATAAATCCAGGAAGAGCCTTTAATTTTGAGTGTTGCTGGGTGCAAAGGGTTCTCAGCTCCTTATAGAATGAAATTAGGGCCTAACAGCCATACTTAATCCTTCGAAATGTAAATTTTCTGTTAGAGATTAATAAATTACCTTTATAGGACTGTAAGCTGCAGTACAGAGCACTTGTGCAAATTTGCTCCTACAAGTATTTAAATACTAATGTAACCAAAAATCAGTAAACTCTGAATGTTGTTCATTCAGAATACAGATATGCTGCTCCTACCTTTCAATTTAATACATATCAGATGATGCAATTGTCATTACAATTCCTAAAAAGAGTATTGTAACCTGTGTGGACATATCTACATACAACTCCACCTTATACAGAGGGCTTGCTCTCTGTTTATGAAATGGTTGGGTATCAGGTCCTCAATAGAGGTCACCTCTGACCACCCACCATCTCAGCCCGTCTGGGATCACACAAGCACAGAATAATTTAAATGGGAAGTCTCTTTGGTGGCTATCTAGTTCACCTTCAAAGCAAGGCCAACTTCAAAGTTAGATCAGGCTGCTAAGGCTCTTGCCCAAGCCCATGTTGAGTATCTGCAAAGACAGGGTTCCTGCAGCCTCTCTAGCATGCTCCAGTGCTCAACCACTTGCTGGGAAAGAATTTTCTCCTCATGTCCAAGTGGATGTTTGCTGTTGCAGCTCGTAACCACTGCCCCCTTGTTCTTCTGAGTGTACTTCCGAGAGGAAACTGGCTCCACCGTGCACCTAACTGCCCTTGCAGTACTGATGACCGCAGAGAACAGAAACCTGACCCCACTTCTTCAGGTTAAACAAGCCCTATTTCTTTAGCCTCCTGTACACCAAGTGCTCCAGCCCTTCATCTGCGTAGTGGTCATTCACTGGATCCTGGTCTGTTGTTATGTCTTCTGCTGGGATGTCCCACACCATAAGAAAACTGGACACAACACGCCAGCGTGGAACAAAGGGGAATGATCTCCTCCCTTGACCTGCTTGCAATGCTCTCGATAGTGCAGTCCACTGTGTGGCTAGCCTTTAATCCCACCCATCATCATCCACCTCTTCTCCGTTTCTGTTTTTTCCTCTCTCACGTGGCAGTGAACAATCTTTCAAGAAGCACCCTGGTGCGAGGATCTGTACAGAGCACACCTTCATGAATTCACCATTGTGAAACAGCATGATCTGCACCAAAACATTTTTGGTTTTGCACATTTTGCACATTTTTTTCAGGTTTCAGACATCCTTCATTTCATTCCATAAACACATCTCTCTCTTTCAGAAAAGCCAAAGTATTCTCATAAATTATATACAGTAAATAAGTGAAACTGTCGAGATGTTACTTGCCAGGAATTTTTTATCTCAGCGGACTAAGAGCTAATAAAATTGGAAGAGTGATACCAGCATTACAAACAAAATCTCTCTACTTCATGCTTTCAGTGAGGGGAATAGTATCTGAAGTTAAGTAAAACATAAAATAAAAACAAACACAAGAGAAGTTTTCTTCCACCCCTTCCCAAAACACCAGATTTGACTTGTGTACACAAGGATCTATTGATCTTCCCTTTCAGCAACTGAAAAGTCAGAAAAGGTTGTTCACAGTATCGCTGGATCATAATCTATCAGTATAGTGCATACTTTAAAAACAACATTTTTATTAGTAATACAAAAGAAAAATGCAAAACCCAGTAAAACGAGAAACCTGGTTCTCCTTAGGATTTTAGTTTTTTTCTCTGCCAAACCACCACATTCTCAACCGTCACATTCCCCTTAAGATTTCTGGAAAATTACTGTTTCTCTGTATCTCTGTTTCCCTCAGCAGTTAAATGAAAATAATACTCGTGAAACATGTTGTGATTCTATATTAAATATCTATATATCTATTAAGTATTTTAATATTCTCAAACACAAGACCCTCTATAAGAAGCATACACTGTGGTAGTTTTTATCTATATATATGGTTCTGCTACCAAGTCTGCACTGTATATGAAAAGACCAAGAGCTTTCTAAAGATCATTTATCATAACACGCTATACTACTACCACTACTAAACTATTTCACTTATTTTAAATCAAATTGTAACACTATAGGCTAGGGATTTTTTGTTCTTACATTACATTGCATTTTGCCTTGGATGGGTGACCAGGTCATAATCCTCCCACAGCTGCGGCTGGTGAGATTGCTTTAAATTAACAGGCACTGCAAACAATTATTTGAAAGCAGCTCGCCCTGTTAAAACAATGTGGTGATCCAAACCTCACAATTTTATTCTTTTTTTCACCAAATGTGCTAAGGTTTTATTCATAACTATTTACCCAACATTATGGTTAGCTGTACAACTTTGCCTTTAACATAAGTGAAGAAAATGGAAAATAAGCCAACTGCACTTACAAAGGAGTATAAAACAAAGACTGAACATTGATTTCAATGACTGAATTTTTTCCACATAATTCAAAAAGGCAGAGAGAGAATTTGGATTTCACAAGTGACAGCAGGTTTGATACAATTCACTACATCCTGTATTATCTTTGTGGGTAAACTGTTCAGCTGCTTATTTTTGCGAGGAAAGAAAAAAAAACCCACAAAAAAACACCCTTAACCTCCAATTGTCTAATCACACAAAATGCACTAAAAACTAACAACATTAGATAGCCATGTCTAAAGTCTTTTACGTCTGAAGTTTTTCCCTTAGAAGAGTTATTTCCAGTTCTCCAGCTACATCAGACGGCACCAGCTCGTTGCCAAGAGCCTGTGTTCCTGGACATGGCTGCAGTTCCCGAGGAGGGATAAAGCCTCCTCAGCTGGAAAAACCTGGCTGCAGAAGGAACTACCAGAAGAGACACTGAGTGCTGCCCATCCTTGTTCTGAAACGTTCTGAAGTTTTTATTCTGGTGTTTCCCCCTCCCTCCCCCCCCCCTCTTTTTTTTTAACTCCCTTTTTTTTTTAACTCTAACTGGAATGATACTCATTTCATTCAAAAAACAGAAAAGGAGCCAAGGACTCCCTCAAGCTGACTAGAGACTTGGCTATTTCCAGTATTTTCTGTGGAAATAGCACAAAAACCAGAATGCAGGAGGACATACCAACACAGGAGCTGCCCTAATTCCGTGCTACGTTTCTATTACTCCTGCTCAATAACTGAACTTTCATTTGGGCACAATGTTATTTAAGCTCTAGCACAAGGTTGGCAGACAAAGGAAACATCCATGGAAAAGTAAGACTTTTGAGATCCTTACTCTTTTGTTGCTTTCTTTTAAAAATTGGCTGTGTAGTATTTGTCTCAATTAACACTATTTTTGACCAAGTTACTCCAGAAAGCTTGTATCGGATGCAATAATTAGTATAAAATGGACTAGACCCAACCAGAATTACTTTCACTCTTCTGCACACACCGGGACACAGTGTGAAGTTAGCTATGCCAGCGGGCTTCTTCCCTCCAGATTATGGCTTGATGCAACCTGTGCGCTGTCATCAGGTAGTGTCTGCACCCAGCATCCCAGCTGCAGTCTGCGACAGCGCACGTGAGAGACACCTTTGTTGTTGAGGCTGTTGGTTCTTCATTTCAGGACACCGATTTTAGGGGCACCTGAGGTATAACTGCTTAGGGAAGGCCACACCAAGGAAGACCTCCACAAGAATCTGTTCCAGAGCTTTGCTCATCCTTGTTGGCCTTCTCTGCATTTTTCTAGCTCTGCTGCACGTTTTTGGGGTGGGGACAAGCAGAGCTGTGACGAGCAGTGAGAGGACCTTCTCAGGGGACAGCCTGCCACAACGGCAAAATCCCAGCTCTGAGTCATAACGCTCGGAGCCCGCGAATCTGCATGCCACGTTAGGATTGTATTTTGCTTACAAGCATCATTCTCATTTATCTACACCGAATACCATTGCTGATTTACTACCCGGGCACTTGCCTTGTAAGGACTTTCTGCAGCTCTTCAGCTGGCCCTTCACAGTTTAGCGGAGCATGGGCAAACTTCTTGTTTTGCAAACCTCAGCATTCGCCTCCTTTGCAGAATTGTTTATGAATACGTAGAAAAGAATAGGTCCCGGCACAGATGCCACCTCCCCTCAGTGACTCCTGCTCTCCATTTCCTAGCCTGCTTGTCCATGCAAGTACTGCCTCCCTTATACCTCTAAGGCATTAACTTTTCCTTAGACAGATTTGGATGGATTCCCTCTTATTATCCTTGCTTCTTAAGTTATCTATTGTTTTATGTCTGCACACTAATGACAAGTCAAGATGGAAAAAAAAAAATCCAGTCAATCACAATCAATCAACTAGGTTTTACACACTTTCCTGAACTGTTGTACGGTCCCACATGGCTTTGCTGGTTTGGCACACTGTGCCTGCTGGTTTTAAGGAAGAGCTGTCAGCCTCCATCCAGAGAGGAGGCTCTGTATCTGGCCCAAGAAATCTAATTTTTTGGGCTTTATAAGTTTTCTAAACACTTTTATTCACTGATTCAGCATACAATGTGAAATTAAGCTGGAGGTCTTGGGAAGTAACAGAAAGTGGTGAGAAACTAATTCAGCAGGAAGACTGAATCCTGTTTCATGAAATGGTTGTGATCTAACCCTGTCCTGGAAGCATATATTTTAAATTTCCCATATTATTTCATTTTTGAGGGTGAAAGATGGATTTCAGTTTCCACAGCTTTCAACACACACCATTTCAAGTACACCAAAAATAATTTTAAATAAAAATGAAAACACACAAATGGAAAAAAACCTAGCCCCTTCCAGTAAGAAACCTCCTACAACACCAAACTTAAATGCCCAATATATATTTCTGTCTCCTCCAGAGAGATTTCATTTGCTGTATTTTGCTGTGTTTTATGAACAACAAACTATTTTAAGCATCTAAATTGCCACATGATTCACACTGATGATAAAAGCCAGCAGAACACATTTGAACTTTGCACACATCCATCTCCTCTTGTTTTTAATGGTTTAGAACTGCCCTAATGTATTTACACAGGTTAGGCAGCATAAAAAGCTGGAACACAGGAAACTTTTGGGCTAAGCTCAACACGATTAAAGTTCACAGTAATGGATGAAAAAAAAAATCAGAACAAGCTACAAAAAACCCCCTCAAAACAACTGTTTTGCAAACCCTTTAAATAGCAGAATTTTGTTGTTGAAAACACAACTAAGTGCAATTTTCTCAGTTATTTAAAAAGAACTGTCTTTTTGTCTTATTACAAATTTTGCTTCAAGTTTCAAAAGATAACTTTGGCAAAAGAATTAAATATGACATCTAGAATATGTTCTTATGTATTACATTTCATGCTTTAAAGTAAACCACGCTCCTAAGAATCCATCTTCTTCAGTAACGTATTTTACAAAGTGAAAGAAAAGTGCAGTCAATTAGAAACTCCCATTGTGCCTATGGTTCTACAATCACAACTATAATATGATAAATATCTGGATACTTTTATGTAATTTCAAGGAATTGAAACCAGAGATTTATCTACTTCAAGATTTTCATGCTTTAAAGTAAACCACGCTCCTAAGAATCCATCTTCTTCAGTAACGTATTTTACAAAGTGAAAGAAAAGTGCAGTCAATTAGAAACTCCCATTGTGCCTATGGTTCTACAATCACAACTATAATATGATAAATATCTGGATACTTTTATGTAATTTCAAGGAATTGAAACCAGAGATTTATCTACTTCAAGATCTATAAAATGAAAAATGTTTTAAGTGGTCCATGTAGCACATACAAAATATTAAGGTAACTCATGAAAGATACAGATAAAGTTAGACAATGGCAAAAGAATTAAATATGACATCTAGAATATGTTCTTATGTATTACATTTCATGCTTTAAAGTAAACCACGCTCCTAAGAATCCATCTTCTTCAGTAACGTATTTTACAAAGTGAAAGAAAAGTGCAGTCAATTAGAAACTCCCATTGTGCCTATGGTTCTACAATCACAACTATAATATGACAAATATCTGGATACTTTTATGTAATTTCAAGGAATTGAAACCAGAGATTTATCTACTTCAAGATCTATAAAATGAAAAATGTTTTAAGTGGTCCATGTAGCACATACAAAATATTAAGGTAACTCATGAAAGATACAGATAACAGTTAGACAAGCTACCATGAGGGTGGAAAAAAAATTATTCTTCTTTTTAATCTGCAATATTAATATTTCACTGAGAAAGACACTTTCTAGGATGATTAAAATCTTTTGTAGCTTGAACCGTCTTCTGCCTGCATTTAAGCAATTGGTTTAACTAAATCTTAAAATTCTTTAAGACCATTTAAAAAGAGTAAAACTTTTATAAAATATGTTTTATATTCACATGCTTTTAGTAATGTCTTTTCTTCATTAGTAAATTAGTCAGACTAGGAAAGCGAAGTAATGTGCAACAGGCAGCTACATAAGGAGATGTTTAATTTGCTGCTTTCACTTTCAATATTGTTACTTGTTTCACAATGATAGGTAAAGGATTTTAGTTGGATGTGAGATCTCCTAGTTTAAATTAAAATTGTAATTTAAGGAAATGCAAGCATACAAACAGTATGACAATTAGATGTCTATCACTTCTCAAACTCCCACTAAATATCTAGCCATCTGTAGTCCTCTTCTCATCCTTCAAAATCCAAGTCTACATTAGTACATTCATCATAATCAAATTAGATTAATAATATGTACAGTCTCCATCTTTTCAGACTAAAAAACCCTTCAAAACAAAAAAAGGGGGAGAGCAGGGGAACAACCTAATAAAAGACACAAAGGCACACAGTTAAGGCATCACTAAGGCCCATGCTTGTGTGACACCTGCGGCTCGTCCTTTGTTTAGGAAAGGACCTGCTGGTGCTAAAGGTGCTCACGCGCACCACAGAAATGCCAGACACAAACAAGTGTTTGCTTGCTATCCTAAATGATGTTATAATTGACATTTATATTAATCCAGTCAGTATTCGGGTACGCAGAAGGAACTGGCAGGTTAGACTGTTTTGAAGGCAGGGAGGAAGCCAAGCATTGTACTCTAGTGCTGGTGTTTCTTTCATCTCACTAAACAGTGCCAAATTCACAGTCCAAAGCAAATGTGCAGCTCAGCCAGTGACAATGCAGCCTTTTCCACAACATTTCATCCATACATTTTAACGTGCTTCACACAGATTCTCTCTGAAAGGATGGTGGTGCAGCTAGACTTAGAGAAGTCCTTGCTCTGCTGACGCGCTAATAGCAAAACAATTACGTTTCTTGACCCTAGGGATTTTCTAATGCAGCTTGCTAGCCAGCAGCTTGACTTCAATAGCATACCTAAAAGTTTTCAGAGACTAAGCAGCTTAAAAATAAGTCAAATTTAACCTTTCAAAGAGCGTATCTAGAATTGATACAAGCACCTGCTTGTACAAGTACCTTCCACAAGCACCTGCTGGTTAGCAGAAACCGTGGACCAGTGGCACCCCTTCTCCTGTCCCAGCAGAGATGCCTTGGTCACTACCTGCCACCGCGGGCATCTGGGTCACTTACAGCTTCTCCAAACTTTAATCATCTGAGCTGAGATTTTCTAAATCAGGTGTACGTCTCATGACAGAAGTATTTTAGAAAACTTCACACAGGACAATACAGCCTTTTCTGAGTACAAGAAAAGGGGAAAATAGGTTCGTAATTCAAAACAAAATACTTTCTTCTTTGAAAAGCTCCAGCATTTCCATTTTTAAGTTTGGATCATATTATTCTGTGGGGAGAAGGGCTGAAGGGTCACATGGGCAACAACTAAAGAAAGAAAAGTGAAAATTTCTTAGGAATGGCTGTGCCTTTCTATATGCTCAGAGCACATAAATGAATTGAAACAACAACAAGCGGTACTCTGGGCATCTCACCTACTTGAGCAGCCCCATAGACAAAGTGTTCCAGGTGCTGCTGATGCTACCAAAATCTTTAACATTAAAAGCAATCTTTTGTATCTCAACTTGACCATGTTACACCAGGGAAGAAATATATACACACTATGTGCATATGTTGACACACGGATTGAAGAGTATGTCTGAACACAAGCTCCATTCAGATATAAAAGTGTGGGTGGCCATTTCAGAGTTTCCCATAGCAACAGTTAGTTATGGACCCACATTAGCACAAGTCCTTTCCTGTTGGAAGAAAAGCACAGTTTCTGCAAGTATGCAGACTTATGCAGAAAACAAATATGCGCTGGAGGAAACTTCAGTGTTTTCTCTGCTTGCTGGTGGTGTCCCCTACCTCCTCACAAGCACACAGCCACCTTCCCCTGCCTCGGCGGAGAAGGCAGCACACCAGCTTCGTGAGCACTGGAAGAAGAGATATATTTTTCTATTGTTTTGCTCTGCGCAATAAATGCAATGCTGTTGACAGAAGACCTTGCACAACCTCAGCAATTTCATCACCATAATATCTGATCAACTCAAACTGATTAAGGAGTTTATCCTTAGAGTGCCTTCTCACTTTACAGCTGGGGAGCTGGGACACAGATATTAATCAGTTTTCCAAGGACATAGAGGAATTTCTGTGGCTCAGACAGACACTGAAAGCTTGTTTCAGACCAATGTCGTTATTACAGAACTATTACTGTTCCTGGATTCATGGTGATTTTGCCTACTTTAGGACAAGTAAGTGGCTTTGGAAGCTCACCCATTCCTGTCAACATGCCTCAACCTCATCTGAAGGGCTCAGGTTATTGCCACCCCTTTGCCTTTCTGCTGAAAGGTACGGCTGTTAGCAACAACTCAGGTAACTGGGGCACGCTTCCTCCAGGAAACAATAAAAAAATGAAAATGGTAATTTCACACCAATCGTGTGGGAACCACCTACTAATAAAGAAAAAAACAACAAAACAGGCTTAATCAATAAAACATATCTCACTCACATCTTAGCACTGAAATAAACACTTGAGAACTCAGGACAGCCTAAGCGCTCCGCACAGCACCTCTCCTGACACATCCCGTATGTTGGGCTGCAAGGGTTTGAGTATGCCAGCTCTGTTCCTCCTAGGGACACGTCTATCCTGTAGCTATCCCAAATATGGAACAATTTTTATTCCTTATTTGTGACCTAAGCCTTACCCCAATTTAAAGGAAGGAGGATTTCTTCTTACGCATTTTTGTAAAAATCACGTGTCTTTCTAACATGCGGCATTTAAAAGCTATGATGTATTATGTTAACAACAGGAAATGATGTGGGACTTCCCCACCTGTATAAGAAGTCACGGCAGTTTACCTCTAGCAAAGTAGAGATATGATGGATTCAGGGCTTTTCTAAAAGTAATTTGTTAGAAGACTATAGCAGCTTTTCATAAACTGCAATTGAATGCATAATGGGATTCCCACAGCCAAGCAGAACAACATACAGAGACCATTTCTCTTTAAATCCAGGAGTCCTATCAATGTAAGCCATATATTATTTTTATTGGTCCCCACTTCCGTTCTTAAAGAGGGTTAAGAGCCACATACTAAGTCCAACATTCTATTTCCTTTAGGGATAGCTATGACTTTGGGAAAAATAATGCTGTTTCTAGAAAGCCGGTGTGTATATACAGGTATCTTGGGATTACTGGAGATCTTAATTGTATTTCACACATCTTTGCAAGTTGCTGAGATGTAAAACCCATGAAGTGCAAAGCACTGTCATGGTCATAACTCATGTTTCTTAAGGGATTTCAAGGGGATATAATGAAATTAAATAGCAAGACTTTAACTGTTGACACTTTTCTAAACAAGAAGAAACCAGAGCCTTATTCTCTTAAGAAAAATTGCACTTTTGACTTAACAAATTGGAAGAAAAAACATGCTGAATTCCAGTGGTAACAAGATCTTATAACTGAAAAACAGTATTTAACAATACAATTTACAATCAAGTCTTCTGTTATAAAGTTGGACAACACAGACCAAATGCTAACTCTGATAGATGTAATCTTTGCACAGTCTTTCCTGTAATTAGAACTGCTACTTAAGTCTACTAGCTAGATAAACTGGTGTAGCAGACTATCAAGCCTGCTGTACTGGGGGGATAAGATAACATTTCAGACTGGGAGCTCTGCAAGGAGAATATAGTCATTTTGAGATGGTCAGTACATCTAGGAAGAAGCCCTCAACTCCTGCAGAACACCAACAGGAAGCTGTCACTCACTTATCTCAAGAAAACATTCACTAGATTGCACCACATGCAAACGTGCCAGATTCTGTAATGCATGTTCCTCCTGGTAAAAAACAAATATTTCTTGACTTGGGGAGGAAAGAAAGGGCAACCCAGAGAAAAACCTACTTCAAACAATGAGCAGTGTTCATGGCCTTGGAAAAGTAGATAACAGCAGCTGGATATTTTAGGCAACCACATTAAATTCTGCTGGTTTTGTCTTTGCTACCTCTCGTAACATAAAGCCTCGGTGAGGAGGGTTCTGCAATATTATTGCAAGTATTTTTGTAGACAAGGATGTAACTCTACTTAACTGGTTTGGCCAGGAATGGGAGGTTAAACAGCCTCAGCTGTGACAGCTGGATATCCTGAAGAGCTCCCAGTACATCCTGTCAAGAGCAGTGTCTTTGCCTTCTACCTCTGTAAAGTATGGCATAATCCAGCCAGGACTTTAATTTAGTTCTGAAAGGCCCTAGGTGTGTTGAAAGGCATGTGCCAAGAGTAACAGGAGATACCTTGGGTTTTTCTGATTAACTTCTACAGCTTCCTACTGTGCAAATGCTATGGAGTCAGAAATGGAAGATAGTAAGTTATTGATCTCACATCCATTTCATTACTTGTGGAGCTGCCCTAGATACAAGTGTTTTTCCTGTGAATTGGCTTGATAGATCTTCCCAGCATGAAGAGCTGAGCTCTGGAGCCAAGTGGAGGCATCCTTGGATAACAAGGCAATTTCTGACTAAAACAGATGAGGCAGTTACATTCAAAGGTAACTAAACTAGTTAGCAAGACCAAACATCCCCTGCAAATCCACTGAATAATACACTGGAGAATGAAACAGTTCACTAGAAAATAAATTATGTCACTTATGTACACGCAACACCATTTTTCCACATTGTTCACCAGTGTTTTATACCTCCTTTTTAATAAACCACTCATATTTCCGTTGCCCTACAAAATAAATGGACTTAATTAAGTGGTGGAGAATAATCAGACCAGTGACTTATACTTCCAAACACCTCACTGGGATGAACTCCAAATATCAACACATAGCCTATGAAAAAAAGAAAACACTTTTGCGTTACACTTCACCCTCAACCATTTCTGGTGTAGAAGCCCTCTAAAATAGACACTAAGAACTTAAAAAGGTATTTCTTTTCCTTGCCAAACCATGAACCACTAATAATTTCCATTCCTTTAATAATTACTTTTAACTTCCAGAAAAACACTTCACTGCAAGCAAAGATCAGCCCGGCACATATACAAGTGGATTAAAACAGATGGTTTGAATTAAATCCTATACAACAGTAACTATAGTTGACATCAGCATTTTCATTGAAGTAATTATATTGAGTATTAACTATTTGATCATTAACAGCAAATAATAAATAGACCATGTTAACATTTATAGTTATTACCTACATTTGCTTCCCTAACACTTGCAATTTCTGGTTCAAAGTCAAATTATCACATTATTCTTTGTTTTGTGCTTCAGTGATGAAGAGACAGAACACAAATTCAAAAGGTATAATGACAGAATTTTACTTTGTACATGTTCTTGTTTAAGATTTAATATTTATTAAATGTTAACAGTTTTTCCTGTTTTACAGTAGGCATGGGTGGCAAACAATAAGTGCCTTTTAAAAGAAACTTGATGCACATGGTGTTTGCCAGCCAGGCATGTAATTGTTCTGGTTATTTTGTCTTTACAAAGTAGAAAACAGGGGGTTCTAGCAGATAGGGTTTCAAGGGTAAACTCTCGATCCAAGTGAGCTTTCAGATTTGCTTCTAAAGTTTCTGTGTCAGCCCTAAAGCCAAGACTACACATTGCTAGGGGAATAATAAACAAACAAAATCCCAGACCAAATACAGAATAAACATATTTCCTTTCAGCATGTTTCTCTGAATATGTTGCGGGTAACAGTTAGGGATAGCCCACAAAAGACACACTTCTCGGTCTGGGTGGATCTTTTGCGTTCCCCCAGCCAGACCGCACTCCATCACTCCAGCAGTGCAGTGCCGAGCGTTTGCACACACGCACGCGGGGCTCCAGCAGCCCCCGGAAGGCTCCTGCCCACTCACATCCTTCTCTTCCACTCCATCAGCACCACGCAGGACTGCACTGGTTTCCGTCCCGTCCTGCCATGGAGCTTTCCAAGCAGAAGAGATCTTGTCAATTTAATTTCTGCTTGTACGGTCTGTAGAAGGGAAATACCCTTGGATGTTTCTGCTGTGGGAGCTGATAATTTGTTCCTTTGTTTTCCCTTTTGATTAATTTTCAGTCCATGGAGATCCTTCCATTTTATCCCCTGGCATTTTTTTAAAGAACCTTTGCTACAGTGTTGTATCAAAGGCTCTCTGAAAATCCACATTTTAGGGACTGAACAACCATTTTCTGTGTGCATGTTGAAACCTTTGTTTGAGTCAGTAGCTATGGGTGACAGACACTAAGTGTCTTTTGAAAGAAACATGACTTACACAGACTCCCAAATATATAATATTTATCGATGCATTTACCAATATATGCTTTTTGCAAGTTTCTTCCAACTTGTCTTGCCCAGAGGACAAACTTTCTGATGTGCAATTTCCTTGAGTCCTTTTTTAAAATTGGTGTCAGGTTTGCTACATGCCACTTCATTGGTGCCAAGGCTGATACAAGTGATAAATTCCCAACTACACAATATTTAACAGTTTCCTGTTGCATTCTTTGAAACTCCCAGGAAAATCTCCTTCACCAACTTAATGAGCATGAAATACGGGACTGAACTGACATTATGCATGCTCTTTAGATAATAAACCAACACTATCAGCCTACCCTATGGCTATTCTACACCCCTTAGCATGGAATTACCTACTTTGTAAAAAAATTTTAATTATCTGTAAAAATTAATCCTGTACTTCAGGAAAAAGAAAGTCTTCACTGCATTATGCAAGAACAATTCAAAATCCCTAGCAGGGGGACAGTTTTCTAGAAGTTCTGCAGAAAACTAACTATTGCTGTTACTACCTAATTTTAGAGCATGCTTCTACAATGGGTGGGAAGAGAAAGCAAAGTAGAGAAACCTGTCTTGTTAAGATCCTGTACTTCAGGAAAAAGAAAGTCTTCACTGCATTATGCAAGAACAATTCAAAATCCCTAGCAGGGGGACAGTTTTCTAGAAGTTCTGCAGAAAACTAACTATTGCTGTTACAACATAATTTTAGAGCATGCTTCTACAATGGGTGGGAAGAGAAAGCAAAGTAGAGAAACCTGTCTTGTTAAGTACCAGGACTTCTTCCAGATTCAGAAGCTACAGAGTCCTTACTGGTAGTCTGTAGCTCTGCCTCTCACCTACAGTATCATTCCTAGGCTATTCTTCTTCCATAGTTCATTCTAAGCACTTCTCCAGTAGTAGAGAAGGGAAACAGCCTAGGCCAAGTATTTTTATTCCCCAAGGGGAACCTTGCCAGAGCCTTGCTGTGGAGGGCCACACAATGGCCAAGCTCCCCAGCACTATCTCATTCCCGTTCCCCTTTCCATCATCCTCAGAAGTAGATAACCAGCTGGGCACCAGTACTCTGCTGGAGTGTAACAGGGAAGACTGGGTGAGCAGTCAAAGTTGGAAACAAGCAACTGGGGGACTCTCTGGAGCCCAATTGATCAAGAATTCTGCAAGGCTGGAGCCAGCCATCCTCCAAATGGTGGCTCTGGTTCCCAAAGTACCCAACTGTCCTGGAAGTGCTGCTGCAACCCTGAGAATCATCTGGTTCTGCTGAGGGTGGTAACCAGCACAAAGCTTTCAGAGTCGCTCTGTGTGATTCAAGGATGGCATCTTGTGAACTTCTACTCTATGAAGTTTCTCTTTCACTTCTGATCCCTTGGATCAGCTGAAGGGAACACCCAGGTGTGCCGAAATATTGCTGAGGTGCACACACTGCTCCCTCATTTATACTGGTAGGAACCAGGTCTCTTCAATGACAGCTCTCCAATTCCCAATCACACTTTTATTCTGTTCCCAGTCTGATCCTGACTGCCACTTTTGAAGAGCACAGCATGGAAAGAAAAGGTGCAACATTGCAGACAGCCTCTTGGTTCTAAAAATCTCTTGTATTTTAAATCAGGAAGTGCAAGCTACTGCACAATAACTGCATCATTGTTTAAATTAATGAAAAAATGTTACCCCTTTCCATGGTCATGTCATTGTATGCTATGAACGTGCAGTAACAATGGTTTCTTTTTCTTTTTCCTGTTACAGATGGGTGGTATTGAAAGCAATTTGCTCTGGGTGTGCTCCACTGCATGGAATGATTCATTATATCTCATGCAATATGCTTTTATAATATGGATTAATGTTTATTTGCCTGATCTACTTTTCCTTCCCCTGATGCACAGTCAGTTTATTAACTGAGTTCATTTGGCTAGTGCAGTACAAACTGTTTAAATAATTCACATGAAAAATACAACTACATTTAAAATATCAAAACAGGAGTTAAAGTGAAAACTGTAACTAGGAATTTTCTCACTTGTTAGCTTCTTAGATAGTGGTAACAAACTGCTGTGCACATTTTTGCATCACCTCCATCATCTGATCTCCCTCTTTAAATACATGGACTTAATTGCATGTGTGGGCAAAAGTTCATGTTTCAAACTGGCCTCACTGCTTCTCCTCCAAAAGCAAGCCACAAGTGGCCACCGTCAGCCAGCAGTTTTAGGTGCAGCTCAGCCTGGTAAAGGAGGAACGATTCTGGTTCACAGGAGGACCAGCGCATGTGCTGGTGGCTTGGCTGCAGTCTATAGGTCTGCTTGGGAGAGCGAAGATGTAGACTGGGATTACAAGCTTTGCAGCTGAGAGGCAGAAAGACTGAATTCTCCTTCTGACTACACCTGGCACTAGCTACAGAGATAGTGGCAATTCTTGCAAATGACCTCAAAACCCAGCAATCAGAGGACAGCAAATTTGCAAGTTCGTGTTCAAAAGAGAAGAAAATATGATGGTGACTAAAGAGCAATGAAGGAAATATGCACAATAGCAGGAATGTTAAAGATTAGAGATATCTGGATGGGATAACTATGGCATATACGTTATTTTGCAGGGTGTCTGAAGCTGATTGTTCATGAAGTGTTTTTGGCAGGCTTGTGGGTGAAGATATCCAAAGTCTTGAAAGTCTTCAGTAAATGCTGGAGTCACATGTGGTTTGGAGGAAAGAACAAAGGAGACAAGTCTCTGGCAACCCAGGTGTCCTGGTTTCAGCTGGGATAGGGTTAATTTTCTTCCTAGTAGCTGGTACAGTGCTGTGTTTTGGATTTAGGATGAGAATAATGTTGATGACACACTGATGTTTTAGTTGTTGCTGAGCAGTGCTTACACTAAGTCAAGGACTTTTCAGCTTCTCACACTGCCCTGCCAGCGAGTAGACTGGGGGTGCACAAGAAGCTGGGAGGGGGCACAGCCAGGACAGCTGACCCAACCTGGCCAAAGGGATATTCCATACCATGTGACCTCATGCTGGACAAAAAAACTGGGGGGAGGTGGCCGGGGGGGCATGGCCGCTGCTTGAGAACTGGCTGGACATCGGTCAGCGGGTGGTGAGCAACCGCATTGTGCACCACTTGTTTTGTATATTCTATTATTATTATTATTATTATTATTATTATTATTATTATTATTATTATTATTATTATTATTATTATTATTATTATTATTATTATTATTATTATTATTATTATTATTATTATTATTATTATTATTATTTTACCTTCCTTTTCTGTACTATTAAATTGTCTTTATCTCAACCCATGAGTTTTACCTTTTTTCCAATTCTCTCCCCCATCCCACTGGCGGGGGGGAGTGAGCGAACGGCTGGTGTGGTGTTTAGCTGCCTGCTGGGTTAAACCATGACACCAGGTTAGCATTTGAACCATTGGATCTGCTCAGTTACAAGCCTAAACCCGGATTTTTAGGGGCATAATTTAAGGCTACTACACCTGAAAGTTTCAGCACTATGTTTTTATTTTCTATGTTTTCTTACAAAATATAGGCCTGTCTACAATTCATTTCCAGCATGTGTTTTCCACTCTTAGAAATCCCAAATCCCTTCCTGTTAAAATACCATGTATGCTCCCAACACAGAAGAAAGACAAGGTGAAATCCTTTCTTTTCCATGTGAGAGCATAAATATTGTCACACTGGCCCAGACAAATGGCTTATCTGAAATATATACTACTGGCTAGGAAGCAAGAGCGCTAAAAGTAACTCAGAAGTGCACAGATTCAAGGCCTTCCTTCGGATTTTTCTGCTAGCCATCAAAGCCATGCCTTATTGTAATGGAAAGTGATGATGGAAATACTACTTTGCTCTCTGCCAAAATGAATCTTCCCTCCAGTCGAAATGGCTTAGCCAGATCAGAGTGCTATAACTTACACTTCCCTGTGCCAAGCTTTCTGATCCTGGCTCCTGGAATGGCTTTATAGCAGTTTCTTCTACATAACGGAACATTTTTCTTGCTCAGAAACACTTAAACTTCTGGAAAAAAGACAACTGTTCTAAAGGCTTTGTCTGCAGGTAAAAGTTTTAAATCCGCATTCTCAACAGTTCTGCCCCTGTCCACGTAAACCAGGATGCACTAAGCTGATCACAGTTTTGAACTTTTCAGGTTTTACTGCCAGCTCTGCTTTGGCTTGTGTTCCGTACTTAGGTAGCTGTATATAATTGAGAAAGTAGGTAACAAAGAGAAAGGCCATAGCAAAGACACACCAATTAGAAGAATTAAGAAGAGAAAATGACCGCAATGAACAAAGGACTACCAACTATATTATGGCACTAGCATTTACCAAGAGGAGGTAAGAGAGTTTGCAGCTTAAGCTAAGGAAGATTCTGCCCTTTCTTATTACCTTTTGTCACTTCCTAACAAGATTACGATTGTTATATATGCAAATATGTCTAGTCTTCCTGATCATCAAAAAAAGTCGTTAAAAATAAAAGAGCCTTCATGTGTGAGAAATGGCTTGTCACTACACTGACTGCAATCTATAAAATTTGAGTTCGCCTAAATCACAAAACATGTTTTCAGCCAAGTCCCCACACAGCTATTGATCTTTTTTCTGAGTATTTCAAACCAAGCAATGAAGTCCCTGGTACCTCCTGACTCCATGAACAGATAGACAAATTCCACTTTCTCAGCAGAGAATATGCTGCAATTCAAAGGCACCTTCCTGTGTAGACTAAGAATTCCTCTGTGCATCAGAAAAGTCAAATCCATGCCTTTAGACAACATCCGTCTGCTACTTAATTTCATGGTGACAGCAAGAACCCAACTGCTATCCTGTCAATCCAGTGAGAAGACCGCTCACCTTGGCTGTAGCAGAAGACCTACAGCATGTGGCTGAGCAGCTATGACACTACCCAGAAGAAAGCACATAGAATTATGCATACCCAAACAAGGCAGTTGTAAGGGTGAGGCTCAGTTCAAGATGAAGACACCTATATTTAGCTCTCTTTATGCAAGGTAGGGCAAAATCCAGTTGCCTAAACATCTGTAGCTATCTCAGACTGCCCAGGATATTCTGCCTGCCTTCCAGCCTCTGCTTCAAAAGGCACAGATGTCCTACCTACAAGTCTCATGCAGATTGTTTGGGTACCTAGAGGATATCCATATGATTCACACATGGATGAATCTCATCCTTAGGTGTCCACGCTCCCAATAGTCAATGGAGAGCTAGTCAATACAGTCCCTGGAACAAAGAACAGCTGATGGAGTTGATTTAATTGCCTGAAAACAGATGTTCAGGTACATATGAGACGCCTGGCCTTAAGCTTTTTGCAGAGGTCTTTAAGCTTCTGGACATTACGGAATGATGCAGATGTCCTGCAGGTCCTGTGTTATCGCTGTTGAGTCCCATGCAGATGTCTCGGGTGCCTAGGGATGTCTTTAATGACACTAAAGCTCTGTAATTGGGAGTTTTGATATCCAAGTGCACACCTATACTTAAAT
The DNA here is from genome assembly GCF_000699145.1 of Aptenodytes forsteri. Lineage (NCBI taxonomy): Eukaryota > Metazoa > Chordata > Aves > Sphenisciformes > Spheniscidae > Aptenodytes > Aptenodytes forsteri. The sequence goes on along the minus strand of NW_008794853.1, from coordinate 651,218 downwards.
GGTTTAATCTGGATATATAATGCACGCAAAGCATTCAAGTACAATAAGTAAGCAGACACCAGCATAACAAAAGGACATTTTGATGGAAGTAAAAATTAGATTTGACATGTCTCAGAAGGGAAAATAGTTACAGAAGGGAAAATAGTTAATCCTACTTCTTATGTAAAAGTGAGGAAAACAGAGCATTTGAGCATAACAGCGTCATACAATAATTAAAAAAAGTTGTGATGGAAAAAAATAAATACATTTCTAAAATCAGATTAGATAAAATGAACAATAAATTCAGGCTTGTAGCTCTTAAGTACAAAAATAGTTCACTGAAATATATTGTTATTGTGCTATCATTAAATATGAATGCCTCTCTAAACCTGCTTCAGAGGATGAATTAGCATAGCTGTAATAGTCTGGAACAAACTTTGATCTAGTATAAAAAATTATAAAAGACATTTCCCACTTCTTTTCACTGGAAAGAAATTAGTTTTGGAACTGGTTTAGCTTATGCATTGTTTTATTAACTGGGACTAATTCCCAGTTTATTCCTCTATGTCCTTATGTGACCTACACTCATCAGTTGTAGAGAAGGAACAAGTAGACAAAATTTATTTTGCTTCCTAAACATTTTACAATCTGTGTCTGGAGTAATTCCCCTCAACCACTTCTGATGTCAGCATGTATAGTAAACCAAAATACCTAGGTGTATGCTGGATATGTATTTGAAGCACCGGTGTTACATTAATGTAAATATCTCAAAAGTAAATTTTTTATGTGTACATGAATATAAGGTGTTATTTTTTTCTTGAATGACAATATTGCACAGACATAGGTGATCTTCTCATGAAGCAGTACTCTTTCTTAATTAATTAGTTTAATTAACCAAATTAAACTAAACTTTCAAAATCACACAATTCCCCATCTTCAAAGCAACCTAAACTCTTAGAATCATAAGTTCTGTTGACTCAACAAGAATGTCTTCATTAGCTGTGAAAATGGGCCTTACGTTTTCCAATCCCTAGGGCACATAGCCCATTTACCTATGGTAATTACACAGCTATTAGAAATTACCTTCCTGTTATTGTGGCCTTTACACTTTCTTTCTACCAGTGCCTCTGTTCTGCCCTTACCATCATACAGTAGGCACCTTAGGACACGGACAGTGTGTGGGTCAGTGTCCCCTGGTAGAAGGCTGCCAGTCCCAGACCTGCTCAGCTCTGAATTGCCAGAGCTCAAAGACCTGGTGCAGTAGACATGCTTGGTCACATTTAGCATGGCCATCTCAGAGGTGGTGGGCACCCCTGTCACTTCACTCCAGCCACAGCCTCAGTTTAAGGAGCCGGCAAGCCAAGCTCTTTGCAAAAGGAGAGCATGAAAACAAGCTAAATCAATGGAAAGCCTCCAGCAGAACTTGGCACCGGCCTGGAGACAGCAAATAGGTGACTAAATGTCCAATATCTGGTCTCGAATGCTGTGCAGTTGCCTCGCCAACTGCTGGCCTCATACAGTCTCTCCCGCCAGGAGGAAACACGTATGGGATTTCACCATGTGCCAAGGGTGGATCCGGCCCCACGGCACGGAGCCAGCTCGAAGCACAGGCTCTTGTAAGGCTGAACGTAAGCTTTACTTACTTTCAAGAGATAAAAGCCTTCCATGTACAAGTCATATTACACTATCTCAGTAACGTGCTTTGGTGCAAGATTAGCAAGTACGTGTAATTTTTTTAATGTGCTGCCAGAAGAAACACAATTACTGAAGTGGATTTTTTAGGGAACCGTGACACCGTAGATCCAGTCCCTCAGGCAATGTATCATATACGGTACAGGTATGGAGCACATCTAATTAAGTTTATAGGAAGGCCTCAGCAAGACTGTGCCGGGCAGAGCTCTGTAAGATTATCAGGATTCATCACCCCGAGTGGGGCTGAATGCTCATGAGAACTTTTGCAGGTACAAGCACATACACATGGGGGAAAAAACAATAGCTAATAACTAATTAAGTTTATAGGAAGGCCTCAGCAAGACTGTGCCGGGCAGAGCTCTGTAAGATTATCAGGATTCATCACCCCGAGTGGGGCTGAATGCTCATGAGAACTTTTGCAGGTACAAGCACATACACATGGGGGAAAAAAGAACAAAATAGCTAATAAACAGGTCTCATCTAATATGCTGTCCTAAATCATGCACAAATGACAAATGGACGTTTTCTCATGCTGTGTCTCAAATATTCCTGTTCGACTTATACTTTCTTGTCTGACTTTCTCAGCTGAGCATTTCACCTACTCAATAAATGTGTTACAGCATTAGAAGCAGTTTAGTGGTTAGAAATTTATTCTTGGGACAACAAAGCTCTGTTCCCTTCACACATACAATTCTTTAATAATGCAGCAAATCAGGACATATATATTTAGTATTGTGTCTTGGATTTAAGCACAGAAACACAAAATGTTCTTCATTTTTTGATTCTGAAGGTAAGCTCATGGAAGTTACTATTTCATCCATATAGACAAAGTCATACAAAGGTGATGTTGTGATTAAGTTTAATTTATAACACAGATTTTTGCTGAACTTAGGGCATCCGGACCACACCTCATTTGCCAATGATCAAAAAATCCTCATGTGCTTTTAAACCTCAAGAGAGAAATTAATTGGTCCAGTAGACTGCATCTGGGCAGGGATTATTTTTGTATATTGAATGAATGTACTGTAAAATGCAGACACTGGGGGCGAAGGATCAAGTCAGGACACATTCATTTTTGTTCTACTGACCATTCTGTACGAGGCAATTAGTAGAAGCTGGTACATGTATCATATTTCACTGCGAAATACTGACTTTCCACATTTCAGCAGAACCAAGGAGGAACTTGCAAATTTTATTTCAGTTCATATGTCTAACTAAAGAGATTGGTACACAAAGGGGGAAAAATGAGTATATAGCTTTATTCTGCAAATTCCTATCAGAAAATTCTTCTTTTTTTAACCAAATCAGAAGACAGACAAGGATTCAAAACACATTAAATAAAGGCCCCACATTGTTTCAGCCCAATTCTAATATGAAAACAAACACTTCACTGCCCCACACTTCCTTACATAGGCACTTCTTTACACACTTCTTACATAGGCACACTCATTTCCCATGGGACATGTAGGTAGCAGAATGAAAGTATTGCTGCAAGTAGCAAATGGAAGTAGGGAACAAAAGTGAAAACTTGATCCATTCATCACCTTCAATGGTCAGATCCACTAGGAACTCAAACCAAATTTGGTAAATGTTAAAGAAAAAGTCTTAACTAGCAAGGGAGAAGAGAATCTTATAGATTCCCTTCCTGATAACACAGAGGACAAGCATCTGAGCCACACACACAGAAGTAAATAAACAGAAACTTGTGTTTTCCCTATCCAAATCCCTTTTTTAATAAACAAAGTTAACTTATGGAAGAATTCTCTGAAAACTGATCATTTGAGTTCCAATTATATCTTATTTCAACGTAATGTCTCCATTAACAACAAAGTAATACCCCTTATATCTCTCCAGCGCTTCTGCAAATACGGATATCTAGAAATTTTAAGTATGCGACTCCAAGAAAATACAGAACTGTATCAGGGCGAAGGAGGATGATTTTACCTTTAAACTGTAGGACAGTTATGACTACAGGCAACTATGCCATAGCTCTTTGGTTTAGTACCATATTCTAAAACTAACACTAGAAAGGCTAATGAAACATGGCTTGCAACTCTATAGGTATGTAATTTGCATTCCATAACATCTAAGTATGGAGCTAAAGGAAAAAAAAAAAGAAATTGAGAGATGTCAGAAATTTTCATTGACAATTTTATCAGTATATTTAGTTTGTTGTGGAAGCTGTTTCCACCCCACTTTTTCCAAAATTACTCGTCAAACTGCCCTCTCTGACTTTCTCTGCTAACACTGATTTTGGCTAGGACATCAGGAGGGGTACCTGCTTAAGGAGCCACCCTTCTGCAGCTGCTCCGTAGCTCTGAGAGAATCAGCGACAAGTTTGCATAAAATTAGTAACTATGGAAAACTGTTACTGCTCTCTCCAAAGGCCAGAACAAGACAGAGCAGACCAGGTTAGGTTGCATTTGTTTACAGGAGCAGATCATAACCAGCATAAGCGTATCAGTCTGACACAACGTAAAACTCCCACTGGAGTTAATGGGAATTTTTTATTCTAAATGAGTAAAAGACCAGTCCCAGGGGACCCACCAGAGTCAGGACAGGCCTCCGGGTGATACAGAAATGGTTCTTAATCATTGCTGGTTGCAATGAGAAAAAGCATCAGAGAAAGCTCAGCTGGACCAAGTACTTTCCAGCCTGCATTTAATTCAGAAGATGGAAGAATTGAAGTGACGAAGGATGGAAAAGAGAAGAACTGTGGAAAGCCAGAGGTACATTCAGTGGACGTGAATCCTGAGCAGATCTGTTGAATCATGAACATCACAGAATGTGCATTCAGAGCTTCTCAATGCTAAAAAGGCTTCTACTGGCTACCCACAGCCAGCTGTCTGGTTGAGAGTACATATTCTTTTCAAATCCCTTTTATAACCTCTACTCAAGAATTTCTAAGTGTATTTCTTATGAAACTTGTTCATATTGGCCTCAGACTCAAAGTGTACAGTCTTAAAATGCTTCCTCTGTACTTCCAAATAGTTCTACACTTAACATATGAATATACTAAAAAGACTTGTTAAGAAAAAAACCCACCAGATTCTATAAAAAAATTAACCCCATACAATTCTTTCATAATCTTCAGTACCTGAGCAAAAAAAATCCAGGTATCTAATAACAACATTGATCCAGCCTGTTTACACATCACACATCTAACACTGTCATTCTGCAACATGTCTCAATCTCACCCACTATCTGTACAAGATTAACTGATGTATTTTTCACATTTCACATTACTTACCAAGGTTACTGCAATCAAGGAACTTGCATAGTCCTGACACATATAATATAAAAATACTCTTTATATAAAGCTATATATATATGTACACACACAAAGGCACAAAAAGGTATCATAAAACTTACCATCACTTGCAGAAAGTGTGTCATTTGCACAGACCAGTGCCAAAGTAAACAGCAGATGCCGAAGATCCATACCTCTAATTCTGTAATAACAAAAGACAGTAAGGAAGTTTCTTTATAAACTAATATTACTAACTAATATGACATGTCATTTAAACTATTATCTAGTTTTGTTGAATTTCTGATTGGATTTAAGCCAGAAGTGTATTTAGTTTATGGTTTATTGCATCATAAAGTCATACATCATCTTGCAGTCTAGAACAGCGAGTAAATACTATTTTTACGAAAGAACTAGCTTATGGGTTTCTACTTCATTTAATATAGAGGGGGAAAAAAATCAAGTATTGTCAATCTCTAGCCTGCTTGCAGGGAGTAGCCACACTCACCCCACAGCAGCCTTTGGGGGATGGATCCCAATGACTAGCCTAGGTTAAATATGAAAGAAGGCATGACAAGTACAAGTATTGTCAATCTCTAGCCTGCTTGCAGGGAGTAGCCACCCCACAGCGGCCTTTGGGGGATGGATCCCAATGACTAGCCTAGGTTAAATATGAAAGAAGGCAAAGAACTATTTCAGGGAACAAAAACTCGATTATCCCCTTTTCAGCTCATGTTCCTCTGAAGCTGTATTCATCTTTGCATGCCATGTATAACCCTTCCTGGGTCTAGGACTACATGCAGTAAAGCTGAGAGGAGTAATGCAGTTTAATAAGCCAGCTCCCACACCAGAAAGCCAAATGGCTGTTAGCAGAGAAACACCAGCTTAGTACCTACGGCCACTGCCTGTGGCAGGCAGCACTCCAGGAGTGGAGAGGGAAGCAGTAGCTGCAGGGCTGCAACGATGAGAGTAACCTGGGATAATTCTATGGTCTGCTCCCTACCAGCACCCTGCACAGCCCCGAGCACCTGCCTTGGTGTCCCTGCTCTGCCACACTGCTCTTCAGGGGCCGCCATGGAGGCTGTCTCATGCTGGAAACTTCTACCTGCGTCATTTCTGAGAAGGCACCTTCCGACAGACCCGAGCACATCCACACAAGCCTCTACAACCTCCATGCATACAAACCTTTACAACCCAAGCATAACCCAATAAGCCTTTACAACCTCCCCAAAAAGCACACTCCTCCTTCTCCCTAATTTACCTGTGCCACACACACATAGCCTACCCCATCACACTATTTTGCTCCTGTTATTATCACCAGCATTTGATAACAACAGGGAAGGGCAGGATGGGATATGCTGGACTTGCGGGCAGTGCAACCTTCTGCACAAAATTGTACCATGCCCCCAAAAGCTCATGAGGTGTCCATATGTAGTAGGGGGAAAACATACATACCATGGATTACTACCTGACCATTTACAACCATGCCAGTGGAGCACAGAGATTACCGGAGACCTTCAAAACCACAGCTACAACACCAGAATGAACACGAACACTGAAATGACAGTCAGGCAGCAGTTTCTTGTTCCCGTGGCACAAAACTGCCAAGATACACTGACACCCCAGCTCAGTGAGGCAGTGGGGAGAGAGAGAGGAATAGCTCCACTTTCACATTTGACCGTAAATTGGTATGACAAACCTTGACTCTACACTTTCAGTTAGACGTTTTCTTTCTTCACCTAACAGGAAATTAAATCACAAGCGTCCAAACAACCAAGCCCACTAATGAGTAGCAATCTCTAAGTGGGTGTTATCAATTAACAACTGATGCTGTCAAATCTGGGTATCAAAAACTAATCAGTCTCCTAGTAGAGTTAGCAAAGTTTGAATTAGTCAGAAACTGTAAAACACAAGCACGCTGAGTATGTAAAACTATGGTAACACTGAATTTAAAAGATATTTCCCTCCTTAATTTTCTTACCCCAAGAGAACAGATTGAATCACACTACAGAAAAAAAAGGAAACTATTACTAACTCCAGATTTCTCATTCATGCTGTTTAGTACAAAACTTGAAAATCAGGAGGTATTTCTCACACCCTCATTAACACAACTGCTCAGTAATTCTTGAGTTTCAGGCTCAGTGCAGGAGGCATTTATTCCAACTGGTCTAGGCTAGCAGAGTCTAACCCAGACCTGCAAAGGCAAGCCAGGAGATGCTCCCCACCGCACCCACACCACCGTGGGGATGCCCAGCCGCACCACCTGGGCACCCTGCGGCCAGTCTGAGTGGGCATGGGGCAGCTGTACAGAGAGAAGAGCTGGGGGAGCTCTGGGGACCTGCCAGGCGCCAGGCTTTCCCCTGGCCAAGCAGATACGGGTCTCTCCAAAGGTGACTCCCCCGTTCTCATGTGGACAGGGAGGAAGGAAGGAGTATGGTGAGGCTGGAGGTGCGTTAGTGACGATTTGGGGCAGTGTGAGAGTGAGGCAGCCTGGGGAGCAGGACCAGAAGCCGTGAAGGCTGCAGCTGCTGGAGTGCACAGGGCTGGGAAAAAGTTCATAAAACAAATCACAGGCCAACAATCCTCCTACTCTCAGAGAGGAGCTACACTGGCACAGCACGAGGTTCATCTGAGATCAGCCACGTTTTCAGCTAGCTCAATTGTTCCCCTGCTCCATCTGTACTCTTGTTTAAAGGATTCTTATTGTCTCTTATTAATAAATCTTCTACAGAAATGCTTCTCTCTATTTGACAGTTCCTCTCCTCTTACACGATTTCTACCCCATCGAACAGCCTCCCCCCTTTTCAGCCCTTCCACTTTCTCCCTAAAGTTTTGTTTTCTCTTTCACAGGCCCGAGCACAATGTCACTTTATTTACAACTTTCCTGCTCTCTCCCTGTCGAAATACCCAGGCATCCTGTGCTGGCTCCATGTTCACACTTCCCTGTTCTCCTGTGTCCACCAGCCTCTGCTGGTCTTCCTATCACTCTTCTCCAAGCTTTCCTCCTGCCTAACAACGGCCACAAGAAAAGCCCAAACCCTCACAGGAGTTCTCCTGTGAGAACAAATGTTATCAACAGAGTCTGTCATTCAGAGCACATCTGTGAACACCATTTTGTTTCTCATAACCACACCAAACAACTCCATGGTGGGACCAGCATCAGTGCCCATGTGCAAGCTGTCACAGCACGGCTATCGCCTCCATCCCTGCCATCTCAGCTTACTCCCAGGAAGAGTGGTTTGACAGCCAGAGCACCAACCCAGGAGTCTGGAAATACATCCCAGAGGTCAACAATCACAATGAACTTCAATAAGGTCTTGCTGCTGCAGATGAAAACAATCCCATTCCAGTACTGCTCTACCTCTTGTGCTGGCAGACTTGTTTACATACCTGCATGCAGTGAACTCCATCATGAAGTTCCAGTTAAAATTAGTCCATAAACATTTATTGTAACAAATCTGTTTGCTGACCAGGTTTATCAGGACTCCGTGAAGATGGACCCCTGGAGCAGAGCCGGGGCAGCATAAGCATGGGAGTGAGCAGCCAGGGTGGAGGGGAGGACACAGTGACCCCTCCAGCAGTAGCTACTATTTTTTTAAGAGCAATTCTATAATTATTGGGACAGTCCCTGCTGAGCCACAGACCTTGACTAAAACATCTAGCTCTCTGAAACAGGGCACAGGATTAATTTGCGTTCCTAAACGTCAAAGGTGATCAGAATTGCTGCTTAATCCCTTGCCTCTTTGCTAGTAAAACGCGGTATAGAAACAAATGATGCTTCTTCTATGGATTCTCACAAATGCCACTATCTTAGCAAGGCAAAGCAACAGTGTCTCTGCTCTGCCTAAATCCACATGGGATCTTCCATTGAGTTATCCGTCCAGACAAGTTGCATATGGGAGAAAAATCGTACTGGTATACTCTGAACATGCCCAATATAGACAAGACTGAGCTCAAAAATGGTAACTGCTCTCATTTGAAAATATGGATGGGCCATGCTCCACCCTTTGTAGGAAGGGTACACCCTCTGGAAAGGGCAAGTTGTGCTAGCCTCCTTGGAGCTCGAACCCAGAGCCCTTGGGACAGGGCCCATACTCAGGGTCTCTCCCAGACAAAAGGAGCTCTGCAAGGGGTGTGAAGCACCAGGGACTACATGACCTCTCTGCGTCCAGCACATATACCAAAAGCTCTGCTGGGCTGCAGGTACAACTACCACTTCTAGAGGTTTCGGAGGCCAAGGGAGAGCTACACCGCCACGGCTCTGGTCTCGCGGAAGAAAATCTGGTGCAAAGCAGGAGCTGCCCCATCATGATATTGCTTTTGGTGGTACAGAATAAAATTTCTGAGAGAAGAGTCCTCTGAAGTGCCATTTGCCCCTCCATCAGACAACTACTGCCTTGCAGAAAGTTCTTACAAATCTGTCTTGTAACCACCCGCTGCTGTTCCCCTAAGACACTCTTGCAAGCTTGCTGCCAACAAGAACAGTATTGTTCAGAGGCTGCAGTGTTAACGTTGCAAGAGACAGCTTCTCTGTCGGCTTTAGGACAAAACTGACCTTTTAAAATCTAGTAATATCTACCTCCCAACACCTACCCCTGTATGTGCATGAAAGACAAATGCCACTAATAAAGCCCCTGCTATTTAACAGAAAAAAAAATTCAGTGTCTGTAATATACACTATTCTAAGGAATAATAGTCTATATCTTACCCAACTCCAGCAGTTTGTAAGAATGAAGAGAGCTAAAACCAGAAAAAAAAATTACAGCAGCTGACTGTCCTCAAGCCAGCTGAAACTTGACCACAGGAACATTTGGCTAGAGGTCAGCTGAGGCTAATTGCCTCAGTACAGAAAGGGAGCCAGGAGTTATAAAAAGGATAAAAAAAATTCTTGGCCCTTTTCTATAGCAATGTTGGAGTGAGGTCAATCACAAGTGAATTTAAACACGACATCTCTCCACTGGGACATGAACATAGTCAGCATAAACAGTTGAAACCGGGCTAAGAAAATTCCTGAGTAAAGAAACAGTTTAGTCACAGCTTACTGAATAGTTTGCATCTCCTCTGGTCAGGTAACAATGTTAACACTCAGAGTAAACTGTAAGGAGTTTTGCTTATAAACAAAACTGTTGTTTAAAGTGAGATCTTTACATTTAGATAGCTCCTGAACCTGAAAGGACCTGAAGGACAAAGGACATGACACTTCATTAAGCTGTGCCTACGAAGGGACTTCTGCTTTTGCCATCTCCATTAACTCACTGTACTCCAAATATGAGAGTTTTTTCCACTGTCACCTTCCCCAGTTTAGCATTGCTTGCCAAAGCAGCACACATGCAGCTATTCCAGAACCAAAGGTGGCCTCTCTGCTGCAAACCGAACCACAAAATTATTGAGCGAAGGATTAATCTGAGCTGCTTTTCTGTACATTGCTACGTGTCATCATTCCATCAGATCACAAACAGGGAAGGACATGAAAGTGTACAATGCAGGTGAACACACACCAGTACATCCGCCACCAAGTAAGCACTACACCAGTACATCCACCACCAAGAAAGAAGAAGTGCCGAGAAGGGAATGTAACTCCAGGCTCTCCAGATCTGTCCTGAACCTTATTTATGCAACTACCAAATACGTATGTACATACCCCTGCAGAATTTTTCTGGGTGAAAGGCCTTTATGTTTTACAGTGCAGGTATTCCTTACAAGCTATCTCACGGCAAGATTAGTGACACCAAGAGGAAATCTTTCTGTGCTTGCGTAAAAACATTCACGCCAGTTTGGCTGATTGTGCGTAGCTGAAGCCGCTTTGCCTGCTTACCCTCATTCCCCTGAATGCCAACAGGACAGAGTCATTCTGCAGATGAAATGAGTTATAGCCCTTCCAATCAACACAATCTAAAACTGCCATGGACCTAAAGACTTATTCCCTTGCTTGCTGATATTACAGCTTGATTGAGTCATCACAGCAGCACTTCGATGAACACCTGTTTTTATAGAACCCTTGTCAGGGATATGTACTCAGCCGTGTTAAGAAACAGAAATAACAAATTGTCACAGTTGATATGAGTAACAGACTATTCACCTAGTGTGTGTGGTTATCTGGGATATGAAAAGAGCAAGGAATAATACCATAGAAGCAGAAATTATGTACTGCAAATTAAAAAAAAAAAATCTCATAAAGGGCACATTTCAGAAAAAAAACCAAAAAACCTAACAACAAAAGACAGCATCACTGGAAAAGAATGAAGGACTCTGGCATAAAGCTGCATTTATTATGCATGGTTTGATACAAATTTGAGGATTATTAAAAGGTACATCATTATGACAAACTAAAACTAAACTATGGAACAGAGGCAATTTTATATTATTAATTAGAGCTCTATGTAAGCTAAATAATTTATAATAGTTTTAAGTATTAAAATTGAAAATGGAATCTATTAAAATAATTGCTCACTTTGGATTTAGAAAAGTTTTTTTTTTCCCAAAAAACCTTCTAATTTTGGAATAGAGACTATATGAAAGCTTCATTTTAACACCAAATGTATTTGTATCTCTATTGTAAGAGACACCTTCAACCTAACTAATTTTGGAATAGAGACTATATGGAAGCTTCATTTTAACACCAAATGTGTATCTCTATTGTAAGAGACACCTTCAACACTTTTACCAGAGCTGATTTCTTTTTCCCCAGGTAGATGTGACACTTTTACCAGAGCTGATTTCTTTTTCCCCATGGGTAGATGTGTCAACTAATTACTCTGATTTAAACTTCATATAAACTGGTAACAGGCCAAATAGTTATCCGTTCTTGGATGTGGTTAAGAAGCCCTCCAGTGAATCCAGAGCTTGGACATTGCTTTGGGCTTGTACTGAAAGCTGTTATAGGTTAATCCAGCTATAAATTCGTACTCCAAGAACTGGGCTACGAAGTCCAAGGATGGCTGTGGCATGTGGCATATCAATTCTTTATTCACAATAAAATCTGTTATGCTTTGACAGCAGTAACCTAATGGACTAGGTACACAGAGGGAGGATCTTAGCTGTAAGACTAGTAGATCATCTCCATCAGAAGACAATTGCTAAAAGAGAATTGAAGTTATAGTCTTACACTTCTGTCTACTGCATAAAGAGAAAATTTTGAACTTGGAAAAGACTTAATTGCTTTGTTTGCTTTTCAGCCCCCAAAACGTATCAAAGCAGCACAATAGCTGCATCTCATCAAAAATGCTTGGCGATAACCAAACCCTGTCAGCAGGAGCTTCATCATTTTGAAACAGCATTTTTGAACAAAGCAGCCTCAATTTCTTCTAATCACCTTGAACCCAAACATGCCTTTCAGACCTCGAAGAGCAATTTCAGGAAATCAGGGGGAGCAGGGTTTTCATTTTAAATAGTATTTATATATAAAAAACATTTCTTCCAGGAAAAACATCTTCAAGAAGCTGTAAAATTTAAGTTCAAGACCCTAGTATTTATCCTACACTAATGGAACTACTTAACAGTCTGTTACCATGGGACAAATTAATTACATGGTTTAATCACATGCTAAATTATTCATGTGCTCCTAATCAGATTAAAGACTACACAACAAAGCCTGTATGGCATTTAGGAAGTCATTAACTTAAATAGCGAATTAAGTGAAATCTGGTAAATGACAGACAAAGGACTGGAGCAGCATTTCTGGACGGCCACTGATGACTCCACGTACTCACATATTTACTGTCACTTGGTCAACATACAAAGATTAATCAGTTTGACAGAAGGTATAACAGTAAATAGTGCATTTTAAATTGGTGCAATTTTGTATGTCCCCAAGTTCCTATCAGTTTAAGATATGATTTATATTGATTTACAGATTGGAGCTAACTTTAAATCTCGTTTAAACTGATGTAGAGTTAGCATACGAGCACATCTATTCGACATAACTGTTTTTCAAAATAATTCCAAGTAAAATTCTCTGTTAAAGAAGTTCTCTGTTAATGAGAAACAATATGATTTCAACTGCTTTCCATGTGTCCTCTGTAAGGTCATACCAGCATTGTTCCCTGGCCCTATTCTCTGCTGATTTGGTGCTTTAAGTCCATGCAAATTTGAATATATAAACTGTGGGCACCTACCAAAAAGTAGTTCATTCAAAAGTAGTAGCATTCAACAACCAACTTCGTATAGCCATATACAAAGATTTTGAGCTAGATCCTTAATTGTGTAAATCAGCACAAAGTTGAAACAGATACTGAATGAGACCAGCAAGGGGAGAAGATTATTCAGTATTTTTAAATGCAGCGTTGCCAAAACAAGTTTTCATGAGGTAAGTAATAACTTGTGAAGAAAAGCTGCTTTCTGTTCAAACCTTTCATAAAATCTTAAAAGTCAGTTAACTTCTCCGTCCACTTGCATTGGTAAGATCTGGAAATTGAAATACCCAACTTTTAAGTTTAAAGTATGTTTTGATGAAGCATCTCACATACATAAATAGACTATGTCCACCCTTATGAAAATGGTTTAAAAACACATCAGCATTTTTATATACCATCTAAACAGAATCTCTAGAACCTTTGCACTGAACCAATCACTTCTGATACACATTTTTATGATACAGCTGTTGATGACACCTTTTAAGCCAAGAGCCATAGGAGGGATGCTGTTAAGTTATTGTTTTAATTGGAGATTTTTCCAAGGTTAGCGTGTCCAGTATTTCCAAATACAGGGAGACAAACAAGCTCATTTCAGTAACTGAATTTATTCAAAGTCTATATATACTGGGTATATACTTTACTCTTTAAGGACTTCAAGCAACTTTTCTTCCACATCACATTTCGAATCGTATCATGGCATTATGATGCAATGTTGGGGCAGCCCCCGATATTTCAATACAGGCTAGGGATGAAGGGATTGAGAGCAGCCCTGCTGAGAAGGACTTGGGGGTACTGGTGGATGAAAAGCTGGACATGAGCCAGCAATGTGCGCTTGCAGGCCAAAAGGCCAATCATATTCTGGGCTGCACCCAAAGCAGCGTGGCCAGCAGGTCGAGGGAGGGGATTCTGCCCCTCTACTCTGCTCTGCTGAGACCCCACCTGGAGTACTGTGTCCAGCTCTGGAGCCCTCAGCATAAGAAGGACATGGACCTGTTGGAGTGAGTCCAGAAGAGGGACACGAAAATGATCAGGGGGATCATCCCCCATGATCAGGGGGATGGACCACCTCTCCTATGAAGAAAGGCTGAGAGAGTTGGGGTTGTTCAGCTGAAAGAAGAGAAGACTTCGGGGTCAG